>NC_140947.1:104803888-105183888 GCF_014529385.1 Adiantum capillus-veneris | reverse complement strand
CTCAAAGCTAGGTGATGTCCCCTGTTCATTTCACCGTGGCCGGCTAGGCATGCATCGGCCCCTGGTGTTTTGAGGCCATCGGGGTCCGTGTCACGCTTTGCACAGGTCATTTGGTCCCCCCACTGAGGAGGGCTTCTTGAAAACCTCCGGTTTACAATGCTGAAGACAACACACATCGTTGATCATGGACGAATGGCTGCAAGAATTCTCCAACTGGAGAATGGAGGAGAAGGAGACTAAAGAAACACTGACCGCCTTCATTGAAGTGCTACTGCCAGGTTGTAGCATCGTCAATATCCAAGAGGTAAGCTCCCCATCTCGTATTGCCCGTGCTAACCGAAAATCAAGAGCATCAAGTGGGAGGGATACGAAATGCCGTCACTGTTGTGTTGACCAAAGCACACTATCAATGAATGCTAGCAACGAAGGTGACAAAGAGGCTGAAATCATCTACATCGACGTTCACCACGAGGAGGTCGTCCATATCAAGGGAGGAAAAAGATCAATAAGGCCTCTCTTTCCTAAGGAATCGGCAAGCAAAGGTATAGCCTATACTCCTAAGTGGCCAGAAGGGGCTGCTCGAGCCAAAGGAAAGGAAGGGCTATGCCAGTTCGGAAACGCATGACCCCAAAAGAAGAAGCACTTGGCCACATGAGTGCTTCAAGTTTAGGAAGCAGAGTCGTGCCTAGTTTGCCAAAAAGAAGGTCATCCGAGGCAAAGTGACGGAAGGTCGCCTATCAATTCGCACGACGCATGCGAGTGTTGCCAGTCCATTTTGACAATCCCGAAGCAGAAGTGGTAAGAAGGTTCCCAAGACCTAAGGAGGATTGGTTCGGCTACTGTTCCCGATGCTTTGGAGGACGGATAGAGGGTTTTCCTCCTCTCCTCGTACAGCTTATCCTGAAGAAACTGTCCACCACGGGTGAGACCCATTGGACTAGAGATGAGTTATAGCTGAATAGAGTGGAGTTCATGCAACGTATTGGCTACGGTAATTATCTACAACTGCTGCTAGCAAAAAGACTAGGAGTAGTCAAACACGTCGCCATCACCCCGTACGTGCTGAGCGACGAAGGAAAAGTGGATCCTATGAAAGGCGACGACCTCCTGTGGATGTGCCGACTCATCAACACCAGCACGATAAGAGTGTAAGTAAGTGCTCTAACCTTTGTACATCATGGATAACGGACCAACCGCCTTCCTGTTTAGGTTTCTGCAACACATGCATGTGAATATTTATGTATATAGAAAAATCTTCTACCAACAGAAGATTGTGTATCTGTTTGGTGCTGTGGTGCTAGGAGAAATCCTTAGCTATCCAAACCCTTTTATTCTCCCCGTATTGCATTACCACCATTCTTTCAATGTGTCCATTTTTATCGTATTTTAAATCCATCCACCTAACCCTGTAAAAAGCCGCTATGAGCTGCTAAGTCATTTGTGAGAAAAAACAAACTTTGTAATTTCCTGCTCATCGAGTTACTACCATGGCAAGTGTCTCTTTTCCCACATTCAGTGGAAAAAAGGGAGAAGATATCACGACCGATTTTTTGGATGACTTTGACATCGCTTGTGTGGTTTCCAACAAGGATGACGACACCTCATGACTACGAATTTTTCCTCTACTGATGAAAGTGGAGGCCAAGTCTTGGTACAATGCTTTGTCCCAAGCTACCATGAATGCATGGATGTACTACGTGTTGCCTTTGTGAAGAGATTTGGTGGAGGCACAACCTCAGAAAAGTTATGGCATGACAGAGTTAAAGCAGGGAGGTATGCTAGAGTATGCCACTTACGAATCCAAGTTTGTGGATTTGTGGGAGCGATGGATTGGCTCACTGGAGGAAGGTGAAGGAGCACCTAATTTACTCAAGAAGGACCGTTTCATTGCTGTCTTGTGGTCGCCACTTAAAGAGAAGGTGAAGGGGAGGTTCCCTGCAACGTATGAGTTGGCATTGGAAGTAGCCCGCCTTAAGAACAAGAAGCAGCGCATGCAAGCAAGAGTCAACGAGTCAGAGGGATCGAGCTCAGTCCGACTAACCACAGTGACTGCAATAACCGCTCATAGAACCCAACCACAAGAGGCATCAAAAGAACAACAAGACTTGTTGAGTTGCATTACTACTCAGCTTGAAATTTTATCCGTGCATCTGGTGCAGCAAGGGCATGCACTTGTCAGAAATCCAGAGCAAGGGAGAGGACAACAAAGGCAAAACCAAGAATACCATTTCTACAATTGCCGGGAAGACGACCATGGCATGTATTACTGCCCAGAAGGAAGAACTTCAATAGAGGAGGAAGGCATAATCAAATCTCCCCACCAAGGGCAAGACCATCACCACCCAGGAAACCACGGTCGATTCCACCGGTCCAAATCCTTCGACCACCTGTACAACAACCACCACCACCACCACAACCTCTCATTCCACCGTTACCTCTACCACCTGTTGTAAACCAAGCGGTGAGTGTTATTAGCCTGGAAGCTAAAGGGAAGGCAAAGGTAGAAGAACCGGTCTGAGAGAAGAACAAAGGAAAAGGGAAGGTAGAAGAAGTAGATGCTATGGGAGCGAAGCATGCCAGACACGAAGAAGCCTCTCAAAGGGAGGAGAAGATGAAAGGAAAAGGCGAGTCTAGCAAGCAGGCATCTAAGCCTCGACGGAAGATCAAAATTGTAGATTTTTCAATGGGTGAGTATGCTAAACCATATGACCTAGTTCAGGATGTGTTGATGTAGGGTCCAAAGATAACTTGGCCCCAATTACTCCATCTTGCACCAAGGATGAGGAGAAAATGGAAGAAGATGGTAAGTACAAGAAGATCAAGACCAAGGATAGCTTGGGCTATCTCTGGGAGGAATCTTGACGACATCCTACCAATCATGGACGCCCACATCAATGGGCAACATATCTCAAACGTCTACATAGATGGTGGCGCACAGATATGCATCATGAGTGAGAAGATGATGCACCATCTAGGCCTAGAGGTAAGTAGGCCAACACCCTGCCGAGCCAAAATGGCAAATAACGTTAGAGTGAAATGCGTAGGCATTGTGAATGCAGTCAAAGTGAAGGCATTCAACACAGAAGTGGAGGTAGACATTTTTGTCATGCCACACAAAGGGGAGGGTTACCCTATCATTCTTGGAAGACCCTTGCTCATGGCTATGGAAGCTAAGCAAGACTGGATTACCAAAATGATTCAAATGAAGGATGCTAAAGGGAAGTCCATATTCTACGACATGAGGAATGGGAAGCAACGCAACATGATCTCAGAGGCATTGGAAGATGAGTCCACCAGTGACTATTTGTCCACCTCAGGAGAAGAGACAACAAAAACTGAAGAGAGCAACAGTAGCATCGAAGTAATGTGGGTCATCCTCAAAGACCCAAAAAGAATGACACAATCTGAAACACCATCGGCAAACTATGAGGGGCCATCAGGTACACAATCCTTGATGGATACAAGTTAGTCACATCAGATGCTCTCCAATGAGTTGAATGGTAGAGAGAGAGGGAAGAATATGTCTCTATGCTAGGTAACTTCACCACATTGTTCATTGATGGTTATGACAAGATTATAGGAATCAAAGTGGTACAACACCGCATAAAACTCAAGGAAGGGAGCAAGCCCGTAGTGCAAAAGCTTAGAAGGCTTGGGGTAATTCAATAAGAAGCATTGCTCAAAGAGGCAAGGAGTTTGCTACATGCAGGTTTTGTTTACCCCGTCGAAGACTCAAAGTGGGTCTCTCTAGTGGTAGTCACGCCAAAGAAGAATGGTAAGTGGAGAGTGTGTAGAAGTGTGTAGACTACAAACCTCTCAATGCAGCAACAAAGAGGGACCATTTTCCCCTCCCATTCCAAGATGAAATTGTCAATGAAGTAGCACGTCATGAGTGCTACACGGTATGTGATGGCTACTCAAGCTACTTTTAGATTAGTATTGCAGAAGAAGACAAGAAAAAGACAACTTTCATAACACCATGGGGATGTTTCGCTTATAGAGTGATGGCTTTTGGCCTCATCAACGCTCCGGCCACATTTCAACGCTATGTAACTTTTCTCTTCCAGCCACACTTTGGAATGCTAGTACTAGTCTTCATAAATGATTTTTGCATCTACAGTTCACGCTCCCTCCATTTGAGCAAGATCTATGATGGCCTGGCTCGGCTGCAAACCTTGGGTGGCCAGCTCAACGTGGACAAGTGCCACATTGGTGAAAGCAAGGTCACTCTCCTTGGCCATGTAGTTTCAACAGAAGGGATTGAGGCTGACTCTAGCAAGATTCAAGCTCTAGTGTCTTTGTCATCAGCCACCACAGCTAAGCAGTTGGTCTCTTTCCTCCAAAAGGTAAGGTATTTAAGCATGTTCATTCACTTAATCTCCCAGGTGGTTCTCCTTCTACAACAAGTCACCCATAGAGATGTCTTCTCATGGAGTGAAGAAAATGAGCAACAGTTTACCGAAGTGAAACAAATCCTTGCCACACTTCCCACCATTGCACCCCCTAGATGGGACGAGCCATTTTATGTGAACCCCAGTGTAGGAAGTGATACACTTGGAGCCGTACTAATGTAAAAGGAACCCCAAACCTCTTTCATGCGTCCTATCTACTTCTCTAGTCATGTCATGACCCCATTAGAGAAAGGATTCACTGCAGTAGAGCACATGGTGCTTGCATTATTATTTGCCACTACAAAGTTCCGCTCTTATCTATTGCCTAGACCCTTTGTAATTCTGACAATGGAAGAGGTCTTTCCGTATGTAATGCAACACATGGATGTCTCATCTAGGATCTCTAAGTGGCTAGTTAGATTACAAGAGTTTGATTACACCATGCAGGTAGAAAACTCCACCAAGGCTAGTCTAGCAGGTATTCTTACTCATCGTCACTATGAGAAGAAGCTAAAGGTCAACACAGAAGGCAAAGAAGTGACACCAATGGCAGGAATTCCTAAGCTAGAAAGAGCTCATTCTCTTTTCTTTGATGGAGCATACAAAAGAACAATGGACCAGGTTGCAGATGGCATCATCATTTTCAATGAGAAAAAGGAGAATGTATTCTCTATTGGGTAGCTGTTACACTCCCACTCCAACAATGAAGCAGAGTATGTGGCTTTAATTATTGGAGTAAAACAATGTATTTTCCAAGGATTCAACGCCTAAATGTATTTGGCGATGCTATGCTTTTGATAAAGCAGATAAATGGCACTTGGATTTGTAAAAATCAGGTTTTACTTGGCCAATTACGCCAAGTTAAGGATCTTTTAAGAAAGCTTGAAGTAGTGCAGTTATTTCATGTCCCTAGGGCAGAAAATCAAGAGGCAGATGCTCTAGCCAAGGAAAGAATACAAGATGTTCCTACAAGAGCAATCAAACTGAAACTACCTCTCTTTCAAGGTAGCGATGCTGAGGCGGTCCGGGGCGGGCAACAAGAGAGGCGACCTCTAAACACCCCTCAAGGCTCCCGTGCTGCTCAATTGGGGCTGGGGCAACCACAAGCACAACACAACAACAAACCCACAGCCAAACCCAAACAAGATAGGGGCACCACCTAGTTATGGTATGCGAACCAGGACGCAAGAGAGATTTTGGCACAACCAAGAAGATGTACCACACAACACACACAAGCAACCTCACACCAAGACACACATGAAATGTACCAGAGAGAGCTAGAGCAAAGGGAAGAGACAGAGAGAGGAAAGGATCTTGCGTAATACCTTATTTGTGACTTGCAAATGGAGATGGTTTGTTATGATACTATCGTAGAACTTGTACAAAACTCACTCAATGCTTAGTGATTGCTAAACATTGCCAAAACACACACACACACTGTCTTAGGGTGTGGGAGACCTCTCACCACAATACCCTCTTACAATGGACAAAAAACTGGCAATGAAAAACACACTAAAACACTCTCTAAAATCAAGATCAACCGATAAAAACTCAAAATACACAAGTCACCTTGAATTCACCAAACCGTATTGCACAAATGGAAAGACGAAGATTTGAACGTCGAATCACGCCTTTGATGCACCAAACCTCAATTTATTGATGATGAAGGAGCATATACAATAGTGGTTTTGAGGTTTGTGGAATTCACGCTCTCTCACTTGCAATGTGTAGTTTGAAGGCTTCTCTCCCACCAAGAGTGAAGCTCACAAGTGGTTGCTACACCTAAGTCTCTCCTCACGCATAGAGTGTTGGGGTGCTATGTGAGATATTGGAGGTTGTTTTACAAGAAGGAGAGGGGCCTATTTATAGGTTGGAGACCCCTCATTAAGATTATTGGAAATCCTAATTTACAAGCTAACAAATCAGGATTATGATTTTTTTGAATATCAAAACATTGCGGGCCTTCTTTGTCTGCTTGAGTCATGGGTGTGGGCTCAAAAGAGAGCATTATTGATGGTAGATAAGGTGAAAGTAAGTAAGGAGAGAGAGAGAGAGAGAGAGAGAGAGAGAGAGAGAGAGAGAGAGAGTTACTTTGTACATGTCTTGAGGTGAGGTGTCTTTTATGGTTAGGTCAATGCTATTTTGTGTTAGTATGTTAGTCGTTAGTAATCACTAGAAAGTTAATGTTACATTTACAATGGGTAGAGTGAGTTGATTTGATGAAGGAAGAGGGGTTAATTAAAAGAGAATAATTGAGATGGTGAAGCTTTGAAGAAGCTTGAACTCACCCTTGTGTAGATTGTGGAAAAAATGACCGCTGGTCTTCTTCTTCTTCTTCGCTTCTTTACGCCACCACCACGGTTGACCACCACGATGAAAAGAGGATTTGTTGATGAAAAATCCTCAATTTGCAGAAGTTATCATGGTTAAGATGCTGAATTTTAGATATGTTAGGAGAGGTAAATGAAATTGTAACATAGGAGCAATAGAGAGAGACATGGAGAGGGTGTATGTATGTAGAGGTTCATAAAAGAACTATAGGGATGAGAGAGAAGGGTAATGGTGAAGAGGGTGGGAGAAGCCATGGAAATTGCAGGTTTGAGTGAGGGAAGGAGAGGGAGGGATGTGTAAGAGTGAGTAGGTGTGTGGAAGGGTGAGAGAAGACTAAGGGCTACTTGTGAGAAAAGTGGGCAGACTGGGGTCCACTCAAAAAATCATAGCTCACCGCTGGTAGCTCCAAAAATCATGAAAAAATTAGAGGTAATTATTCAGAGCGTGGGCTACATTTTCTCTTTTGACCACCGCTCCAAATTCGGAGTGGAGATAGGTGCCAAAATTCTCACCAAAAAGCCTGTTTTTTATGCCTGCAAAAGTCTTTTAGTGGCCCCCTCCTTTGTTGAATTTGTACAATGCATCCAAGAGTGAGCCCCTCCTTTGTCATATTATAATACAAAGCATTCAAGTTGCCCTTGACCCATGCATGGAGGAGGATTATTGGTGAAATAAGAAATATATACATGGTGGGACTAGTGTATGGACTATTCATGGACTTTAGCTCAATGAGCACATGGTGTTAGAATAATGAGTAAAAATAATAATAAAAATATGGAGGAGTTATGGATATGGAAAGATATTGGAATCATATGATATGGTCCCTCCTTGAATTATTTTGGGTGAAAGAGGAAAAGGTATGCAAGTAAATAATATAATAAAAGTAACCAATGAGTAGAAATCAATTTTTTGTTTTCACGAGGGTGAGGGTGAAAATGTGGGAGTGATTTGTATAAAGGAAAAATATGAGGTTAGAGTATGTACATATTGGCAAAAAATATAATTATGGTGTAAGAGGATGAAAGAAGGTGTACATAGGTTTAATAAAACACACACCTAAGTAGAAATATTTAAATAAAATACCAAAATAATTATAAAAAATCCCTATATTTAGGCCATATATACAATGAAATATTTACACACAAAGAGGCCATAATATACTTTTATTTTTTATTTTTCTTATTTTTTTTGGCTCACCTAGCCTAGTGACTCGCTAGCTGAGGGTTTTTTAAGAAGATATGGAAAAAGTCCCCTAATTCACACACGCCTATTTACAGTGAAATGGTAGGGATAGCCATAGTGTTTGGGTGATTTTGGTAGGGTGAGGTAGCTTACTATGGCAATTACGGAGAGCCAAAAAACGGCTATCAATGCTATGCCTGATATCATCAGCTTCTTAGATATAAGAGAATGTCCTGAAGGGTACACCAAGGGTCAGAAACAAAGGCTTGTCATCAGGGCTACAAGATACCGCCTTGTAAACAACAACTTATGTTGCAAAGGCAAAGACCAGATTCTCAGGTGAGTGCCAACCTCCAGTGAGATCATGGAGGTAATCTCAAGTTGCCATGATGGTGTTTGCGGCGGCCATTTTGCTTTAGATATCACCAGTAGGAAGATTCTATAGACAGGATTCTCTTGGCCTAGTTTGAACAGGGATGTGCATCATTGGTGTAAAACATGCAAGGCTTGTCAAGTGTCCAGTGATCGTACACTAACCTATGAGCCACAGACTCCTATCATCTCATATGGTCCGTTTGAAAAGTGGGGAATAGACGCAATTGGTCCTCTACCAATGGCCCAATCAGGTAAACTATACATTTTAGTTGGTGTAGACTACATGACCCAATGGGTGAAAGCAACAACCACCACACACATTACAACCCAAGAAGTGGCGAAGTTCATATTTGAGCACATTTGTTGCCGTTATGGCACACCTCTAGAAATAATATCTGATAGAGGACCAGGTTTCAGAGGCGACCTGGTGGGAGAACTGATGAAAAAGTTAGGCATTACACGCCTATTGGAATTAGGGTTGCAGAGAAACACACACAGCTTGGAGAAGACGAAGGAAGCTTAAGGCACATAATAGAGAGTGTGTTAGTGTGCAATGGAAAGATAGATAGCCCTAGAGTGATGGGCGTATATACAATGCTTAGGGGAAAAAACCTCCTAAAGAAGGAAAAAATGCCTCGGCGGTCCTAGTGTGTTCACACACATCACTACCATATGTATATGGTAACAAATCCCCCATGGAGTGATGCGGTGAACGAGAGCTGGAACATGAGTAAAGGGAAGTGCCATGCCCTGAGGACATGATCAGTTCACAAACGGGAGTAAGCCCAAAGCTTTGTGGAAAGCTTCAAGCTTCTCACGAGACAATGCCTTTGTGAAAAGATCTGCAAGGTTGTCCTATGTTGGCACATAAGCCAAGCTGATCTCTCATGCTGAGAGCCTCTCCTTGACATAGTGGTAATGCACCTCAATGTGCTTTGTGCGAGCATGAAAAACTGGGTTCCTTGCAACTTCCAATGCGCTCTGACTGTCAGTGTAGATAGTGTTGGCAGTGTCCTGTCCAACACCCAAATCAGCCATAAGGCGTCTGAGCCAAACACACTCAACCGTAGCTGTGAAGACTACCCCGTACTCAGCCTCACAACTGGACGTGGCCACAGTAGGTTGCTTCTTGCTCAACCATGATATACATGAACTGCTAAGAATGAAACAAAAACCACTTGTGGACACTCGCGTGTCAAAACAACCAGCCCAATCTGAGTCCGAAAAAGCATGTAAGTCTGGCGGCAATGATGCTCGCTTGGGATAAAACAAGCCAAGATGTAAAGTGCCACTAAGGAAGCGGAAAATCCTCTTGACAGCCTGCCAATGCTTAGACCCTGGGCTATCCATAAATCTGCTGACCTGTGAGACTGCAAACTGAATATCCGGCCTCGTGTTGCATACATAAATGAGGCAGCCAATAGCAGTTTGGTAAAGAGTGACATCAGCAGGATCGCCAGCATCATGTAGACTCAACTTCAAACATGTTTCCATGGGAGTGGCAGTAGGTTTGCAATCCTCAAGTCCAAACTTACATAGCAATGTCTCTATGTAAAGGCAATACCACCATCACACTGCTTAAACTGTATGCCCAAATAATGATGCAACAACCCCAAATCTTTCATCTTGAAAGTAGCATTCAAATCAGCCTTAAATTCAGCAATATGTATCTCATTTGGTCCAGTGATTAGCAAATCATCGACATAAAGAACCACAATGAGAAGTACATCACCCTCACGCTTTACATACAATGTGCTTTTTGTTGGACTGTTACGAAAGCCTCGTTTGACCAAATGAGTGTCAACTTTCTCATACCAAGCACGAGGAGATTGCGTCAACCCATACAAAGCCTTCTTACATCTGCACACGTTTTCCTCTGGTCCTTTTATGACAAAACCGCGAGGCTGCATTACATAAACTTTCTCAAATATGTCACCATTCAAGAAAGCAGTAACATGTCTGATTGATGTACATCCCAACCAAAATGAGCTGCCAATGCACATAGAAAACGCACAATAGTCATACGACAAGTGGGAGCAAAGGTCTCTTCATAATCTATGCCTTTTTGCTGTGCATAACTGTAATGGAATTGGCCTATTTAATTTGAGAGTAGCGGAAATTAATGAGAGTACTTTTGAGAAATGACTTTGTGAGCATAGCGGGTGAACATAATTGAATATAGCAACATAATCATAGCAATTAGTTAACTTGGCATGAACAATCCTTTTGCAAGAGAGAGAATTTAGAGAACATGACAACAGTTGAGGACCGGATTTATGTGGAGCCGGTCCCCCCTCCAATAGGCATTTGTATTATGATTTCTCCCATTAAGAGAGACTTGTGACAATACAATCTTTGTGTTCCTTGTGACCTAGGTGATGCAATGAAGATGGAAAGCTTCATGCATCACAAACATAACATAAACTTGAAGAAAGCTTTAACTATCCCAAGACTCAGTCCCAAGACCTCAAAAACCTTCGAAGGTGGAGAGAGCTAGCAGGGAATGAGGGTAGGGAAGAGGAAGAAGAAACATTTCGTAGGAGAAAGAATTAGTTCCGCACTTATCATAACTCTTGTTGCTAGCATACATAATAGCATAGTAATGAAGAAGAAGGAGATGGCAAGCTTAATCATTGAAGCATGGCTCTTGGTTGGATTTGCACTCCATATCCAAGAGTGTTGGTGTAGGCTCTCAACCTCTACTTGCTTGGAGAAGGAGAGGGAGCCCTTGCACTTTGCATAGCACACAATGATAGTGTTTGTGAGTGTGTGTGGGTGAGTATACCCCCTAAGCAACCCCCTAGATTTCTTGGGTCGACCCCCCCTTGTAGCTCATGCTTGAAGCTCATTGGACCCCTCCAGGCCTAGCCAATCACAAGCAGGAGGCATTACAAGCAGCAAGGGTAGCCTTGAGACAAGTGTCCCCCTTTCCCCTTTGAGAGAGAGGGCTAGATAAATGCTAAATCATTTAATTAAATCTCCTAAATTATTATTGGACCCCTTGGGTGGCCAACCAATAGGCTTCAGCACACCATGAGGGCAACATGAGGAGGAACTTGACAAGTGTCCCTTTTGCTTTCTTTGTACCATGCATGCCTTGTGTGAGTGTGTGGGTGTTCTCTCTCATCCCCCCTCATGTAGGGCTCGCCCCCTCCTTGTAGGGATTGAATCTTTGACTTTTTGACACCTCAACCCCTCATGCATAGGCCCAGTTCCCACCACAAGCTTGGCTCATAAGCACTTTAAGCTTGGGCTGGGTTCTCACCTCAAGTGCAACCCTAGCATCTCAAGCATGTCAAGCACCTCAAGCATTTCAATAATTAAGCACCTCAAGTATCTCAAGCACCTCAATCATCAATCACCTTAGTCATCAAGCATGACAAGCAGAACAAGCACCTCGAGCTGGGTCGGGTTCCCGCGCCTCAAGCTCAGCCCTAGCTTACCTAAGGTCAAAGGCCTTTTACACACATTATTGGAGGTCTTCAATGAAGCTAACCCTAAGGTCTTATGCTCCATTTGTTAGCCTTGCTCTTTGATAGACCATCTCTCATTTGGGCCCCTTTACCATTGGCCCCGTGTTGAGGTAGATCTATAAGCACATGTCTATATCTTAACACTTGTTCCCGTTTATTCTCCCACATTAAGTGATCAATTTAATATGAGAAAATCATTTGGGTTGGTTAGATATTAGATATTAGATTTTATGACAATAACCCTTTGCAACAAGTCGAGCCTTATGGCGATCGATCTCACCATCCGGCTTGCATTTCAACTTGTAAACCCACTTTGTACTAATGGCCTTTTTGCCAGGCGGCAAATCACATAAAGTCCATGTGTCATTTTCTGTAAGTGCATCATATTCTGATTGCATGGCAGCCATCCAATTTTCTGAATTCTGTGCTTCATCAAAAGACAGAGACTCCTCAACATCATGTAAGCTAGACACAGCCAAAGCATAACAATCTGATGCATAAGATGCATGGCGAGAGCCTGAATGAGTACGACTAGACAGAGGTGCATCCAATTTACTGTCACGCAAAGTGTGCACCAATCATTTTGGCATACCTCTAGCCTGCTCATTTTCAGCCCTTTCCTCATCAAGTACATCATGTACATCTGCATTAGTAATAGGCTGATCTCTAACATTTTCAAAAACCCCCATAGGCTGTACATTTGCCTCATTGGAACTTACATTCGTATTTCCACCACTGAAAAGAGGCAACAAAGTGTCATAAATGCCCTGTGAGCTTACATTACTGTCTCTAGTACATGACAACAAGGGCTAAACAGAATCTTCCACAAACACTACATCCCATGAAACCAGAATATGCTTTGTTTGCGGATGATACAACCTGTAACCTTTGCTTTCAGCACTATAACCAACAAAAATACATTTGCCAGCCTTATCATTGAATTTTTTGCGCTGTGTTTGTGGCACCAAAGCATATGCCAAACAACCAAAAACACGCATGTGCTCAATAGAAGGCTTTCTATCATGCCATGCTTCATATGGAGTAATAGAATGCAAAGCTTTCGTAGGACACCTGTTTAGTACATAAGTGGCACACATGATGGCCTCAAGCCAAAAGGAATGCGGCAAAGCTTGACTTTTGACCATACATTGTGCCATTTCCGTAAGTGAAATGTTTTTCCTCTCAGCAACACCATTTTGCTGAGGTGTATAAGGCCTTGTACATTGGTGTTTTATCCCACGACTAGCCAGCAATGCATTGAATTCATGAGACATATACTCCCCCCCTCGATCGGAACGGAGGGTGCCCATAGTACATTTCGAGGCATTTTCAGCCATAGCCAGAAATTGTTTGAAGCACATAAAAACTTCAGACTTCGCTTTAAGCGGAAATACCGATGCATGCCTGGAGTAATCATCAATGAAAGTCACGAAGTACAGGTAATTGCCCAAGGACGGAGTTTGCATGGGCCCACAAACATCAGTATGCACAAGCTGCAACCTGCATGTGGCCCGAACTGAACCATCCTTTGGAAACTTAGAACGGTGCATCTTACCCAAAATACAGCCTTCACAAACATGTTTGACAGGTGCTTCAAGAGGTGGCAAAGAAGAAACCATATCAGATTTCTGCAAACGCAGCAAACTGGCAAAATTCAGATGACCAAAACATGCATGCCAAAGTTTTGCATCTGAAATAGCCCTTGAATCTGCAACAGCATTTGCAAAATTTTGTCCACAGTTGTCACACAAAGTAAGCTTATACAGCCCATGGCACAAAAGGCCAGATGTAACAATTTCATGACCAAAACTGAGATCATGAACTGTACATTTGTCGTCCACAAATTTGACTACAAGTCCAAGTCTAGCAAGTGCAGATACAGACAAGAGATTATTCTTGATCCCAGGTACATAAAGTGCATCAACAAGTGTGAAGGAACTGCCATTTGCAGCAGTAAGCACAATCTTTCCAACTCCGTGAACCGGATAAGAGGCATTGTTGACACAAGTGACTGAATTCCCATGAGGGACAGACTTGAGAGAGGTGAACAATTCACGATGTGAGGTAATGTGCTTTGTAGCACCACTGTCGAAATACCACACATGTGAATCTGCAGCAACTGACAAGCATGCATCATGGACAACAGGATTGTAAGTGCACTCTGCACTAAAAGCCCATTCTGCATCAACATCAGCATTACAGTCTCCTTTTACAGAAGACTCAACAATGGCTGCATTTGTAGTGGAACCAGCATTTGCAGTGGAACCACCCTCTTTCTTCTTAGCCTCTTTGGCCTTCAACTTAGGACACGACTTGATTAAGTGATCATTAGCTTTACAATAATGGAAACGCATTTTCTTTTTGCCCTTATCACCAGAATTGCCAGACGAAGTGTTGCCAGCAGAAGCATTGGGAACAGAAGTTTTGCCACTCGCAATAGAACCATAAGAAGTGGCTGCATTGTTGTTACCACCCTTTCTTTGAGAAGCAATGAAATCTTGTTCAACTGCACGCTGTCTAGTCCTATTTTTTTTGGAAAGTGACTCTTGCAACAGCAATGTGCATAATGCATCAAACTTGACAACTTTTGGATTTCCTTGGGTCATAAGTCTCCAAGTACTAGCAAAAGTATGGTAAGAATCTGGTAAGGCATCAAGAAGAGTCCGCACAAGGAAACTGTCTGAAACGACTTCACCTGTAGAAATAAGTTTCTCATTGATATCCTTGACACCAGCAAGAAAAGTGTCCATATCATCTTCCTCATGCACAATCTTCGACTCAGCTCTTTACGCAGCAAAGCAATTTTAGCCTCATTGCGACTTACATAAAGACCAGCCAAAATATCCCAAGCCTATTTTGCAGATTTTGCTAAACGGATGTTAGGAACAATGGTGCGCTTCACAGAAAATGCAATCAATGCATGAGCCTATGCATCCTTTAGATCCCAACGAGCTTGTTCTGCCGTAGGCAAAACAACTCTAATAGCAGCAATCCTTGCAGCAAGACCTGCAACATCCTCAACATCGCCTACATTCTCAGAACCAGGACGTACATCAATGCCCTGCACAATATTCCAGACGCCCTTTGACACAGAAACGTGTTGCATCATATAAGCCCACATAGGGTAATTGTCCCCATCCAACCTGTCCTCAGCAGAAAACATCTTGAAGACATATGTGTTGTTGTCAACCATGGTAAATGCTGCACTTGATGTGAAAACTGCCCGAAAATAGGAGAAATGGAGCGGGAACAACACGTGCTATATAGCACAAACCGTAGAAGACTGTAAGGCACTTGTTATGTAGAAAAAGGCGCTGACTGAAATTTTGCACAAAATGGCGAAATTGCCTGTGCAGATCTGCTTGAAGTGGAAACGGAGGCCGAAATGAGCCCGAATCAGAACTCTGAGCAGACTAAGCTCTTTGAGTTTATCCGAAATATTTGTCGACCTTGCGAACGATCGCCAAACCTCGCTGTAATCGGAGAAAGTGAGCAGGCGTGTGCTGGAGCAGCTGGCGACTAAGCCCGGGAGGACGTAACCTGCTCTGATACCAATTGTTGGAATTAGGGTTGCAGAGAAACACACACATCTTGGAGAAGATGAAGGAAGCTCAAGGCACACAATAGAGAGTGTGTTACTTAGTGTGCAATGGAAAGATAGATAGCCCTAGAGTGATGGGCGTATATACAATGCTGGACGGAAAAAACCTCCTAAAGAGGGAAAAAATGCCCTGACGGTTCTAGTGTGTTCACACACATCACTACCACATGTATATGGTAACAACGCCGACATTCCACCCCATACTATCCACAGTGCAATGGCCTAGTGGAAAAGGTAAACGGCATGATCTGTAAAAGCATCACAAAGCAGGTGAATAACCACACAGGTGACTGGGATAAACATCTCATGGCCGCTCTTTGGGCCTACCGCACGACATTCCGAACATCACTAGGTTTCACCCCTTTCCATCTAGTATATGGAAAGGAGGCCATTCTACCCATCGAGGTACAAATAGCTAGCTTGCAGTCATGGGTAGTCAATTACAATGCCCAATTGTCAATCTCCGAAACCACATCCTGGATCTGGAAAGGCTTCAACTAGATAGGGAAGATGCAATCAATCACTATGCAACACCACAAGCAGAGTGACGCCGACTCACGTTCAATCAAGGGCTTAAGGAAAAGGGTCTGGAAAACGGCATGTTAGTGTTGAGATACGACAACATATTTGACAATAGGAAAGACAAGAAATTTCAACCCAGATGGGAAAGGCCATTCATTGTCAGAATGTGCTACGCCAACGACATTTACAAATTGATGGAAGCAGATGGTAGAATTCACAAGACCAGAGTCAACTTGATGGAGGCTCAAGAGGTACTTTTTAAGGCTTGACCCAGAGTTCATGCTAGATATTCCAGAGGAGGGAGAACCCTCCAACTCCGCTGCTAAAGAATCTGAAGTAGGGCTAGAAGCATGAATGCCTCTAGCCAGAAGGGAGTGCTAATGACGGCCGATTTTTGAAACCGCGGCTGCAAGAACCAACCCCAATCCGGGAGGAGCATAATATCAAAAAAATGATAAAAAATGATGTTTTTACATTCACCACCCCCTTCTATGCTTGCCCACACCCCTCCATTATCACCAGAGGATAGCCTCTCTCTCTCTCTCTCTCTCTCTCTCTCTCTCTCTCTCTCTCTCTCTCTCTCTCTCTCTCTCTCTCTCTCTCTCTCCTGCTCGGCTCCACCAACCCACCATCTCTCTCTCTTACCTTGCTTTTGTGTCACCCAGCCCAGTGGGCGCATAAAACAAGCCGCCACCCTCTAATTTCCACTGGCGGGCTGCCATGCCTGGACAAAAGTCTCCCTCTCTCTCTTTCATTATTCTCCACACTCTCTCTCTCTCTTACCCCTCTCACTCGTTCATACTCCCTCTGGCGGGCCGTTATACCTCACCCCCCCCTCTCCTCTCGTCCACACTCTCTCGGCCTCACCCCCTCTCCCCTCTCCTCCCCTCTTGTTTTATTAGCTCTGGCGGACCGCCATACCACCCTCCCCTCACACACTCTCTCGTCACCTCACCAACCCCCCCTCTTATTTGACATACGGCGGGCCGACCCTCTGTTTCACACACTCTCTCCTCTCACCCAACCCCTTCACACTACTCCCTCCCCTCACACTCACTCCCTCTCTGTCTCCCTAGTCTCTCTCTCTCTCTCTCTCTCTCTCTCTCATAAAACACACACACCACCCCTCACCAGCCACATAGCTCCCCCTTGGCCTGCTACTCTCCCACCCCGTTGACCTCCCCCCCCCGTTCCCGCCTCGGCAGTAGGCTGGAGGCCGCTCTCTCTCTCTCTCTCTCTCTCTCTCTCTCTCTCTCTCTCTCTCTCTCTCTCTCTCTCTCCTCCCGCACTCTCTTCCCTCATCAGCCCGGAGGCCGCTCTCTCTCTCTCTCTCTCTCTCTCTCTCTCTCTCTCTCTCTCTCTCTTTCTCTCTCTCTCATTCATTCACACCCACACACACACCACACACTACCCCTCACACCCTTGCACATCCCCCTCTCTATTTCTTGCTCACCATCTCCCGCGCTCTCTCTCCTCATCAGCCCGTAGGCGCAGTCCCGAATTCAACTCCCCCTCTCTCTCAACACACACACACACACACACACACACACTCCCCACCTCTCTGACCCCCCCCCAACCCTCACGTGCTCCCTCTCTCATATCCCCCCCCCGTCCTCTGTGTAGTCGCACATAAACTGCACAAGAAAAATATAAAATAAAAAAAATATATAATTCCCTATGCTATTGTTCACACACACACACACACACTCTCTCTCTTGCCGCCGAACACACACACCTACACACACTTACACAACCCACTCTCACGCCATAGAAACACACACAAATAGTGATATACGCACTTACGAGCACACACGTCTATGCGTACGTGCACAAAACACATACATACACACACGCCATACGCATAGGAAAAACCGAAGGATGTCGACATCGACATCGACAAAAAGATAGGAAGAAACGATCAAAAGCACGCGATTGCAACACCCAATCAAGGAAGGACGCCGAAGGCATGCCCCAGCCGGCCCCAAAACTGGCAAACGAACTACACCGACGCACCAGCGAGGCCCGCCGTTTGCTGGCATCTCAACCACGACACATCTTTGCAGTAATATCTGTAGGTTATCGTTATTTTCCAGTTTCAAACCAAAAACCTGTAAAAGCCCATTGTAAATTGTCACCTCTCTCTAGGTGATGGTCACAAAGGCCCAACTAGGAGTTTTTTAAATTCTCCTAAGACAAAGCAAGGGTTAACCATCTCGGACCCACCTCCTTGGTTTGTCTCTCCTAATTAGGGTCCTAAACCTAATCAGATTACCCTAACCTAATGCAGCCTGCACCTATAAAAAGGCATTGAGAGGTCACTATCGAGGGGGGTCAGCACTTGGTAGCATTTTGGTGGGAGGGATTGATAAACACTTGCATCAAAGGAGAGGGGATTGTAGTGTAGCATTTTGGGAATTAGCACTATGGAAAGAAGCCATGTCTACACCTTCACTCCAATGGTCGCCACATACTCACGATAGTAGAAATGTTCGTGCTTGTGGGTCATCTCTAGAGAACGCACTATAGGACCACTCTCTCTCTCTCTCTCTCTCTCTCTCTCTCTCTCTCTCTCTCTCTCACCATGGTTGCTACCTCGCGGAAGATAAGGTTGTTGTAAATATTGCATTAAATCAGTTTTTCCCTCACATCCCGAGGTCTCTCTCTCTCTCTCTCTCTCTCTCTCTCTCTCTCTCTCTCTCTCTCTCTCTCTCTCTCTCGGTGTGGAGCATTTGAGTTATCTCAAATCACCGTTGTCCGCGTCCTAGCCGCTCAAAGGTAGGTGGTGCTCCCTGTTCATTTCATCGTGGTCGGCTCAACGTGCATCGGCCTCCGGCGTTTTGAGACCGTCAGGGTCCGTGTTGCGCTTTGCACTCATCAACGCTAAGAAAGTAATTAAAACACTCCCTTTTTTTAGGTGAAAATTTGAATATTTGCTGGTTTTCTTGAAGAGAAGCTGGGAGTCTAGCACTAACGTTGAATCTTGAACGCAAGAGTTGTTACGCAGAGGGAGCTAGTATAATCATTCTACCATCTTCTTTAACAAAAAAATTATTTGAGTTTTTATTCTTACAAAAATCCACAGAATTATGAGAAACGACTTTTAGTGTTAGAAAGATAATTCCAAGGGACCATAAAGAGAGAGTTCCAACATATCTTGAGTAACACACACACACACACACACACACACACACACACACATGCACACACACAAATGAAGGAGAAGTAAAGAAGAAAATCCAATAAGAGAGCATAGCAGGATGTTGAAGTCCAATGAAGCATCCTAAAACAAGAAGAGAGAGAGAGAGAGAGAGAGAGAAAGAGAGGGAGAAGGGACAAAAAACTTCATATTTATGTAAGTTATAAAACGTAACAAAGACAGATTTCAAATACAAAGGGAGAGAAGGAGAGAGAGAGAGAGAGAGAGAGAGAGAGAGGGGGGCGGGGGGGGCAGGGGGCGATTGTTTCAAATATGACTCATGGGACCAAACAAAACATGTCACACGCTCTATTTTGGCTGAGTAATGAAACTAGATGCTTCAAGACTCGAAACATGAGTGGCAATTGAGACTCAAGATTCCTTAAAGTGTATGGGCAAAAAATGTGAGGAAACCAAGTGTGTGTGCGCGCGCGCGCGCACACACACACACACAGGGATAGAACATTATTGTCCTCAAAGGTCAAGTATGACTTATGGGACCAAATGAAACATGTTGCATGCTCTTTGTTAAGCTGATTTCAATGATCCTTGATGGTCGAGGACTTTGGAAATAAGGGTGACCTTTTGAGAGCTGATGAAGTGGTTTGTAGAGAAAGCCATATATGGAGTGGTCCATGCATAAAATGTGAGGGAAGCGAGCTCAAATGTGATCAAAAGCGGATCAAAACCTGAGGATAATCTTTTTTTATAAATTTGAATAATTTTTTATCTTTTACAAATTGATTATCTTTTTTGTGAAATTCTAAAAAGAAAGCTCGCTTAAACCAAGGAAAGGGCTCATTAGGAAGTGCTCGCCCAAAAATAACCCCCAATGTTTAGCACGCCTCATATCTTTCCAGTTATTTTGCCCTGCATACCCGCTCTCTCACCCTCCAGCCAAGTACGTGTCTACTTCAGTGGCTCACTATGTGGAGGAAATATTCTCATCATTGTATACTATCATATCATGGTTATCAACATTTGGACTACCATTGAGTCTAGTGTTCTTGAGACTGAGTAGCACAATGTCACTAGCAATGTCTCCATTTGCACACTGAGACCTCTAAACACCCCATATATCTTGATAGTTCTTAAGTGGGAGCTCAAAGTGCTACTAGTTAGTGTGTAGAAGATACAATATATGGGTTTAGTTGAGCATTGAGTATCTATTGTGTTCTTCGTTCTCAAATCTACTCTTGCAATTGTTGTTGTCGACTTGTTCTGCTTCTTGTTTAGTAACTTGTTGTGGTATCTCGGAGATTACTTGTGCACACGAGTTGACGAGCACCCACATTAGTGAGCATCAACACAACATACTAGAGTCTTTCAGACTAGGACTATCTATCTATATTTTGAAAAAATCAAGGGAAAATTACCAAAATACCCCTCTAATTTGTGGAAATTTCCAAAATACCCTTGTATCTATTTTTGTTGTATTGTTCAACATTTTCTAATCTTTATTCCTTTTTGACAATTATATCCGTTTTTGAGTGCTTAGCACGTAATTTATCACAAATTACATAGAAAAAAAAGCAATTACCTCTAAAAATAATGAAGCAATTCATCTCCAAAACCTATATAACCAACTCAAATTCTACTTATAGCATCTTGTATTGAAAGACAATCAGTCTTCTTATGA
This sequence comes from Adiantum capillus-veneris, assembly GCF_014529385.1. Lineage (NCBI taxonomy): Eukaryota > Viridiplantae > Streptophyta > Polypodiopsida > Polypodiales > Pteridaceae > Adiantum > Adiantum capillus-veneris. The sequence continues at coordinate 105,163,178 of NC_140947.1, read as the reverse complement.
AAAGCTACAACTTTTTTTATTTTTGGAAATATTTGATCTCACAACGAGGGGTATTTTGGAAATTTTGGAGAATTTGAAGGACATTTGTGGAATTTATGACAAACTATTGGGGGTACTCTGAGAATTTTTGAAATTTGAGGGGTAATTCTGGAATTTCCACAAATTAGAGGGGTATTTTGGTAATTTTTCCAAAAATCAATTAGTTATTGATGGTCAAAATCAAAATTGAACGTGAGGTTTTCTAGAGTTCAAAGTGCGTAAAGTTGAGATGGCATCATGGCTGGATCAGTTTTCAAAGACGTGTCTGGAAAATGAAAATCGGACCTTGCTGGAGTAAATTTTACCTTGTTGACCTTGCTATTTTGGTTGAGTGGTGGCTCATGCCCGGCCCTTGTAAACGCCCGGCCGTAGAAGACTTCAGACCGTCAAAGTAACTGTCTGTGCGTTCCGGCCGATAGCCACTTTCCGTCCATTCACAGCACAAATTCATAATTGCAAATAGGACAGCAGCAGCACTACCTAGAATTCTAATCCCTGTTACCGGATTTGATTCTTGTACAGCTTTTTCAATGTATTTCATACAATTGATAACATCATGAGCTTCTGCTCGAGAGGTACCACACACCTAGCTAAGTATGATTGGGGACAAGGGACCCCCCCCCCCCTCCCCCGGGCGGTCCTTGCCCCCAATCGTACCTAGCTAGGTATGTGGTGCCTCTCGCTGGCGGGCCGGCGGTTCCTTGCCCCCAATTGTACCTAGCTAGGTATGTGGTGCCTCTCGAGCAGAAGCTCATGATGTTGAGGTACCACCGGGCCGACGGTCCCCTGCCCCCAATCGTACCTAGCTAGGTATGCGGTGTCTCCCTCACAGAAGCTCATGATGTTGAGGTAAGTCACAATGTGAGAATTTGTCCAAAACTTCTTGTGAGTGTACTCCTCTTTTTTTCTCCCACATTCTTTGAAGTTTGAGTCTCCTTGTGAAGATGTGTTATTAAAGCCATTACCCCCATATTTAGGGGGGCACATGGAACAGCCCCTCTTTCTTAAAACAATTATCCTCACTTTATGGCCAAAGGTGAGGGTTTCCAATGACAGCTAAATTTCCATGTGCCAATGTGGACTGTAGCCATGAATATTTGTATAGGCCACTCCTCCGTCACTCAACAGAAGAAAATTAGAAGAACATCTGGGATTCTTTTCCCTTACATCTCTAACTATCTAGGAATGCAAGGGAGATATATACTACTCTGCTTTCCATTGTTCCACACACAATATATACACACATACAAACGCACAGGGCTTATTGTGAGACCATGAGAGGCTCAGATCCCTCTGCTAGAGTGCCCACTTTTTCCACTCATCCTACTCTTGCAGCCGAAGAAAGCAAGAAATCCAAGCTTGCAAGAGCCATATTAGGGCCCTTTCTAGTTGCATCTGCTCTTGTTTCTCTGGTTGTTTATGGCCAATACTTTTATGCTCTACAAGGCAACATGCCACACTCCAGCTCGCCCGAAGGAGGCATTATAGCAGACTTATATCCCAATGTGGCAGCTGCCATTTCGGCGGTGAGCGAAGGCTCCAATCTGAATGCTCTAGTGAGCAGTGTTTGCAACCACACAGCACACCCAGATGTGTGTGCAAGGGAGCTCTCTGGATTTCACATTCCGCAGACAGCCAGTCCCCTAGAAGTTGTGAGCTTCGCTGTGCAAGCGGCAGTGCGGCGCGTTATTGAGGCCCAGAGCTTGGCTGCTAAATTCTCTGGCCAGAAGGGGCTATCCTTTCTAGAAGATCAATGTGCCAATGACTGTGTGGAACTCTTGTATGGTGCAAAGGACCAGATGGATCTAGTTGCTGCGCGGCTCTCCAGCTTGCGGGGCCTAATTACTGATGTTGCCACGCTCCGCAAAGCTCTTGCAGATGTGAAGGTCTGGATCAGCTCTTCTCTCAGCTACCAGATTGTCTGTAGTGACAATTTCTAAGTAGCTCCTGGTAGCATCCAGTATCAGATTCAGACCAACCAGGCCTATCTCACTCAAGTGCTCGGTGTCGCCCTCGAGCTCATTGACACCCTTTCCCAAGTTGGAAATTCTCTTGATTCTTGGCTTACTGCTGTTTCCTCCTCTTTCCCTTCCGCCCATCTCCGCCGCCGCCTGCTCAACCATCACTACTCTTCCATTGATGACTCGGGCCTTGACATTGAAGAAAGTGATGGCTTTCCTCAGTGGGTGTCCGCTGCTGAGCGCAGGCTCTTGCAGGCTTCTCCTTCTGCCATCACTGCAAATGCAGTTGTCGCAAAGGATGGAAGTGGGGATTACACTAATGTAACTGCTGCAGTAAATGCCATCCCCTCGAGCTTCTCTGGGCGGTATGTCATATACATCAAGGAAGGAGAGTATAATGAGGTTTTTAATATCACCAAGGACCAAAAGAATGTCACATTCGTGGGAGATGGAATTGGGAAGACCATCATAACAGGAGACCGCAATGTGGCTAGCGGAGACTACAACACATACCGTACCTCAACAGTGGGTAAGTGCAAATAATGGGGCAGCATCTAATTATATACACAAGAAGTTTTGGATAAATTCTCACAATAATTCCCACATTGTGACTTACCTCAACATCATGAGCTTCTGTGAGGGAGGCATCGTATACCTAGCTAGGTACGATTGGGGCAGGGGACTACTGGCCTGGGGGGGGGGGCGGGCGGGGGTCCCCTGCCCCCAATCATACCTAGCTAGGTATGCGGTGCCTCTCGAGCAGAGGCTCATGATGTTATGCATTGTATGAAAGACATTGAAAAAGACTGTATGAGAAAAATTCTAAATCTTCTTATGTAAATGAGGGATAACAAAATTGATAAATTACAACAGCTGGGAGACATATGTAGCCTAGAAAATGACATTGAAGCTAATTATTCAGCTTGCCCATTGTGTCTTTGATGTACAGGGATAGCGGCGAGTGGCTTCTTCGGCAGGGATCTCACATTTCGCAACACCGCAGGGCCAAGCGGACATCAAGCGGTGGCGGTTCGGGCGGGTGCAGATTACATCGTCTTCTATCGATGCAGCTTCGAGGGGTACCAAGACACACTGTACGCGCTGTCAAGCCGACAGTTCTACAGGGATTGCCAGATCTATGGTACGGTGGATTACATATTCGGGAACGCAATTGCGGTGTTCCAGAATTGCGCGCTGGTGGCGAGGCTGCCGATGAAGGGGCAGCAGAACACATACACCGCACAGGGGAGACAGCTGGAGGCAGACGTGTCAGGATATTCCTTTCACAACTGCACATTGACAGCAGACCCCGATCTGACGAAAGCCAATTACACAGTGGAGACGTATCTGGGGAGGCCTTGGAAGGAATATTCGCGTACAGTGTTTATCCAGTCAGAGTTGCAGGCGCTGGTGCAGCCCCAGGGGTGGCTACCTTGGAATGCGAGCAATCCGTACACGGATACGGTGTACTATGGCGAGTATGGCAACAGGGGGGCCGGTGCTGATACGGCTATGCGCGTATCGTGGAAGGGAGTCCATCCCACCATGTCCGAGACGGATGCGTCTCAGTTCACCGTGGCCAACTTCATTGGGCTTGAGTCATGGCTGGATGCTCTCTGCGTGCCTTACCAGGCCAATCTCAATTAGAACGTTTTGAGTTGAAAGCGTTCTCTCAAAATCATTCTGATTTCAATTGCAAGGAGACTTCATACACAACATTTGGTCTCTCTCTCTCTCTCTCTCTCTCTACTTTACCATAGTCACTTCCTTAGTATTCTCTTGAGTGGCTCGATGCTCTCTTGAGGCATTACAAGGGCAATTGCATTTAACACAATCCTTTGTTTCTTTTACCTCCAAGGTACTTCCATTGAAATGCCACACAAATACCTGCAACTTCACCTAAACACATTGCTTTGGCTTGGAATGGCAATGAAACCCATTGAAAAATTGCCATGCATTATTAGTAAATTCTCTCTCTCTCTCTCTCTCTCTCTCTCTCTCTCAACATATCATTCATTGCTTCATCCTACACAATTTATTGCACCCCATGCATTAGACATTAGTTGCAGTGTGCAATGATAGATGTCTATCCCTCAAGAAGAGCAAAACAATCTTCCAAAGACCTCCCTTTGATCAAATACCAAGAGAAGGATTAGTGTGTAAGGCAACATTATTAACACTACTCTGGTAACCTAACATGACATAAAAGTATCCGTTCAAGGTTTTGAAAAAAATTCCAAAACCTTAGTAGATCCACTCATTTTGAAAAATCTTTTCATGAGCTTATATATGAACTTATAGTTCAAGGACTACTACATATGGCAAAAATGAGAAACTTGTAAAATTCTCATCTAGTGGTCACAACAAGCCTCCAAAGTTGATGGACCATTGCATTTTGCCCAAAATAGCCACTTCTTACGGTTGATTGCATAGAAATAACACTACAAGAGGCTATTCATATTAGCGACGCTCACACAGCGACGCTAATTTTTTTTTTCCCGGCGTCGCTATGAGCGTCGCAAATTTGCGACGCTCATAGCGACGCCGGCTTGGCTAAAAAAAATAACAGAGAGCGTTCAAAAACTCAGATCTCAGATCTGAGTTTTTCGGCGCCCTCAAGCAAGGAGCAGGTAACGCTCTCCCTCTCTCTCTCTCTCTCTCTCTCTCTCTCTCTTTCTTCTCCACACACACACACACACCCACACACGAGGAGAGGAAGGAGAACCAGGTATGCTCCTTCCCTCTCCTCACTCTCATGTTCCCTTCCCCTCTTTCTCTCTCCCTCTCTCTCTCTCTCTCACACACACACACACATAGTGTTTTTGAGAGAGAGAGAGAGAGAGAGAGAGAGAGAGAGTACAAACATAAACAAAAACGCACACACACATACATAAACAAAGAATGTACACACACATTGAGAGAGGAAAAGAGAGAGAGAGCATGCATAAACAAAAAACGCACACATTGAGAGAGGAAAAGAGAGAGAGAACATGCATAAACAAAAAACGCACACATTGAGAGAGGAAAAGAGAGAGAAAACATGCATAAACAAAAAACGCACACACATTGAGAGAGAAAGAGAGAGAAACTAATTTAACGTCGTAGGAAACTAATTAAAATTAAAAGACCTAAAGATCTAGCCGACGAGGAGTTGAACTCAAGACCTATTATTCAAGAGAGAAATGGCATAACAAATCTATCATACTTGGCATGAGTGATAGAAAGGTTATACCATTTATCTCTTTTTATTGGCACACACATCCACACACGCGCACACACACAAGAAGAAGAGAGTTATAACGTCGTAGGAAACTATCCTAAAAGACGTTAAAGATTAGGTTAGATGTAGACTTACGTTAAATTAGATTTAGGTTTATTTAAGTTAAATTAGATTAGATTTAGGTTTATTTTTAGTTAGATTTACGTTTATTTACGCTAGATTTAGATTTACGTTATATTAGATTAGATTTAGGTCTCCATAGACTGCGATGCCTGCATGAAGCGGGTGAAGAAAGCCCTCAATGGAATATAGGGTATTGCTGCCTTCACTCATGGTGGGCTCCGTCGATCCAAAAGTACTGGTGAAATGTCTTCAGAAGATAGGGAAGAAGGTGGATCTTCAGGGCGGCAAGAGTCACTACATCCCCGACAATGACCATCTAGACAACCTCTAGTCATTCAACAACAACTTCAAAGTTAGTAACAAGAGCAAGAACGGTCCAAAGGGCCAATTGCTGTCGTCAGATGTGGATAGAGATGAGGCAGCGTCACCGCCGGAAGTTAACTCTCACATCTTTAGTGATGAGAATGCCAACTCTTGCCGGGTTATGTGAAAAATTATGTGTTAAATCAGTTTTAACGTTCTTATAATCCCTGTTAGTTTAGTTCTTTGTTTTTAATATAACATAATTTACGTTAGATTTAGATTTATGTTATATTAGATTAGACTTAGGTTTATTTAGGTTTACCCACACACACACACACACACACACACACACACACACAAGAAGAAGAGAGTTTTAACGTCGTAGGAAACTATCCCAAAAGACGTTAAAGATTAGGTTAGATGTAGACTTACGTTAAATTAGATTTAGGTTTATTTTTAGTTAGATTTACGTTTATTTAGATTTACGCTTATTTACGTTAGATCGAGTCCACGCAAGAATTACTTACGGTTTAGGGTTTAGAGTTAGACGAACAGTGAAAAGATCTATTGTCAAAAGATGTTAAGATGCTGTGAAGTGCTACAGCTAGAGAAGAGGCAAAGGGGTTTTGTCCACTATATGCAGTATCATGTAGACGTGGGTCTGTAGATTTCTTGTACCCACAAATATAGGTATTGACCAATAAAGACGAGATTATAACCCGATGGTTCTGATCTCTGTGCACCTCTAGACCGAGGTGTGCGGGGATTGGACATGACTAGAGAATGAGAGAGAGAGAGAGAGAGAGAGAGAGAGAGAGAGAGAGAGAGAGAGAGAGAGAGAGAAGACGAAGAATGCCAATAGAATATTAAATTTGTTGTCCAGGTTATAAGATTTTTATCCTCATGATGAGTAGTGACGAGGATGTGGGACCGTCCAACCGAAACACCTATCTCTCAACGAGGGTCTTATGTCCTTGTAATCAATGCAAGCATGCTGTGCGACGGACAAGACGTGTTTCTTTGCAGCACGTTCGCGAATTTGGCGAGTTTGATCCATCTATTGTAGATCGAGTTGTTGCCAATTATAACTCGTCGGACTCTGACGCTGGCCAATAAGCAGCAATCTTGCAACCCAATAGACGTGTTCGCAGGCGCTTTGGTCAAGCAGCATATGTGAGGCCACAAGATGTAGCCTCTGACAGCTCGGGGGATGATCATGCAGAGCACATTCCCAACGAGGCAATGTTTGAGCCCGAGATTGATGAAATGATCGAGACGATCATGGATTCAGAAAGGCTTATCTATGATGATATGAAAAGTGAAGCCGATACGCCATTATATAATGGAGCACGTATGTCTAGATTGAAAGCACTCCTGGTTCTTCTCAACATGCAGGCAAAGTTTGGATGGAGTGACACTAGCGGCACAACGCTTTTCAGGTGATCTATTACAATTAGTTTACTTTAATAAAACTCTAAATGTATAATGATCTGATAGATTTTTACACGACTGTATCGTATTTTTATGTTGTGTAGATTGCTTAAAGAGCACATACTACCAGCTGACAATGTGATGCCAGATTCCCGAGATGAAGCAAGAAAGATTTTGCGAAACTTGGGGATGGATTACAATTCTATCCACGCTTGTCCTAATGACTGCATTCTTTTCAGAGGGGAATACATAGACATGGAGAAGTGTCCGAAATGTGATTCCGAAAGATATCGAGTAGATCTCCACGGGACAAAAATTCCACAAAAGGTTTTGCGACATTTTCCTCTGCTTCCTCGCATCAAGCATTTCTTCGAATGTAAGTCCATGGCCGCCCTAGCATCATGGCATGAGGAGAATAAATCTTCGGATGGTGTGCTACGAATTCCTGCAGATTGCGCAGCCTGGAAACATATAGATGGAACATGGTCGGATTTTGCCAGGGAAGCTCGAAATTTGCGCTTAGGCCTGGCTATGGATGGCGTAAATCCATTTGGTCAAAGATCAACATCTTACAGTGTATGGCCCGTTGTCATCGTCAACTACAACATTCCCCCGTGGTTGACTACGAAGAAGGGGCACCTATGGCTAAGCTTGATTGTGCCAGGGCGATATAAAGTGGGAATATGGATGTGTATCTTCGTCCACTATTGGAAGAGCTACAACAATTGTGGATTGGCATAGAGGTGGTGGATATGAGCCGACACACAGGACGACGAATGCTTTGATCAGAGGCATTCTAATGTGGACCATGCATGACTATCCCGGGCTAACAGAATGCTCAGGTGATCTATTGACACTCCTCACTCAGACACTGTAAATCTTGTTTTTTCCCATAGTTGATCTATTATCATGTGTATACATGCAGGGCTTCAAACAAGCGGATACAGAGCATGTGTCACATGTGGACCTAGACTGAATGCACGTAGGGCGCCCTCACTGAAGAAGCAAATCTACGAAGGTCATCAAGCGTATCTTCCAGAGAATCATGTGTTACGCGACGGCTTTTTGGGAAGAGAGCCACCAAGGATGTCTGCACAAGCATGGTTAGAGCAAAAGGAGATGTGCGATGACGGATTGCCTCCAGGGATGAAGAGACTATCTCTATGGTACGAGTTACCATACTGGCCCCGACTCATGATCAATCACTTGCTCGATCCAATGCACATATTCAAGAATGTGGGTAATCTACTATGGGACCATCTGACCGGCAAGAAAGATACTTTGGGAGCCAGAGTTGACCTTAGAAATGTGGATCGTATGGAGCAATATTGGCCGCAAACAGCGTCTGATGGATCGATAAAACTCCCTAAAGCACCATGGATTTTCACAGGAGCCCAAGAACGCAAAGTAAAAGAGACCATTCGATCTTTGCGGACCCCCACTGGCGTAATGCACTCGCTCCGAACGTGTTTTACTAAAGAAGGAAAGCTTACCGGTTTGAAGTCACACGATTGGCATAAAATGTGTCAGGTACGTTCATAGTGGACTTTAATATCATTGCATAAAATGTGGACTTTAATATCATTGCTGCACATACTTTACAGTTTATTTTACCGGTTGCCATTGAGGGATGTTTGTCTCTCGACATCCGTAACACAATCTACAAACTTGCAAAGCTGGTGCAATGGATCTCACAAAAGGAGATCAACGTAGACTCCATACCATTCGCCAAACTAAATGCTGCGGAGCTTGTGTGCATGTTTGAGAAACATTTTCCTACTACCATGCTAACCATTCAGGTGCATCTTCTTGTTCACATAGTTGATGAGGTGGAAATAGCTGGCACAGTTCATTCCAGATGGATGTTCTTCTTAGAACGTTTCATGAAAACGCTTAAGGGATATGTGCGTCAAAAGGCACGTCCGGAGGGTAGCATGGCAGAAGGTTGGTTGGTATCAGAGTCCCTAGTGTACATTGGAGAGTGGCTAGACGGATTTGATAAAGCCCGGGACACGCTATGGCGAACCATAGATGATGAGCGCATATCTGGGATTGTCATGTGCAATCTCGGTGTTGAGAAGAAGATGACGGAAGATCTAGAGGCTAAAATCAACCGATTTTGCATGCTTCACAATCCAGTGATGCAAAAGTGGATTTCACAATATGAGGATGCAAAGCAAGAGCGACAAAGGGCACGAATCGAGTGGAGACGGGAAGACGACCACCGATGCACTATCCGACGGTTCTGGAGAGCCTACCAACCATTCATGAGCTTAAGATGGTTGCACAACCAATTGAAAAGCGCACAACAATGCGGTGACGAAGTGACTGAGGAAGAGTGGGAGTACTCTCGGGGTTGCGCGACCAAGGTAAGTTTGCAATGTACGACTAGCTAGTGACTTTATTTCTAAACGTTTGAACGGCCACTCATAATCTTTGTTCGTTGTAGTATAAGTCATACACAGCAGCATGGTGTAAAGGTCGACATTTTAGGGTGGAACGGATCGACAAAAAGCGTTTTACTCAAGATTGTGGAATCATGGCAAAATTTGAACAGTCTAGTCGACGACGTTCCTCTGATGCAGATCCTGTGGTGGCGGAACTCACTTACTTCGGCACGCTGCAAGAGATTTTGAGGATCGATTACAGAGGATTTTTTGTCGACTTGTTCGACGTGCAATGGTTCAAGATAATCATGGAGGGTCGCAACGCTACTGTGCGTAGAGGAGAGTCTGGTTTTCTTGAGGTGGATTCTACTAAGAAATGGACTGACCTAAGAGACACTTTCGTACTACCCGAGCATTGTGAACAAGTAAGTATGTAAATAGTTAACATCCCCCTTTTACAAGTTATGTGCTTGAAAGCTCTCATGTAAGTTATGTGGCTCTGGCAGGTAATATTTCATCCTACAAAGTCTACATCAAACTGGTGGTACATCATAGAGGTAGCCCCTCGTAGTGCAAGGACGTATGAAGGCTACCATGTGCCAATCACAACGGCATCAATGGAGGAGATCAGAGAAGATGCTCAATCAGAAGCCGCTGCGGTGGTGCCAGACGAGCATAAAGATGCTACTACTCTATATGGGTGCATGCAGAGGAGCTACAAAATGAAACAGAGGATATGTGTTTAAACGGAGAGCTCTATATAGATATAGGAAGTTATGCTGAGTTATGCGAGGATGAGAGAGAGATCTCTTAAAGCCACAAATATTGTATTTGAACAATTTTGCTCCGTGTTGTAAAAGCTCTGGCTCTCTAAGTACCTTCCATGGTGTATAACGCTCTTTTCTACTCGCGCTCACATCTTTTGATCGAAAATTCTGAGTTTTCGACTTGCCTCTTCTATCACTCAATTCATTGCGTCATTGTATTTATATGCGTCATTACGTCATTGTATTTAATGGTATTTGCGTCATTGTCTACTCTATTCATTCAATATTAAGTTTAAATATTCGTGTGTTTAATGCAGGTATGGATGATGAGGAGTTTCTTTCTTCTTTGTCATTGCAGCAGAGACAGTGGTACGTGGAGCGTCATCGCTCTGGTGCATCATCGCGCGTTCCTACTCCATCCGCATCTCCCTCTCTTTCGGAGCATTCGACGCGCTCCGAAGCTTCGGTGTCGACGAGACGATCTTCACACTAGTCTAGACACCGGCGCTCTAGTGGTGGCGGTGGCGGTTGTTGTGGGGATTCCGCCATCGATGCCTCCACATTGCCTCGTGTTCGACGAGGCTCTTTACCCTCCCCTTCTTTGCCCGCCCCCACACCAGCGACAGCATCGCCATCTACGCCAGGTTTTGCGTGGCTGACTGTTCCTAGCAGCTACACACCTCTACCTACTCCGCCAGGAGCCACCCCACTCGACACTCCTCGCTTCGGGGCCCAAACGCCGGTGGAGACACCTAACGTCCGTACCCCCATCGACACCCCGCTAGAGACCCCTGCCGGGACACCCAGGTTCACGCGTCACCGGCCAGAGGGCTTGCCTTACTCCGTCGACTTCAGCGGCGGCATCATCATGGATGATCACGGCAAGAAGGTGATCTCGCGCATGCGTGGTCTTTGCTCGCAGCTGTTTAGACACTACATACTAAACAAATGGAGTGAAGTACCAAGTGATTTAAAAGACAGAGTCATCAGCATACTTCATGATGAGTTTCCCGTTCCAACACGGGATCCGCGCTTCAATGAAGACCTGATGAAGATTCGAATGCGCGAATACTGTAAACACAAGCGTTCCGAACTGCAAAAAGCAATCAAGCATGGGTGGAACAGGCCAGATTGGCTGGCCAAAGAAGATTGGAAGAATGCGAAGAAAGCAGCGCACGAGAATCCCGACAAGTGGAAGCAACAAAAGGATGCAGCCAGAGCGCAAGTAGAGGCAGGGAGCTCGCACCACTTGGGGAGCGGTGGATGGGCATCATTTGAGGCCGATTTTGTAAGTGTTTTCGCATTGCTCTTTATGTTCAATAGTTTAGGGTTTATGAGTTTTTTAATTCTAACATAATGAAATCTTTGTATGTTTTGACAGTGGTCGATGACAGGACGTGATCCCACACCGTACGAGGGCGAGTACGCAGGCAGGAAGGGCTTAAACGCTCTGATGGACATTCTCAGTTCTCGCGGCGGCATGGTTAGTATTAGGGTTTACTCTTTTCTATTTTTTGTATTGTTTTATAAATGTCGTTATATGTTTATACTTACTGAAAGCTGTCTTATTGTCTTTTTTTGCAGAATCCGACAGATACGCTACTTGGACGCGATGAGACGTCTGACTAGACGACGTCAGTTTAGCCGTAGCTAGATAGCATTAGTTTACGGTTTCTCATAGCTTATGTATCATGAAACGGATTTTATACGTCTTTTTGAACCATGTATATTATTACATTTGTCACCGCAGTTCATTTTGCCAATCAATTCTTTATGCCTATGATGTTGTACAATTGTCATTATTACATTTGCCAATCAATTCATTTTGCCTATGATGTGTACAATTGTCAATTTTGCAAACAATGCGTCTTGTGGGTGACTATTTTGGGTCTATTATCTATCCTTGCACTTTTTTTACAAAGTGAATCAAGTACAATATGGTTGATGGGTGGCAGGGCATTCAATGCCCTGTCACCAAAAAAAATTTCTCTCGGACGTCGCTATAACCGTCGCTATTTATGGCTCTGGAGCGTCGCTATAAGCGTCGCTATAGACTTCTGTGTAAACGTCGCTATAACCGTCGCTATAAGCGTCTCTATATAGCAACGCATATAGCGACGCCTATAGCGTCGCATATAGCGATGCTCTCGTAGCGACGCTATTAGCGACGCCGGGGGTTATAAAAACCCAGTGTATTTCCGTCGCTAACAGCGTCACAAGAGCACACAACCTCTTGTAGTGTAAGAGTGGGGATTTTTGTAAGACATGAGATAAAATGCCTCGTTAACTTCAATGGGTTGGTCAAAACATATGGTTGTTTTTGCCTCACTATTTCTTTTTGGGGCAAAAAGAATAGGTACAGAAAAGTTGCATTTTTGCCATTCAGTGGACATATCATCAAAGTTTCTATAGTCACGCTCAATACTGATATTATAACCATGTTTTCTTAGGCCCCAGTCAGACTGGGACACCCGCCCCGCACTGTTTTTCGGAGGTCCAGCGAGGTTGCTGTCACACACAACTTCAAGACATGAGAGGCGACATTTTTCATCGCCAATCAGGGTAGGGCATGTGCTGAAGCCTCCGCGTTTGATGCTGCAGAGCAGGGCTCAGCACCCGTCAACAGCTTTCGCGCTTGCCTTTTTGCAGATGGCCATGGAGCCTCAAAAGTTGGCCGAGGGTGTTTGCCCGCCCCTCTGACAAGGTATTTGGGCCAACTTCACCTTTTTGCTCAACGAATACAATCTCGCCACCTAAGCAAGGCCGCCTCTTGCCTGCCCCATTGTGACATGGGCCTTAGTTCCCTTGGGGCCTTTGGACTCAAAAGGAGCCATGGAGCATGCCAAAAGAAGCCATGGATCTTTTACTAAGTGGAACCTTAGGGACAATGATGAAGTGCTAAATACAACAAACATGACGGGTTTAGCATTATGACCTCTAGAATCTCATAGAAACTACTCAATATCTAGCCAAATTTGTAGTTTATGCTTAGATATGGTTACCACCTACAAAATACACACAATTGGCATAAGAAACAAGGAAAATGGAGAGAGAAAAAATTACGTGCGCGGCAATAACCGCGGCTCATAATGCGATAGTGGTTTGGAAACAATAAGCGTGGTAATAGTAACGGGTATATTATCGTAGATATTATCGTGATTGTTGCCGCTGTTATTATTGCGCTAATTATCGCTAAACGGTCATTAAAAAATAAAGATGCTCATTTGGGCCACCCAAAATTGGGTGGCCCAAATGAGCATCTTTATTTTTGACCTGCATAAAACAATGAACCAACAATTGTTTTTTAAAAAAAGAGTATACAAAAAACCCAAAGAATTGAAATTGAATTTACTTTATCTTGATAATTTTTTGTGCAAAAGATCAACTATTTAAAAAAGTTACAAATAAAATGTAAATAGTTGTATATACATTGTGCCACATTGGGACTTTACGAAAGTTAGGATAAATATTTTTTATCTAATCCTCCTCGTTTTCATCGTCGTCCAAAGACACGTACGTTTGATCACCTTGACTCTAGATAAACCCAAACCAAATTAAATATTCATGTTTCTACTCCTTCTCGTTCTCATCGTCGTCCAGAGGCACGTACGTTTGATCACCTTGACTCTACATAAACCCAAACCAAATTAAACAATCATCAATAGCTCAAAACAATTGATACAGAATTACTTGTTTAAACTTACAACTTGTAGTGATCCAACCGCTGCGTCAAATTGCTCGTGAGAGATGTGGTTGCCTCAAACAACCATCAGCAAGTATCAAATTCTGTATGTCTCTCCCGATACTTGACCATCTCTCTCGTTGGTCGAGTAAGAGTGATATTTTTCTAAGTTAGCAATAATAATAACAATAACAATAACAATAACAATAACAAATCATCAATTATAATCTTTATAATCACTAATTTAAGTCACAATTTAATCAATCTTACATATTTGTCCTTCCAAGCTGCCTTACCTGCTAAGCCATAGTGTGTGGGAGTTTGCCTGGCGCGAGCTTCGCGTTGTTGTTTGTAGGATGAGTCCGTCACACCCTGATCGCTCTTTTCTTGCATTGCCACTCCCACTCCCACTCCGCACCTGCCATGTTGCCACCACGATAGCTCCTATTTGGATCTCTAACCTGGTTGGTTGCTGTGCGTCGTACACTGGACTGCTTGTTTTTCAAAAATGTTTTTATGTAACCCTCCAACCATTCTTGTGAAAAACGTGGAAACCTAGTATGCGGAAACCTAGCATGCAACGTGTCCTCAATGTAGCGTGCATGATCGGAGAGTTGGTCTCTTAACTTTACAAAACAATTCTTATATGTTGAATGTATAAGAGTTTGAAGATGGCGTCGAAATGCCCTGTCCTGTGCTATACCGAAGTCCACCTCCCCGCCATATTTTACCCTGTAGTAGCACCCATGCATGTCTGGCACAGGTGCGTCAGTATCGTCGTCCTCTCTGTCAAGGGCGACACGTTCTGATATAGGGGACTCTTTTCTGCCGCCACTACCAAAACAAGTGAAGCCACAAGATCCACCGTCGCTTCATCTCTCCTGACGCTCGCTGTCTTCAGATGAGCATCGAGACGCGCCGCTAGAGGAAGTTCGTCGACGGTGTTTTGGCGAAGCAGGAGTGAAATGGAGTGGTGTAGGATCCTGTGATGTCATGGGAGTGGGACCTTGCGATAGAAGGGGATTAGGACGATAAGAAGGGGCCATAGACTGAGGTGCCATTGGTGCGAGGCTCTGGAGGTAAGGAGTCCCTCCCTGACTCCCCCCCATGGTGTGGACTGCGGAGAAAGATCGTAGGACGCAAGCTATTGTGGAGTGTAGCTGCCAAACAATCTCTCCATCGAACGGATGTATTAGTCTCATAAAGAGAGAGCCCGTTGTCTGGATCTACGATTGGTGGAGGAACCTAATTAGAGTAGGTGTAGGATGTCCATGATTGCAAATAACAAAATAAACATATGACACTCATGGTTTAGGGTTAACTAGCCAGAAACAATCTTTATTTTTTTGCTCGTTCTTACCGCCTTAAGACTCGGGTCCACTAGAGGCGATGTCCACTCGGGGTGGGAGCCCACTTGGGATGTGAACCAACCAAAAGAAGAGCCAGATGGCTGCTCCCCGCCAGGTGGTCCCTCGTCTGACATCTACATTACAAAGAGCAATATGAGATTTAGCTTTCCCCTCCTACTCACTCATCTATAAATATATACACAAGTATATTAGCACACAAGCACGTAGATACGTATACATACTAGTAGACCTAAGTAGAGGCTAGTAGTGTCAAAGGTCAAGTGGCACCTCTTTAGATATCATCACAGTCTCAACCGTGGTAAAATGAAAGGTACATTGCAATAATCCATGCATGAGTGGATCAATGACCGCAACATCACGATTAAAAAAGGACTATATCCAAATCGAGGAAGCGTCTAACCTTCGGGTGCTATGCTCCCATACTTAGTGCATACATACATGCAAAAACAAATATATATGTACACAAAAATATATATACAATTACGTAATGTAGTCATCATTTTGTGTTGTGCGCAGTGCGAGAGTGCTCGCTGCTTCTGTAGAGTGCTATGAAGAAGAGATTCTTTATTGTGCCTCTTGCGCAGCATCTCTTTAGAACAGCTCCTTGTTCGAGGGACTACTTTGCACATCGCATGTCTGCCTCCATTTTGAGGAACGGTATCGTTAAAAGCTGTCCAACGTAATGCCTATTTGGTGGGGAGAAAGTGATAGGAAGAGAGAGAGAGAGAAAGATAGAGAAGCTAAGGAGAAGAGAGTAGAAATTAATTTCTGAGGGTCCATCGACTTCACGTAAAGAAGGTCTTTTTCATAGACTTGTACATAAGCGAAAGCATACCCACACTGCGCACACCACAAAATGGTTGTTTTGCCTACAACCATTGCTCTTTATCTCCCTATTTCTTTATCTATCTCTTTCACCCGACGTATATCTCTATTTCTCTCTCTCCCTCTTTCCCTCTTTCTCCCCACGGATATCTCTAGTTCTCTCCCTCCCTCTTTCCCTCTTTCTCCCCACAGATATCTCTATTTCTCTCCCTCCCTCTTTCTCTCTCTATGTATCTCTCTCCCTCTCCCTCTCTCTCTCTCTCTTTCTCTATTTCTCTCTCTCTCTCTCTCTCTCTCTCTCTCCTCTCTCTCTCTCTCTCTCTCCCTCTTTTCCTCTCTCTCTCTCTCTCTCTCTCTCTCTCTATATATATATATATATATATATATATATCTTTCCCTCTCTCCCTCTATCTACCTCTCTCTCTCTTTCTCTCCCTCTTTACTTCTCTTTCCCTCTCTCCCTCTCTCTCTCTCTCTCTCTCTCTTTCCCTCTTTCTCTATTTCTCCCTCTCTATATCTCTCCCTATCCCTCCCTCTTTCCCTCTCTCCCTATCTCTCATTCTCTGTCTCTCTCTCTCTCTCTCTCTCTCTCTCTCTCTCTCTCTCTCTCTCTCTCTCTCTCTCTCTTTCCCTATCTTTGTCATAAAATCTAATATCTAACCAACCCAAATGATTTTCTCATATTAAATTGATCATTTAATGTGGGAGAATAAACGGGAACAAGAGCTATAATATAAACATGTGCTTATGGATCTGTCTCAACACATGGACAAAGTTAAAGGGGTCCAAATGAGAGATGGTCTGTTAAAGAGCAATGCTACATAATCGAGCTTAAAGACCTTAGGGTTTTCTTCATTAAAAACCTCCAAAAGTTAGTTTTAAAAAGTCCTTTGATCTTAGGCAAGCTAGGGCCGACCTTGAGGTGGGAATCCTACTCAAGCATGAGGTGCTTGTCGGCTTGCTAAGTGTTAGTGGAACCTTGCCTAAAAGCTTGAGGTGCTTCTCACATGCTTAAATGACTAAGGTTCTTGAAGTGTTAAATTCAAAGATAAACTCTCAAGAAGCATCAATGTTTCCATGCTTGATTGATTAAGTGCTTGAATTATTCAATTCAAACCACATAACTTAATAAGCATAAAAGATACATGTTCAAATGATCTTCCACATGTGGCCCTCATGATGTTCTTGAATGCTATTGGATAGGTTTTAAAGGGGTCCAATGAGAATTTAGATACATAAAAATAAATAATTAAGTTTTTTCTCTCAAAGAGGAAAAAGAGGACACATGTCCAAATGAAATAATTAAATAATCCAAGCGAGAGAGAGAGAGAGAGAGAGAGAGAGAGAGAGAGAGAGAGAGAGGTGTGGAACAAGCATGAGAGAGGGGTATACTCTCCCACACACACATACACACATTCTCTCATTGTGTGGAGTGCAAAGTGCAAGAGCTCTATCTCCTTCTCCAAGCTTGTTGAGAGGAGAGCCTACACCAACACTCTTGGCTATGAAATGCAATTATAACCAAGAGCCATGCTTTAATGCTTAAGCTTGCCATCTTCTTCATCTTCATTACTATGCTATTATGCTATGCTAAGCAAGAAGAGTGATGATAAGTGAGGAACTATTTATTTCTCCTATGGACGATTCTTCTTTCTCTCCCCTATCCTCATTCCCCGCTAGCTCTCTCCACCTTCGAAGGTGTTTGAGGCCTTGGGACTGAGATTTGGGATAGTTAATGGTTTTTGCAAAGTTTATATTATGCTCATGATGCATGAAGCTTTCCATCTTCATAGCATCACCAAGGTCACAAGGAACACAAAGATTGTATTGTAACAAGTCTCTCTTGTTGGGAGAATCTATAATACAAACGTGTTTTGGAGGGAGGGTTGGCTCCAAGTAAATCTGGTCCTGAACTATTGTCATGTTCTCTAATACTCTCTCTCTTGCAAAAGTATTATTCATGCCAAGTTAGTTAAGTACTATGTTCATGTTGCAACCATCAATTAAGTTCACCCTCTATGTTCTTAAAGTAATCTCACAAAAATACTCACTCTCTCTTAATTTTGCTATTCTCAAAGTTCATAGGCCATTTTCATTACATTGGTATTACAGCATTTGGTTTCTCTTTTCTTGCTTAAGAAGAGAGGTCTTGAAGTAGCCTATTAATGGTTAATTTTGTTAATTATATTAGGGTAAGTGGGACTGTGATCTATTATCGGTTTTGTTGAGCCCACTATGTGGGATATGGTGCACACCTCGGGAGCTTTGGTCTTAATAATGGGGTCTTTTTAGACTTGCCATCGGCTTTACTGTGATTGAGCCATAAGAAGTCCAAAAGGAGTTATCCCTCGACAATTTTGCTATGTTAGACCCACCCACTACTCTCTATAATTAACCAATTTGAGCCGTGGATGTAGATATTAAGTGCTTATTTTCAAAGGCTAAGAGGAGTAGCAACTAAGGTTTTGAATTGCCAAAGAATACACTAAGTAAACACATAAGTATAATTAGCATGGCTGACAATAACCAAGGGAGGAGAATGAACATTGATAACTTTGACTTTTCACATGAAGGTGCTAATGATGATGTCCCCATGTTTATCAATTATCTTGTTACTAGGTTGCATCAAGCTATGGGAAACCCTATTTTGCAAGCCGGAGTTACTCAAAAACTTCGTGCTTATGGGATTTCCCTTCCTCTCCAAGAGGAGAGAGAGATTAGGAGGCCTCTTGATGAGACCCCCAAAAAAAGACTCTCTCCCATACGAGAGGAGGAATCCAAAGAACAAGATTAGGAGGCCTCTTGATGAGACCCCCAAAAAAAGACTCTCTCCCATACGAGAGGAGGAATCCAAAGAACAAGAAAATAATGAATCCCTAAATTCCTCTAAAGATGTGGCTCCACGAAAGACGGCGGTCTAGACGATCGCCAACTCCTTCCATGAGAAAACAGTGACACATAGTCCTTCTCCTCGTCACTCCAAAAGGGAAGAGAGGAAACAAAGGAAGAAAAGGTTAAGAAAGAGGTCACCCTCTTCTCCTTCTTCTTCACCTTCCTCGTCTCCCGACAAAAGCTATGGCTATTCTCCTAGAGAATACAAGAGGGGAGGACATCACAAATCATACCCTGCATAGCAAAGATCACAAAAGCTCAAGAAGTTCAAAGAGGGAGTAAAGAGGAAGCAATTCCTTGCAAGCGATGCAAAGGACAAAGTACTTACCAAATGGTGCAGTTTGAAGCTTATCTCACACGAGTCTATTCACAAATATGTGGACAAGTTTTGGGATTTACATCTCAAGGCTATTGTCTTCCAAAAGAAAGACTTTGCCTAGCAAAAGCAACAATTTTGTGCGGGATTACCTGAAGAAATGGCCAAGTATGTCAACTCCCAACAGCCTGGTTCTATCACCGAAGTAATCCACCACACCATGGTTACTTCCCACATCAATTTCAAACAAGGGGCTAGATGGAATGTCAAACCCATGGAAAACAAAGACAAAAACGATGCAAAGGGGAAAACCAATGTCCAAAATTCTTCCCAAGGCACTTCCTACAACAACAACTACAACAACAATAGGTCCAAGGAGAAGGGAGTTTACAAAGGTAAAAACAAACTCTCTCATGAAGATCTTGAAGATTTTCACAAGGACCATAAGTGTTTTAAGTCTGGGGAGCAAGGACATGGCTATCGTTCTTGCCCCAAGAAAAATGCTCGCAATGAGACTCTTAGGGCTTCCACCATCGAAGCTCCAAAAGAGGATGCTCATTGAAAATGATCATCTCTCTCCTATGCTTGGGGAAAGGTAAGGGAGCATGATGCTTCATCTTGTTTGAGCCTGGCTCTACTCACAAATTCATATCAATGGAGTTGGCCACCAAGTTGGACATTCAAGCTTTTGAGATGGGAGATATTGTAACGGTTGACATAGCTTTCAAGGGACAACAAGCCTTTGTTACTCCCTTGATTGGGAAGTTGAGGCTTCATGCCCAAAGCTATGTCAACAAAGAAGACTTTTTCATCTCTCCTCTTCAACATGAGGATGCTATCCTAGGGGCACCATGGTTTGATCGCATGGCTGCCAACATGAAGTTCGCTGAAAGGAGAATCTACTTCACCTATAGGGGAAAGAACATGTATATAGATGCTAATGAGTGTGGTCATACTAAACCACTTATAAATTCACCAGCTTTTAATAAGTGAATGGAAAGCTCGATTTCTGCGTACATGATTTTTGTCAAAGAATCCACTAATGGCGCTAATGGTTTATCAAATGAAAATGGTAGGAATCAAGAAGAGTTAGACTTGTCTACTTTTCTAAATGGATTCCAAGATGTTTTCATTGATGATATCCCTATGGACTTACCTCCAAAACGATGGGATGATGACCATCGAATTGAGCTCCTACCAGTAAGCTCACCGCCTAACAAGCCTCCTTATTGAGTTTCCCAAGCTCATCAAGAGGAGATCATGAGGCAAGTACAAGAATTGGTAGACAAAGGGATGGTGAGGCCTAGCTCCTCTCCCTTTTGTTCTCCAGTCCTTTCAGTGCAAAGAAAGATGGTACATATCGTATGTGTGTGGATTATCGAGCAATAAACCGTATCACTATCAAAAATAGATTTTATGTGCCTCGGGTAGAAGATATGTTTGATAAGCTACTAGGCTCTACCTACTTCAAAATGTGTGGTACGCCAAAAGACTAAGTATGATAGAGAGAAGAAACCTGGATGACTCGAGCCATTGCCCATCCCTAATTCACCATGGGAGAATATATCCATGGATTTTATCTTTGGATTACCCAAGTCTATCCATGGGAATACAAGAATATGGATCATAGTCGACAGGTTTAGCAAGCAAGCACACTTTATTCCTGTCAAAAAGACTTAAGGCACACCAAATGGCAACCATCTTCATATCTTAGATTTTCAAACACCATGGATTACCAACATCCATCGTGTCAGATAGAGATCCTAGAATGACCAGTAATTTTTGGAAAGGTCTCTTTGAAAATCTAGGTACAAGATTGAATTTTTCTTTGGCCTACCACCCACAAGCGGATGGCCAAAGTGAGATAGCCAATCTTACGATAATAGATCTACTAAAGACTTATGTTACAGAAGTAGATCAATGATCACAATGGGAGAAGTACTTACCCCTTGTAGAGTATGCGTACAATAATACTGTCCATACTACTACAGGAAAAGAACCTTTTGAGATCATAGAGGGAAGACCTAAAAGTCCCTTGCTACTTAAAGTACATGGGAAGATCTTCGCTGCTGATGAGTATAGCCGTGACCTATAAGAATCTTTTCAAAAGGTTAAGGAGGCTATATCCATCTCTCAACAAAGGCAAAAAGCTACTAGTGACAAGCACAGAAGGGCCTTAACGTTCAAAGAAAATGATTGGGTCTTACTTAAGTTTCCCAAGGCTCGATTGAGGCAAGCAACGAGCAAAAATCCTCACGGCTATAAAAAATATTATGCTAAATTAGCAAAAAGATACCATGGTCCTTTTCAAATCTTGAAGCCAATTAATGACATGGCTTATTAACTCAAGTTGCCCAACCATTGTCTCACACACAATGCTTTTCATGTGAGTCTACTTAAGCCCTACAAAGGAGATCCACCAATAGAACCAATTATTGAAGACCAAGAAGAGGTGCTACAACCCAAAGCTATCCTTTAACATGAAGACAAGGTACTACAGCATGGTAAAATTATCCGAAGGTATCTTATTAAGTTCAAAAATTATCCATTTGAAGATGCTAGATAGATGCAAGGAATACAACTTAGGGATATTATGAACCTTGTCAATGCTTACAATGCTGCACTAGAGTAAGCAAATGTAAATGCTTTCTAAATGAACAATTTTCTTATAGGACTAATCCTCTTTTGTGCACAAATTTAAATAGTATGCATGCTTAGAATCATGTTTGTGATGATGACATCATTCAAACACGAAGTAAAATTTGTCACTCTACTTTGGGAGTATGATATGGACTAAAGAGCGAACATGCTTGCGGAAGCTACGTCTTCCAAGCACCAAATGGACTAGTCATCCATTCTAGAATGACGACACAAGGTGAAGAGGGATCCTCTACCCGCTAAGAAATGTAGACTAATGACTAAGACTTTATCTCTTCTACCTCATATTTGAGGTCGACTATGATTTCAAGAGAGAGGTAATGTCATAAAATCTAATATCTAACCAACCCAAATGATTTTCTCATATTAAAGAGATCATTTAATGTGGGAGAATAAACAAGAACAAGGGTTAGAATATAGATATGTGGTTATGGATGTGTCTCAACACGGGGCCAAGGTTAAAGGGGTCCAAATGAGAGATGGTTTGTTAAAGAGCAATGCTACCCAATGGAGCTTAAAGACCATAGGATTATCTTCATTAAAGACCTCCAAAAGTTAGTGTTAAAAAGTCCTTTGATCTTAGGCAAGCTAGGACTGACCTTGAGGTGGGGATCCTACCCTAAGCATGAGGTGCTTGTCGGCTTGCTAAGTGCTAGTGGGAACCTTGCCCAAAATCTTGAGGTGCTAGCATCAATGTTTCCATGCTTGATTGTTTAACTCCTTGAAGTATTCAATTCAAACCACATGACTTAATAAGCACAAAAGACACATGTTCAAATGATCCTCTACATGTGGCCCTCATAATGTACTTGAATGCTATTGGATAGGTTTTAAAGGGGTCCAATCAGAATTTAGATACATAAAAATAAACAATTAAGTTCTTTCTCTCAAAGAGGAAAAAGAGAACACATATCCAAATCAAATAATTAAAAAATATGAGAGAGAGAGAGAGAGAGAGAGAGAGAGAGAGAGAGAGAGAGAGAGAGAGAGAGGTATGGACCAAGCATGAGAGGGGGGTTATACTCTCCCACACACACACACACACACACACACACACACACACACACACACATTCTCTCATTGTGTGGAGTGAAAAGTACAAGAGTTCCATCTCCTTCTCCAAGCTTGTTGAGAAGTGGAGAGCCTACACCAACACTCTTGGTTACGGTATACAAATCCAACCAAGAGCCATGCTTCAATGTTTAAGCTTTCCATATTCTTCATCTTCATTACTATGCTATTATGCTATGCTAAGCAAGAATAGTGATGATAAGTGAGGAACTATTTCTTTCTCCTATGGATGATTCTTCTTCCTCTTCCCTACCCTCATTTCCCACTAGCTCTCTCCACCTTCGAAGATGTTTGAGGCCTTGGGACCGAGGCTTGGGATAGTTAATGATTTTTGCAAAGTTTATGTTATGCTAGTGATGCATGAAGCTTTCCATCTTCATAGCATCACCAAGGTCACAAGGAACACAAAGATTGTATTGTAACAAGTCTCTCTTGATGGGAGAATCTAAATTACAAACACCTTTTGGAGGGGGGACCGGCTCCAAGTAAATCCGGTCCTCAACTATTGTCATGTTCTCTAATGCTCTCTCTCTTGTAAAAGTATTGTTCATGCCAAGTTAATTAAGTACTATGTTCATGTTGCTACCACCAATTAAGTTCACCCTCTATGTTCTCAAAGTAATCTCACAAAAATGCTCACTCTAATTCTCTTAATTCCGTTATTCTCAAAGTTCATAGGCCATTTCCATTAAAATCTCTCTCTCTCTCCCCCTCTTTATCTCTCTCTCTCTCTCTCTCTCTCTCTTTATTTCTCTGTGTCTTTCCTTCTCTCTCTCTCTCTCTCTTTTCCCCTCTCTCTTTCTCTCTTTCTCTATCTCCCTCTCTATTTTCCCCTCTTTCCTCTCTCTCTCTCTCTCTCTCTCTCTCTCTCTCTCTCTCTCTCTTGATATGTTTCTCACTCTCTCTCTCTCTCTCTCTCTCTCTCTCTCTCTCTCTCTCTCTCTCTCTCTCTCTCTCTCTCTCTCTCTCTCATAATCCATTTCCTAACAAATCCATTTTGCACATTCATTTGCAAACAAATCAAACACAAAGAGATTCTAGCAAATCTAACATTTGAAAACAAATCTAGCAAATCTACCACGCACGAAGAGATTTCATCGACGTCACAATGCAACCTATATCAAATGAGCGAGATATGTCTCTCTATCTCTATCTTTCTCATTTTGTTTTTTTCATTAATGCATGCATGTGTGTGTGTGTGTGTGTGTGTGTGTGTGTGTGTGTGTGTGCGTGTTTCAGTGCGTGTGTTTGTAGAGTAGAATACAATAGGGAAAGGGAAAGGGGGGGGGGGGGGGGGGGGAGGGGTTGTGTTTACCATAGGTTGTAGCGTGGTTGCCCATTAGGTTGAGCTTCCAAGGATGAGCGCGATAAACCCCCTTCACTGAAGTCATCGAAAGAAAATCGAAGCCCATCCTCGACCTGAATGTGTGTGTGTGTGTGTGTATGTGCGCGTTGTTGTTGTTGTTGTGTTTGTGTGAGGGAGAAGGTGGAGAGAGATGGATTAGGGAGAGAGGAAGTAGGGGAGTGAGGGTGTGGGAGGTGGAAAGGGGAGCTTGAAGATGTAGCGATGGCGGAGAGGAAGGAGTGCACGGTATACAACAAAAATGTGGCATACTCTACCCTCCTTCCCTCTTTACACTACAAGAGGTACATCACATTAGAGACACTCAAAAGTGAAAATCCATGGCGTCGCTATAAGCATCACTATGAGCGTCACTATTTCTTTGTTGCATAGCGGTGCTCATAGCGACGTCGACAAAGGTAAAAAATAAACCGAGAGCCAAAAACTCAGATCTCAGATTTGAGTTTCAACGCTCAAGCGAAACAGGTAAACCTGTGCTCTCCCTCTCTCTCTCTCTCTCTCTCTCTCTCTCTTCCCCTCCCTCCCCCCCCCCCCCCCCCCCCCCCCCCCACACACACACACGAGGAGAGGAAGGAGAGCCAGGTATGCTCCTTTCCTCTCCTCTCTCTCATGTTCCCTTCCCCTCTTTCCCTCTCTCTGTCTCTCTCTCTCACACACACATTGTGTCTTTGAAAGAGAGAGAGAGAGAGAGAGAGAGAGAGAGAGAGAGAGAGAGAGAGAGAGAGTACACACATGCATAAACAAAAAACACATACACACACACATGCATAAACAAAGAATGCATACACACACATTGAGAGAGAGAGAGAGAGAGAGAGAGAGAGAGAGAGAGAGAGAGAGAGAGAGAGAAAATTAAAGAGAGAGAGCGGGAGAGAAGACAAAAAGAGAGAGGTAAGAGGAGAAAACAAACAGAGAGAGAGAGATAGATAAAAAAGTAGAGAAAATATGAAATAAAATGGTATATTAGGATTTAGGGTTAGGTTAGATTTAAATAACATTTAAGATTAGGTTAGATTAAGATCTAAGATTAAGTTTGATTATATTTAACTTATATTTGAAATTTATGCTAAATTTAAAATTAGGTTAGACTTAAGATTTATATTAGATTTAAAATTAGGTTAGATTACATTTAGGTTTAGGTTAGATTTAAGTTTATGTTGAGTTTAAGATTAGGTTAGATTTAGATTTACGTTAGATTTAAAATCAGGGCAAGATTTAAGATTAGCTATGTTAGATTTAAGTTAGATAACATTTAGGTTTAGGATTTAAAATTAGATTAGATTTAGGTTTATGTTGAGTTTAAGATTAGATTAGATTTAGATTTATGTTAGATTTAAGATTAAGACAAGATTTAAGATTATCTAGGTTAGATTTAAGTTAGGTTACATTTTAGGTTTAGGTTAGATTTAAGATTAGATTAGATTTACGATTAAATTAGATTTAGGTTTATGTTGAATTTAAGATTAGATTAGATCTAGATTTATGTTAGATTTAAGTTAGATTTTAGGACATGTCAATGAAGGCTTTGCCCCAAGAGCAAAACTAAGTACACAACAATATGTATATTCCTATAATGCAAAATCTGACACCTATTAACTCACCCACTAATCATGTTCAATTAGCTTAGAATCACCAAATGTTCAATTAGGTTAGATTTAAAATTAGATTTTTGATTTAGTTTTTATAATAAAGTCTACCTTAAAAATTACGGAAAAAATTAGAGTTAGGCAAATGGTGATCCCTCTAGTCCTCTCTATGAATGCGACCTTAAGTTGGAAAGCTTTCAACGGCATGATACTCAGATTGGAGGCCAACATGTAATGTGCTAAGTAATCCCTCAAACAAGGATTTGTTGTGAAGAGATGTTAAGCTGCTTTGAATTGCTACAGCTAGAGAAGAGGCAAAGGGGTTTTGTCCACTACATGCACTGTCATGTAGATGTGGGTGTGTAGATTTCTTGTACCCACAATTATAAGCATTGACCAATAAAAATGAGATTATAACCCAATGGTTTTGATCTCCGTGTACCTCTAGACCGAGGTGTGCAGGAATCGGACTTGACTAGAGAATGTGAGGTAGTTTATAGTGTGAACAGAGAGAGAGAGAGAGAGAGAGAGAGAGAGAGAGAGAGAGAGAGAGAGAGAGAGAGAGAATGCCAATAGAAGATTAAATTTATGTCCAGGTTATAAGGTTTTTACATTCATTATGAGTAGTGACGAGGATGTGGGGCCGTCCAACCGAAACACCTATCTCTCAACAAGGATCTTATGTCCTTGTAATCAATGCAAGCATGCTGTGCGACGGACAAGACGCGTTTATTTGCCGCACGTTCACGAATTTGGCGAGTTTGATCCATCTATTATAGATAGAGTTGTTGCCAATTATAACTCGTTGGACTATGACGCTGGCCAACAGACAGCAATCTTGCAACCCAATAGACGTGTTCGCAGGCGCTTTCGTCAAGCAGCATACGTGAGGCCACAAGATGTAGCCTCTGACATATCGGAGGATGATCATGCAGAACACATTACCAACGAGGCAATGTTTGAGCCCGAGATCGATGAAATGATCGAGACAATCATGGATTCTGAAAGGCTTATCTATGATGATATGAAAAGTGAAGCCGATATGCCATTGTATGATGGAGCACGTGTGTCTAGATTGAAGGTGCTCCTGGTTCTTCTTAACATGCAGGCAAAGTTTGGATGGAGTAACACTAGCATCACAACGCTTTTTAGGTGATCTATTACAATGTGTTTACTTCAATAAAAAAACTCTAGATGTATAATGATATGATAGATTACTTACACAAGTGTACTGCATTTCTTTCGCTGTGTAGATTGCTCAAAGAGCACATAATGCGAGCTGATAATGTGAGAAAGATCTTGCGAAACTTGGGGATGGATTACAATTCGATTCCGGTCGCTTGTCCTAACGACTGTATTCTTTTTAGAGTGGAATACATAGACATGGAGAACTGTACGAAATGTGATTCCGAGAAATATCGAGTAGATCTCCACAGAAAAAATATTTCACAAAAGGTTTTGTGACATTTTTGTTTACTTCCTCGCATCAAGCATTTCTTTGAATGTAAGTCCATGGCCGCCCTGGCATCATGGCACAAGGAGAATAGATCTTTGGATGGTGTGCTACGGATTCCTGCAGATTGCACAGCCTGGAAACATATAGACGATACATGCCTGGATTTTGCCAGCGTCATATCTCTGGAGCATCAACATGTCGTTCCACTCCATCATCGTCTCTCTTTGTTTCGGAGCATTCAGCACGCTCCAAAGCTTCAGTGTCGATGAGATGATCTTCACACTTGTCTAGGCATCAACGCTCCAGTGGTGGCGGCGGTGATTGCTGTGGGGATGCCACCGCTGATGCCTCGACACCGGCTTGTGTTCGACGAGACTCCTTACCTTCCCCTTCTTTGCCCGCCCCAATACCAGCCATGGCATCACCATCTACTCCAGGTTTTATGCGGCTATCGGCCATTCCTAGCTACACACCACTAGCTACTCCTTCGGGAGTCACCCCAATCGACACTCCTCGCTTCGGGGCCCAGACTCCAGTGGAGACACCTGACGTCCGTACTCCCATCGAGATGCCGCTAGAGACCCATGCCAAGACACCCAGGTTCACGCGTCACAGGCGAGAGGACTTGCCGTACTCAATCGACATCAGCGGCGGCATCATCTTGGATGACGAAGGCAAGAAGGTGATCTCGCACATGCGCTTTCTTTGCTCTCAGGTGTTTAGACACTACATACGGTTTGCATGTGCGACTACTACAAGCACAAGCGTTCTAAAGTACCAAAAGCAATAAAGCATGGGTGGAACAAACCAGATTGGCTGGCCAAAGAAGATTGGAAGAATGAAAAGTGAGCAGAACGCGAGAATCTTGACAAGTGGAAGAAACAAAATGAGGCAATCAAAGCGCGATTAGAGGCAGGGAGCTCACATCACTTGGGGAGCGGCGGGTGGGCATCATTTGAGGCCGATTTTGTAAGCGTTTTTGCATTGCTCTTTACTTTTGGTAGTGACATCTATTTGTACTTTTAAATTCTAACATAATGGATTCTTTGTATGTTTTGAACAGTGGTTGATGACAGGACGTGACTCCACACCGTACGAGCGTGAGTATGCAAGCAGAAAGGGCTTAAACACCCTAATGGACATTCTGAGTTCTCACGGTAGCATGGTTAGTATTTCACTTTACTCTTTTACATTTGTTGTATTTGAATGATAAGCTAAGAAAATAGATTGTTTTGTAATTATATGTTTATACTTACAGAAAGTCTTATTGTTTTTTTCTACAGAATTTGACAGATACGCCGCTTGGACGCGATGAGACGTCTAATTAGACACAACGTCAGTCTAGCCGTAGCCAGATAGCATCAGTTTCCTTTTGTCATAGCATGTATAATGAGATGACGTGTATATGTCTTTTTGTAACTATTGGAAAACCATGTATTTCTCAATAATGACAATTGTGTTGTAACTATTACATAAGCTTAACAATCAAGTGATTTTGCCTATGATGTGTATAATTGTGATTGATTTACTTTAGTCAATTTACTTTCGTCCAATTACTTTTGTCACTTTTGTATCTTTATTCTACAAACAATACTATGCATGAGGGAGTTAATGGTTATATTGTCTTGTGGATGACTACTTTGGGTCTATACCTTGCAATTTCTTTCAAAGGTGAATTTGGGCTTATCTTGGATTCATTTAGGTTTACTCTATTCTAGAAACATTCAATATGGTTGATGGGTGAATGCCCTGCCACCCAAAAATGTCTACTCTCCGGTGTCGCTATAAGCGTCTCTATATAAGGTTCTGCTACATCGCTATAAGCGTCACTATAGAATGATTGTAACCGTCGCTATATGTATCGCTCTTCCATGTCCAACTTTGGATAAGGTGGAGACAGAGGAGAGGGAGGTCAATGAATCAAGTCCGGCGGCGGCAAGTCTTAGCGAGGATGATTGTCATGATGATGAAGATGATGAGATGGAGGATGACGAATTCGAAGATGATGAAGCCAACACATCCACAAACGATAATTCCTTTTCTCTCTTTATTGACTTAGGAGCCATGGGTTTAGAATTGGATGATGCTTCATGTAGGGATCTTTTGGAAGATGATCCATAAATGTTTTTTTATACTTTAAGTTATGCGGATTTTTGGTCGTGTAATCCATTCATCTCTCTCTCGCCCTCTTTCTCTCTCTAATTTTGTGAACATCCTCAATTATGTTAATCAAGTGACAACCCCCCCCCCCCCCCCCCCCCCCCCCTCTCTCTCTCTCTCTCTCTCTCTTTCTTTTTTAAATTTGAAAATTTCATACAATATTCTTTAATTTTTATTGAGAGGAGGGAAACACCAAAATTTGGGGTTGGGGGGGGGGAGGGAAGGGATGTTTAAGCTAGAATTTGAAAGTTTAGGCGCTAAATTTCCCCTCAAACATAAACGCAAAACGTGGTAATAATAGTGGAAATAGTCGTGGTAATAGTTTAAATACAAAAGAATCCCCCCCGCCCTCCTCTCTCTTCCCTCTCCAGCTAGGTTTGGACCTTCTCTCTACAAAAACATGGTAAAAGACTGCGGTAGACAACTAGAGATTTTCATAGTGAATGTCTCGTATTATTCATCAATCAAAAAACTCAACCATTATCATATACTATGCTATATGGCCTATCGGGTCTCCCAAAACTCAAGGAAGATTAGCTTTATGTTATACATGCCACCTACACAATAAAAATTGCTTTTGGATATCAAGAAAGCCACCAAAAAATCATAGAAGTGCTAATTTTGGCCAAAAATCAGGACTATGCAAATTTTGTAAGTTGGTCATAACTCTCAATTTTAACACTTAGTCCTCACTAGAAGCATCAAAACACGTTGAGAACTATGAAGGCTCTTCCTCTAGCAATCTAAACCTCACAAACATGAAGTTTAGAGTGGTATAGTTGTAAAAATTGGAGAAAAAGCCAAAAACAGGACCCGTTTTTCTCACACAGTTTAGGTTCAAAAATGTTGTGCAAGAGTAAGGTTATGGTGAGATGCATATTGAAAAAAAAAGTCAAGTTTTTTTCAGCTCATAAGGCAACTTTGTGTATATATAGCACCTAGAAGTTCATTTTCATACTCTTCAAATAATTCAAGCAAAATGGACACTTAACAAAACCCAAAAGTGTCCAAGGACATAGAAGTGTCCTATTCCCATTCTAGTGTTAAAGGTACACAAGTTGCCCATAGTCCAAATGAACCATAAGGATTAGTGTGTAAGGAAACATTATTAAAATTACACAATTACTCATAATCTAAATGAACCATAATATCATTTAGACTTTGAGGGAATTTAGACAATAATATTTGAGCAACAAACTCATTGAATCCCAATTGCACATATGGAACTTATCTTCCTAAATTTTTCCATGATTATGAGACTTGTGGTACTTCAAGAAGACCAATCAACACAGTTTTGATCTACAGACTAGAGTGTAGCTTCAGTGCTTTGGACTTCCTTGTGGAGTTCACCAGTGAGATGTGGGGGATAGGCAAGTTATTCTCGCATCTAGAGCTGCCTCGATGTCAATTTGGTTGGCAATACAATTGCTCTCCTTCTCTTTCAATCGATTGTACACCTCTCTTACGAGCTCCCTAAGAAGAGGTCTCTACATAGTAGCACTGCTAAAAAATGACCATTCAACCATAGGATTACATTGGGCCTTGGCCTCTTAAAATATTGTGTGGCCATTTAGCCCTAACATGGACTCCACCGCCTAGCTCTGTGACGAGTTGTGTGCTTTAAGCACCTTACCTGCACATGCTATGTGTGCTCCATGGCCCTAATGCTATAGATGAACTAACATTGCCTCTCTTTGAAGCTAGATCAGTCACCTCGCCACTTTGGGTTGCATCTTCTTCCTCTTTTATTTAGATGAATGACCACAAATACTCATTGGCAACATTGGACATTTGCGAGCCTTTTGGAACTCCTTTGCAAAGGTTGAGACTATCTTAGGAGTTGTTTTCTTGTGAAATTTGGGACATCTTTCTTGGAGCAGTGCATACACTTAGCAGCATGAAGTATATCATTTCCCTACATTGCTCATGAAGGCTTCCTATGGAGATTTGTTGGTGATTGGCATTCGCTAGACTATCTCTATACTTGTGGAGTATTGGATACTCAACAAATTGGTTTTTGTTGCTCCAATTTCCTTCAATGTTAGAGGCTATTTTTTGGTTCTACATCATCCCTAACATCATTAAAATTTTCCTTGCATTTTTTAATGAAACTCCTTATTGAATATGCTGTTGTTAGAGACCATGACTATCATAAAATATCCATATTACAAAAATGATGCCAGTTCCTAAGACTCACAGCATAAGGGTAGAAGCACGTTAATGTGCCATGCTTTCTGTGCTATTTAGCACATTGTGCCAACAAGCATATCTTGTAATTATAAGGAGATTGACGTCCTTCAAGTGTGTGGGCCTCCATCATGAATTGTAAACATACTTTTAAAAAATTGGACCGAAGTTTAAATGAGCTTGAAAATTTACGCAGAGACGCTACTTTGAAGTAGTGGTGGAGTCATGGTGCATGGATGGAAGTAGGGCACACGGGCCACATGCAGAAGAGAGGGGGGAGGCAATTGCAAGCTACAAGCCATCTCGCAGTCGCATCTCACTAGGCTGCCCAGGTGGAAAATAGCTCAGCATAGCAACCAACCACCTCCGATAAGGACTCTCTTAACACTCCATGAAGAAGGAATTCGAGGGAAAAATCTTCTCTTACTTCTCCTCTAGCCCAAAAAAGGGTGAATCTATCTGAATCCCAAGGATCCCCAATTCCAAAAAACATGCATGCAAGGAAGGAAAAGAATGACTCAGGTACTCCCCCTCTCTCTCTCTCTCTCTCTCTCTCTTCCTCTCTTTCTCTCTCTCTCTCTCTCTCTCTCTCTCTCTCTCTCTCTCTCTCTCTCTCTCTCTCTCTCTCTCTCTCTGTCTCTCTCTCTTTCTTTTCCACCAAATGACACCGACTACATCTCACATTACACCAGGCTCGCGCACGCGCGTGTGTGTGTATGTGTGTATGAACTGATAAGTTATGGTTCATGCTTGTGCATGAATTACTTGAGAATTTCTAGCGGGGTTGCTTAAGGAAGCTATGTAAGGTGTTGATTTTTTCTTTGTATTTGGCTATTTTCTGTATGCATGAATTGTGAGATACATATTATTTCCTAATAAATAGAATTTTCCATTTTCCATGGATAGCCTTGAATTATAATATCTTGTGACATTGGGGGTCTGGAGGATGATGGAAAGCTCCCAAGATTAACATCCCAATGCAGGAGAAATTTTGCATTATAGCAGAAGATTTCAATGTTTTTCATGGCCTCTCGACAGATGGTGTTGACCCCAAACTGGCCCAAGTGGGACAAATTCACAGATGTGGAGTGGTTAACTGTGTTCAAAGAGTGAAAGGATCACAACAAATATGGCATTAAATGCAGTTGTATACATATCGATATGTATGACCAAGTGATGCAACAACACTACAGGGTGTACCAAAAGGCCCCAACCAATATGGAGACCAACTCTGCATTTTCAAAGGGGTTTGTAAAACAATTCAGTCCGGTGGCAAATGCAAGCGGTTCAGCCATACAGTTCAATTGGGATGAGTTTGCTATCCAGAATTTGCAGAACCTTTGAGAAAAGGATACTACGAGTCCCATGTCAAAAAGTGGAGGATGCGTAGTTCCCATCCATCTTGTCAAAACACCAAGGAGGGGTCTGCGAAAATGGAGGACTACTCGGGCCGAGTAGCCATGCGTATTTTCAAAGCTACCAAGGCGACATCCCTCTCTCACCATAAATGTTTGAATTAGGGTTGTAGGAAAACACACACATCTTGGACAAGATGAAGGAAGTTCAAGGTACACAACAGAGAGTGTATTACTTAGTGTGCAATAGAAAGATAGATAGCCCTAGAATGATGGACGTATGTACAATGCACAGGGAAAAAACCTCCTAGTGAGGGAAAAAAACCCCCGATGGTCCTAAGTGTGTTCACACACATCACTACCACATGTATTGGTAACAAATCCCCCTGGAGTGATCCGATGAACGAGAGCTGGCACATAGAGTAAATGGAAGTGCCATGCCTTGAGGACGTGATCAGTCCACAAAGGGGAGTAAGCACAAAGCTTTGCAAAAAGCTTCAAATTTCTCACGAGAAAATGCCTTTGTGAAAAGATCTGCAAGGTTGTCACGCATTGGCATATAAGCCAAGGTGATCTCTCTTGCTGAGAGCCTCTCCCTAGTATAGTGGTAATGCACCTCAATATGCTTTGTGCGAGCATGAAAACTGGGTTCCTTGCAACTGGCAATGCACTCTTGTTGCTAGTGTAGATAGTGTTGGTAGTGTCCTGTCCAACACCCAAATCAGCCATAAGGTTTCTAAGCCATACACACTTAACTGTAGCTGTGAAGACTGCCTTGTACTCAACCTCACAATTAGAAATGGTCATAGTAGGTTGATTCTTGCTCAACCATGATATACATGAATTGCCAAGCATGAAACAAGAACCACTTTTGGATACTTGTGTGTCAAAATAACCAACCCAATCTATGTCCAAAAAAGCATGTAATTCTGGCGGCAAAGATCCCTCCATGAGATAAAACAAGCCAAGATGTAAAGTGCCACTCAAGTAGCAAAAAATCTTCTTGATAGCTTGCCAATGCTTAGAAACTAGGCTATACATGAATCTACTGACCTATGAGACTACAAATTGGATATGCGGCCTCCTGTTGCATACAATTTGGTAAAGAGTGACATCTGTAGGATCACCAGCATCATGAAGAATCAATTTCAAACATGTTTCCATGGGAGTGGCAATAGGTTTGCAATGCTCAATTCCAAACTTACATAGCAATGTCTCTATGTAACTGTTTTGACACAAGGCAATACCACCACCACACTACTTATATCCAAGTAATGATGCAACATCCCCAAATCTTTCATCTTGAAAGTAGCATTCAAATCAGCCTTAAATTCAGCAATATGTCTTTGATTTGGTCCAGTGATCAACAAATCATTCACATAGAGAACCACAATGAGAAGTACATCACCTTCACGCTTTACATACAATGTGCTTTCTGTTGGACTGTTACGAAAGCCTCGTCTGACCAAATGAGTGTCAACCTTCTCATACCAAGCACGAGGAGATTGCTTCAACCCATACAAAGCTTTCTCAGCAGGGATAGCGACTATTAAAGGATGCAACAAGAACCCAACACCAACATTGGGAGTAGTCAACTTGAATGTGATAGTACATGGATATTCATGTCCTCATCACTTTGTATGCTTACCAGATGAACACATGAATGAGACAATGATTCTTGGAATTCCCTGGATGCGGACATACAAGGAAATACCAGATTGGGATACCAATAAGATCAAGCTATCACCTAAAGGCGGAAAACTCATTGTTCCAATTGCACCGAGCAAGGAGGAATGGAAAGGCAATTACCAGCAGAACAAACCACTAAGCAATCAATATTCTCCATCCTATCGACAAGTAAATGCTACAAGTAACATGCAAGGAGTCAAGCAAATTTGGGTACCAAAAGCATAGCTTAAGGACAAGCCGATTCAAATCTGGGTGCCCAAAACATCATCAACAAATCCAAAGACGGTTCCAAAGATCAAAACACTGAGGCAAGCATCTTTGAGCAAGGAACCTAACACAAAATGGATTTGGAAGAAAAAGGTGCACTTATGTTCTTCGCAAACTGTAAAAACCGATCAAGCAAGGGAGAGTTAAGTCTCAGAAAACTCAACCACACCATTCTGACCAAGATAAACTAAGATATCAATGGCGGGTAAAAGCTCAACAGTAGTCAAAAGTGATACCAACAGCTTAGGCAATCAGCATGCCAAAGAATCACGATGGTACAATCAAGGAAAGGGCACACAAGCTACAAGATTTGCTCTTTTGGAAGATAGCATCAGAAAGCCTTGACATCAGAAACCCTTGAGTTAATTACTCAAGACCCAACTCTTGCACATCATGATGGTTTTAATTGCATTGATCTTCAAAGCATGGTAGAGCCAACCAAGGCTATGCATAGACACGATTGTGCAACCCATGCACACAGTCGTCCCGGAGTACGGCATCTAGGAGGGGTGGAAGGGCACTAAGTAATTAAGGGCAATGTTTGAAGAGGGAGGAAAATTTTGATATTAACGTGTGATTTTTGTCAATTTACCTAGTAATGCCCTTATAATTCATCAACAAGGAAAAATTAATTGATGATATCTCCCCGCTGAGTGTAAATAGTGTATATACTATCAGAACATCATAAAAAATAGTCCTTTTTTAGGTTATTTTTCATCTTTTTTCTTGATATTGAGACTTAAAAATGGAGAAATCCAAGAAAAAAGAATAAAGCCGTGTTTTTCAATGGATTTTCTTTATTATTGGATTTTCACTTTGCTTTTTTAGTGCACTTTGTTATTTTCCTTGATTTTTCAATAAACATGTCAAAAATTAATAATAAATAGCAAAGGAGCTCAGATGGAAAAACTGAAGATACGTTGATGATCAGAAAGACAAGACGGACAGGCACAAAAAATTTCAATCAAATCAGCAGATGGAAGCGGGAAGCCGAAATTAGGCGGACAGACCTACTTTTGCAAAATTCTTGCAAAATGAGCTACAGGAATCCGATTGGAGAAATTTTTGGTTCTAACATAGATTTCACGGCCTAGTAGGACTAATAGAGGAATTTGGGGAAAAATGGTTCAGGAAGTCCGAGTATAGATACCCAAGGTAGGCTAAAATCACCTCATTTCCACTTGTCGCCTTTGGAGAGAGAGCTTTTTGGCCTTCTTCATGCGTATTTTTTGGAGTCCACAGTTGTCTGTTTTCAGCGCCGTCTCACACGAGACATGAGAGGTAAGTTCTATACTTATCAATGATTCATCTTGTACGACCGGTAGCTAGTCTAAACCTCTGGAAAAAACCCTAGAATCCGAGCAGTGCACGAAGACCTATGACCAAAAATTGACCATAGCGGCCTATCAGCTCAACCAAATTGGATGAGATTTGAACTGTAGCATGCCCCAACATAACAGAACACTTCTATATCACCGGTTGACCATTCGGCAAGGGTTGAGGGGGTCCCAAGTAGAAAAGCTAGGTTTTTGGCAGTTGTCAGAATTGGATTTTGACTCCACAGACAGCTTACATACAAGTTCTATACACAATGTATATGATTAGTTTCATAAAATCAACCAAGGCAAGCCCTCAAAAAGCAAAAAACGGCTCGAAGGCTACAAAGCGTCATATTTGACATAGAGGTCAAATTGAGTCCAAATGGGCCAAAATTGGATGAGTTGCTTCAGGACTATGTAGCGGACAAGTCCATAGCCTCAAAAGTAACTAACCAACTCTACAGGCCATGTAGTCACAAAAAGCGGTGATTTCAGAGTCGACAAAGCACGAAGTGATGCCGGCAAGACCAAATTTTACCAAATTCAATTGAGGACTTGTTTTAGGTGTATAGAATGTGTTTATGTCAAAATTTTCTAGTTTTGCAAGGAAAAGTTGATTGTTATAAATAATCGTGATTATTTTTTTTGGTAATATTTTGGCTTGAAAATGATATCATCACCTCACCTATCACTTGTACACACCTATTATATGCCAAATTTCAAGTATGAGCCAAAATGATCAATTATAACTTGGAAAATTGCCAAAATACGCAAAGAAGTCCTTTCAAGCCAAATTCTTAGTTATGAGTCACATTTTTTGATCCAAATCACCTCATATCACATACACAGGACATGGTCTACACCATGCCTAGAACCAAGTTGCACCAAAAAATGTTCATTTTGATGAAAAAGTTAATAATCACGACTATTTACTTTTTTGCCAAGATGGGAGAGATTTGCAACTTTGCCATCATAAGACCAAAGTACATGATGTCCTAAGCCCACTAGCCAAGTTTAAACAAATTTGGAGCTCAAAATCTCAAACTTCCTTTACATCTACTGTTTCAGAGACCTAAAGCCTAAATCTGGCACCATTTTCACCCTGTGCACCCAAATGAGCCCATATTTCACTCAAAGTATCTAATTGATCTATACTTCAAGCCTATAATGCCAAATTTGCAAAAAGTTGACAAAATTACTCAGCTATAAATAATCGCGATTATTTACTTTTGTTGCAATTTTTTGTTTGGACTTCATAATTTTGATCTTAACATGTTTTTATACATCTATGCATGTTCAAAAATTGATTTGAAGAAAATTGGACTCAGTTTGTCAACAATTCAAAATGAAGGACATTTCAAAACAGAATTTGCCAAATTTGCTAACCTTGACACTCTATTCACTTAAAAGGAGCCGTGCAAGCTGCAGCGAAGGCCAAGAAGAGGGTCTCGCAAAAGGAGAAGCTGCAAGAGATACCACCATTCCAACTGGACCTTAGTTCAGTCAAAACAACCAAATCAACCTATCTATCGAGAGAACAGTTGGAGGATAACAACACCACAGTACTCACAGGCAGATTCAAAAGTGAAGAAGGACATTAGGTAGAACTGCAACTTCTACCAAAAGAGGTCTATGATGTCGTAGCAAAATTCGAGACAAAAGACGCTAACAAAAGGCTGGGGCTTAGAGAGTTCTACGAGCAAGAGCCATGTAGAGTGGATTTCCAGAAAGCTTATGAGCTCCTATCCACAAACAAGGAAGATGGAACAGCCTAGATCTCTGACGAGTCTTTGACCAGCAAGGGAACAAGGTATAAGTGGTCATTACAAAAGAGATAGTGGTTGAAGCTCTCAAATTACCGACAGAAGGAATGATCATGAGAGCAAGAGATAGAAAGACGGCAGGAACCTTCACCAAGGAAACCGTTGCTACAACATTTACCGATCTTATCCACAAGCAAGTGGAGGAACCAGCAAGATTATACCACCAACACTTCCATTTTCTCGCAAACAAACCGCCAAGGTACACGACAGCCAATCATGCGATTGCGACCACATTTACACAAGCTCTAAAGTTGACAACCAGGAAACCAAACGACCACGCGTAGTACGTGTTTTCCACACTGAAGGGGACAAAGAAAGAGGGTAGGATAACATATCTGGGAGCACTAGAGGTACTCACAAGAATTGCCTACCATGCTATTGGCATGGCAGACAACTTGACACCTGCCCCAGATTAGAACACATGGATCGTGTCTGCACAACCATCCCCTCGAGCCACAAGATCTACCAAGAGAACTTACAAATCCG
This sequence comes from Adiantum capillus-veneris, assembly GCF_014529385.1. Classification (NCBI taxonomy): domain Eukaryota; kingdom Viridiplantae; phylum Streptophyta; class Polypodiopsida; order Polypodiales; family Pteridaceae; genus Adiantum; species Adiantum capillus-veneris. The sequence goes on along the minus strand of NC_140947.1, from coordinate 105,124,442 downwards.
ATGAAGAATCTGTTGAGAGCTCTCCAGAATGGCATAGCAGTGAAAGCTCGGACAATGAGGAAAGAAGAGCATGCATAGAAGAAAAGAAAAGAAAAGTAGTGGCAGCACATCAAGAGGAGCCACAAGAGAAGCATGCAAGATTTGAGAGAGAGAAGCACTCTTATGAACGAATCCGCCAAGCTCAAGGCAAGGACCCTGCACAGTGGGTACCTATAGAAGTCAAAGGATTAAGAACAAAGCACCCTGCATGCAGAGAAGCAGAAGATCCAAAGGATCTATTGGAAAGAATGTATCAGGAGACATAGGGATTGAGGCTGAAAGAAGCTCCAGAAGCAGAAAAGAAAGCTAAAGATACGGTGGAGTAGTAGAAACAAGCAGAAGAAGCAACACACCAAGGTGAAGCCCATCACAAAGAAGATGGGATGTCCCCCAGACCATCCTCACCATTTACGGAACAGCATGACCACCCCATGCCAAGCCCTCCACCATCACCAGCAGATAGAACCACACAAGCTGAGCCCACAAAAGAAACAGAGCCTGAAGAGAAAGAAGACACTACTCAGGACCAAGCCAAAGCACAAGAACTAGAGCCGGAAAGGACAGCAAGTCTTGCACAAGAGGAGTTAACAAAGTTTGAACAAACAAAAGAATAGGAAACAGAAGACCCCTTCCACCTCCACACAGTACAAAACGGCTGAGGCATCCACAAAGCCTTAAGATGAAAAAGCAGAAGAGGGCCAACCATAGCCTCAAGGGCAAGAACGCCTAGCCGCCACGACGCCCTCGAGAGAGTCACAAGAGACTGTCAAAACGTCTAGGTAGCTCACAAGAAATAAATCTTGGCAAACCAATGATGAGGTAATCCTGCAAGTCAATGAATATACAAAGCAAATGCAAGATATGACGAAAAAACTCCAATCAGTAGCACTTAGGTGCAACACAAAGGCTAAAGAATTGGAGATGGTGATTGACACTCTCCAAGGAGAGTTAGAAGACAGATTAAATGTCATCACCGATTTTCAAACACAAGAAAGTTGAAGCTGAACAACACTAGCTAGCACAAGACAAACAACAAAAGGAAATGGAGGAGTTGGGTGAACTTCTCATGAAGTTGACAGATGCTTGCAAAACCAAAGACGAACAACGGACAGAGGTATTAACGAACTTCTAACTACAACCCTGTCAGTTCAGAAGATTCAAGTGCAACTAGATGTTGCAAATGCCTCCTTGCAATATTCCGAGTAGAGGATCAATGATCAGGCAATCTTTTTGCGACAGATACGAGAAAATCCCGCAATTGCCTTGATCAAAGGAACATACGAAGTGTACAAAGCACTAGAAAAAAAGAACAAAGATCTCGAGCTAGAGCTAAGGCTCAGTAGTCACAACACAGAGACCTGGCATTAATGCGGGTACAACGAGAAGAAGAGCTGCTCAAAGAAATAGCTGAGCTAAAGAGAGTCAACCGGTTGCTAAGAGATGGACGACAAGAGACGCAGGAAGAAGCAGGCACGTTAGAGCATCCCCATATAGATATTCCCTCAGTCTCTTTTTGATGATATGGAAACACAACCAACAAAAGGGCTAGGTGGCGAAGAAGAATTTTAACAGATTCCGATCAAGAGCCAATGGTCCAAATGTCAAAAGCTGCGGAAGATGCACTTAAGGAAAAAGTTACACAAGAGACAAATGAGGAGTGGAAAGCAGCAATGAATTGGGAGTTGAGATCTCTTCACTCTGTCAATGTTACTCAACTCACTCCCAATCAAATCAATGCACAATGGTATCAGCAATCCCTGCCATATCCCTTGATAAAGGTAGAGTTGCTCCAAGTCAAGAAAAGACTTTATAAAGACATGCAAGTAGAAGGCGCAGATGAAGTCCAACACAAGTGGAGGAAGAGCTGGATGAACAAGAATTCTAGATACGTGATTCTGTTCACAAGAGCACCCGTGGCACTTCAAAAGGATCCAACTTTTTGTCCTGTACCAAGAGTAAGGACATGGCAAGCACATGAGGCAATCACAAAGAAGCGGCCTACATGGCTAAATTATCCGAGATTGCCAGCTCCAGAAAAGGGATCGCTAACAGAAGAATACATGGTGAAAACCTTAATGGGCACCATGTCATTCTTCAAAAGTCTACTTGATCTTTCATGTGCTACGCTTTATAAAATTTTTCGTATGCTGCTCACCTGCATTGAAGTTTTTCATGAGCCAGAGCAAGGAGTGCCCCATGGATGTCTTTCCTCAAGGGCAATAAGGGTTTATGCTACGATCTCAGTGGCCAACCTTCCAAAGAAGTCCTCTATGGCTTCTACGCCCGATGCATGTTCTTACATTCTCATAATATGTTGGCATTTGAGGAAGCGTTCTACACAAGATTTTTCACTTGGCGTACGAAGACTTTTGGGCCAAGGATCAGCAACCAGAATTCAAGATTTGTTGGCTACTCTGCAGTCGAGCTTAAAAACAGAGTCATTATGCAGTTTTTGCAGGTGCCAAACAAAGAGAGAAAAATTAGATACGAAAAGGCTCTACATACACTTAAACACCACCTCGCCAGCCGTCAACCCGAAGACTATTTCAACCCATAAAGCTATGTCAGGGATGACACAAGCGAGGAGGGGGGGAATGTTAGCAGCAAGATAACTTGGATATCATTTTTTGGAGCTCTCATTGTAGAAATACTTATTAGTTTGATCAATCGTGAATATTGTAACTCCTATTTTACGGATAAACTTTGTAATTCATGAGCCAGGGCTACAAGCTTCCACATTGTATCAACCTCTTTTTACCCAGATTTAGTTAGAGCTTCCAGATTATTAGTTTTGACCACCAAAAACCTTGGCTAAGGTATAAAAGCCAATTTCTATAAGTTATTTTAATGTTTTGGATAATAAAATACACAGCGTGAGCTAACGAAGCTCACTTCTCTCCTTCTCGCGCTTCCTACTCCCTCTCTGGTTGTCACATTGCAGTCACGTCTGTTGCATTGTAACCGTGGGTAAGAGCTCTACGCATTGACGTAAGCATTTCATAGTATTTCATAGCTTTTGGCGTCGCCGCCTAATTTTATCATAAGTAGGCATTTACACTTCAAAATCAAAAACTAAGTATATGCGGGGTATTGGGGCATCATTGCTTAGCATTTAGGTGCATTCTGGGTCGAAAACGACTAGGTAAAAAATCCACTGCTGTTAATAATTGCGATTTTTGCACTTGACCTAAAGTGGAGTTTGAGACCATAAGCATGTGTATTTAGGTCTTATAAACTTGTCCTAGAAGTTTCATTATGTTTGGATGTCATTTGATGCTGTAACGGATGTGATTTGTTTGTCGATGAGCTATTGGCTTTTGGTGATTTCAGTCACTTGAGTGTAGCTTGAGTTGGATGCGAGTTGTTTGTTGTTTTCCGAGAGATTGACAACCTCTTGTAGCCTCTATGCACTAGTTGAGGCAGCTTCATCCCATGGATTGACAATTTAATCGTGGTTTTCACTAAATCTGTAATAAGATAGGAGTGAGGTTAGACACCCATCCCACATGATGTCCCAATGCGTGTTAAATATTTTGTTTCTAGGCTTCAACAAGCCATGGGCAATCCATCTCTTCAAAGTGAAGTGCAACGGCAGTTTCATGCTCATGGGATTCTCCAAGCTCCCCACCATGACGGGAGAGTACCTAGGAAGCCTCCTTGCGAGGCTTCCAAAAGAGGCCTCTCTCCAATTCGGGAAGAAGAAGAGGATCCATATGAAGGGCTCATAAAGTTTCTTCTTGATGACGCATCTCCTTCCCAAAGGAGAACTCAAGAACCCCCACCAAAGGAACGAGAAAGAAGTGAGTCTCCTGCCACCTCGGTGGAGATGGCTCCACGAAGATGGCGGGCTAAACGCTCTCCATCACCTCCAAAAGAAGACCATCGCACATTTCTCCACACCATAATTCAAAGAGGGATGACAAAAAGCAAGAGAAGAAAAAGGCAAGAAAGAGGACACCCTCTTCTCCATCTTCTTCATCCTCTTCGTCTTATGAAAGCAATGGTGCAGACAAAGAAGATCAAGGCAAGAAAAAGGCAAGAAAGAGGTCACCCTCTTCTCCATCTTCCTCAAATTCTTCATCTTCTGAAGAAAGTGATGGTGCAACTTTTGAACCATAAAAAAGAAGAGGCCATAGGAAATCCTATGACTCATGGAAGAGGTCATCCAGGCTCAAGAAGTTCAAAGAGGGAGAAAAGAGCATCTCTTTCCTTACCTACGATGGCACCTTTGGTGCTACAGACAAAGTCTTGGCCTTTATCCAACAATTCGATGCGGGTTTGGAGATGAGGGCTTCACGGAGTTGTCTAAGCTACGCCATGTAGCTATGCACTTTCAAAAATTCGCCAGGCAATGGTGGTCTAGCCTACGGGATATCGATGAAGCTCCACAAACATGGAAAGATTTAAGAGCTTCCATTATGAAGTAGTTTTTTGCCACCGATGCCAAAGACAAAGTACTCACCGAATGGCGAAGCTTGAATCTCTCTCGCTACCAATCCATTCACAAATATGTAAACAAGTTTTGGGACTTATATCTCAAAGCCACTTTCTTCAAAAGGATGGATTTTAGAGATCAAAAGCAACAATCTTGTGCGGGCTTAACTGAAGAAATGGTGGAGTATGTCAACTCCCAAAGGCCACGCACCATATTGGAAGTTATACACCATACTATGGTGGCTTCTTGAATCAATTTCCAAACAGGAGCTAAAAGAAATTCTAAGCCCACGAAAAACAAGGGTTCCAATGAGCCTAAGGGGAAGGACAATGTCCAAAAGTCTCCTAAGGGCAATTCCAACAAAGCTAAGGAGGAGGAAGTTTACAAAGGAAAAAACAAACTCTCTCTTGAAGAGATTGAGGGTCATCGCAAGGATAACCGCTATTTCAAGCGCCGCAAGCAAGGGCACACGTACCGTGCTTGTCCCCAAAAGAACACCTGCCATGAGCCTCCTAGAGCTACCTTGGTTGAAATCCAAGAAGAGGAAGCTCACCACATAGGATCTCCTCCATACCATGCTTGGGGAAAGAGTTGGTCACCAAGCTAGGCATCCAAGCCTATGAGATGGGAGGTGTCCTACCCGCAGATGGTGCTTTCAAGGGGCAAGAAGCTTCAGTCACTCCCTTAATTGGGACATTGAGGCTCCATGTACAAAGCTATGTGGACAAAGAGGACTTATTTATCTCTCCTCTCAAGCACAAGGATGTAATCCTACGGGCACCATGGTTTGATCGCATGGTTGCCAATGTTAAATTCCCTGAAAGGAAAATCTACTTTAGGTTCAGGGAAAAAGATATGCACATAGATGCCAAAGAGATGGGTAACACCATACCCATTGTACATATGCAAGCTTTCAATAAGTCAATAAAGAGCTCTCTTTCCATGTACATGATTTTTGTTAAAGATTCTCAAAATGAACCTAATGCTTTAGCAAAAGAAAATATAAACAATCATCACAAGGAATTAGAGTTATCCATTTTTCTCAAGGGGTTTCAAGATGTCTTTAGTGACGACATCCCTTGTGAGCTACCTCCTAAACGAGGCAATGATGACCATGCAATTGAACTTATTCCAGGAATTTCACCGCCTAATAAACCTCCTTATAGAGTTTCTCAAGCTCAACAAGAGGAGATTATGCGGCAAGTGCATGAGTTAGTTGAGAAGGGCATGGTTAGGCCTAGCTCATCTCCATTTTTTTCACCTGTGCTATTAGTGAAAAAAAAAGATGGCACATATCGTTAGAGTTAATAAAAGGATAGTTTAAACCAAGGAATCTTCATGAACTAAGAATCTTGATAGGTATGTGTACATAGTATAAACGCTTCATAGAAAAGTTCTCACAAATTGCAAGACCATTACATGACCTAACAAAGAAAAATGTTAGGTCTACATGGTCTGCCATGGAGAAAAATGCTTCAAAAAGCTTAAAGAAAATCTTATCTCTCAACCTATGCTTACACTACCAGATCTCTCAGAGCCATTTGAGGTCCAATGTGACGCTTGTGGTGATTGCCTTGGAGCTGTTTTGCTCCAAGAAGGGCACGCCATAGCCTATGAAAGTCGAAAGATTGACCCAGATGAGCAAGCTCTAGGCATATATGAAAAGGAACTTCTCGCAGTTCTACATGCCTTAGACTCATGGAAGCACTATTTAATGGGGACTCCTTTCATTCTAAGAACGGATCACCAAAGTCTTAAGTACTTCATGACACAGACCAAGCTTTCCGACAAACAAATAAGGTGGGCAATTTCCTTTCACAATTTCATTTTCATATTGCTCACATTGGTGGAAATCATAATCAAGTAGCTGAAGCACTCTCAAGATGACCAAGAGTGAATGCGGTTTCCATAGCAACTCACAATGATCTATCTTCTATGATAAATGAGTATGCTATTGATCCAAATTTTAGAGATGTGATTTCAGCCCTTAGATTAGGGAAGAAAGAGGAACCATTTACTTTACAAGATGGATATCTTCTGTATGGCAATAGACTGTGCGTTACTAACTCACTACATGAGAAAGTAATGTATGAATCTCATGCTCCTCCTTATGCGGGGCATAGAGCGATTCAATCTACCCTAAAGGTGATTGAAACATATTTCTATTGGCCTACCATGAAAGCAAACATACAAGAGTATGTTTCTAAATGTGTGGTATGCCAAAAGACGAAGTTTGATAGAGGGAAACAACCTGGATTGCTTCAACCTTTATCCATGGATTTTATCTTTGGATTGTCTAAGTCTATCCATGGGAACATGGGAATACGGACATAGTAGACAGGTTCTGTAAACAAGCTCCTTTTATACCCGTCAAAAAGACTATCAAAGCCCATCAAATGGAAACCCTCTTCATTTCACAAATCTTCAAGTACCATGGCTTGCCAATGTCCATAGTGTCCCGATAGAGATCCTAGAATGACCAGTAATTTCTAGAAGGGTCTCTTTGAGAATTTAGGGACAAGGCTAAATTTCTCTTTGGCCTATCACCCGCAAATGGATGGCCAAAGTGAAATAGCTAAACTAACAATTCTTGATGTACTAAAAGCCTATGTAACAGAAGTAGATCAAAGGTCCCAATAGGAGAAGTACTTACCTTTAGTGGAGTATGCCTACAATAACACTGTACATCCTTCCACGAGAAAAGCACCTTTTGAGGTAATTGAGGGAAGATAAAAAGTCCCCTGCTACTTAAGGTACACGGGAAGATCTTCGTTGCACATGAGTACATCCGAGACCTACAAGTATCTTTCCAAAAGATTAAGGATGCTATTTCTATCTCAGAGACAGCAAAGGCAAAAGGCTACTGCTGATAAGCACAGAAGAGCCCAATCCTTTAAAGAATTTGATTGGGTCTTACTTAAATTTCCCAAGGCCCGATTAAGGCACACGACGGGCAAGAATCCTACGGGACACCAAAAGTACTATGCTAAGTTAGCAAAAAGATACTATGGTCCCTTCCAAATTCTTAGGCCAATCAATGAGATGGACTATCAACTCAAGTTGTCCAGCCATTGGCTCATACACAATGCTTTCCATGGGAGCCTACTAAAGCCTTACAAAGGAGAGCTATCTCAAGGACCAACTATTGAAGACCCACCGGAGATCAAGGACCAAGAAGAGGTGCTGTAGCCCGAGTCCATTCTCCAACATGAAGACAAGGTACTAAGAGGCAGTAAGACTATCCGACGGTATCTTATTAAGTTTAAGAATTATCCTTTTGAAGATGCTAGATGGATGCAAGGAATACAATTAAAGGATAACCTAAACCTTGTCAATGCTTACAATGCTTCCCTAGAGTAAGAAAATGTACAAATGTTTAAAATGAACAAAGTTTTTGTCTTATAAGACTCTCCTTTTCTTTATTGTGCACAAAAATGAAGTAGTATGAATGCTTATATCAAGTTTGCGGAGACGACGTCTCCCAAACACCAAGTAGAGCTTGTCACTCTACTATGGAAGATTGATAGGACTAATGTGCAGACATGCTTGCGGCAGCTTAGGCTCTCAAGCGCCAAATGGACTAGTCATCCATTCTAGAACGATGTCGTAAAGGGTAACATAGGGATCCTCTACCCGCTAGAAAAAGGACTAATGAATAGGCTTTATCTTCTCTACCCCATAGTCAAGGATGACTATGATTTCAAGAGAGAGGTAATGTCATAATAACTAATGATTTTCTCATGTTAAATTGATCATTTAATATGGGAAAGTGCCAGGGGAGAAAAAGCTAGAATATTGGTTAAGCTGGCAGACCGGCCACAGTAGGGATCCAATTAAAGGAGGGAAAATAGGGATCCAAAGGGGGGGGGCATCTGCAAAAGAGCAATGTGCAACAATGGGCTTTAAAGACCCTAGGGTTCAGCCCATTAAGACTTCCAAAATGCTAAGGTTCCAAAATTCAAAGGTTGTGTCCAAAGGTCAAAAGCTTAGGAATACTAGATGCTTTGTGTGTGTACCAAAAGTCTTCACAACTCCTACAAAGGAGGGGTGAGCCTTGCAAGTAGGGGATGAGAGAGAAACACACACATACACACACTCACAAGACTCCTTTACACAAAGGGAATGAGGGACACATGTCAGCTCCCTAGCCCAGATGCCCATAAGGTGTACTCAAATCCTATTGGATGGCCATGGAGGTGGACCAATGAGAATTAGGCTAGAGTAAATCTAGTTTAATTAATTTGAAAACACTGAATAAAAGAACCAATAAGAATTAAGCTCTCTAGAAGACTATTGGATAGTCTCCCAAGGGGTCCAATGGGCATTCAACAGCCCAATGGCTTGCCTGATTCCTATTGACTAGGAGACAAAGGGGTCCAATGAGAGTTTAGTTGCATTAATTAATTACTTAAAGCTCTCACAAGAGGGGAAAGGGGGACACATGTCAGAAGGCTATCACTTATGCTCCTTACATCCTATTGGCTAAGCCTGGAGAGGTCCAATGGGGTGGTAGCATGAGAAAATAGCAAGAGGGGTCGACCAAGAGAGAGAGGGGGATGAATTTCTCAAGGCATTATTGCATACACACTCACACTAATCCATGTGTGAAGCAAGAAGACTCTCTCTCTCCTTCTCAAGCTTTAATGGAAAGCTTATCATCTACTCCAAGCTTGTGAGAAGGGAGGCCTACACCAACAACTCTTTGCTTTGTGATGCAAATCCGGGCCAAGAGCCAAGCTTCAATGCATTCTCATCTCCTCTACCATGCTAATTACTAAAATATGCTATGCTAATATGAGTGATTATGTGAGGAGATGTACATCTTTCTCGTAAGACTACTCCTTCTTCCTCTTAATCTACTCTCATACTCCACTAGCTCTCACCATCTTCGAAGGTGTGTGAGGTCTTGGGTCTGAGACCGTGAGGGAATTGATGTTGTGTTTTATAAGTGTTTGCTTAGTGCTTGAAGCTTCCATCTTCATTGCACTAGCTAGTATTGAAGGAACACAAAGAATTGTATTGTAAAATGTCTCTCTTGATGGGAGAAACCTATAATACAAAGCCTTTTGGAGGGGCCGGTCCTCAACTATTGTCAATAGCTTAATTTCTCTCTCTTTTGAAGTATTGTTCATGCTATCTAGCTGGGTGTTATGCTTTTTGTTGCTCTCTCCACCCAAGCACTCTTGTTATTCTCATTAGGAATCTATTCTAATGACATGCTCACTATGTTCATGCTATTTTCCGCTACACACAAGTTACTAGGCCATTAAATGTTACAAATGGTTAAGCCATAGGCAAGCCCCATAGGACTCCATTATTAAGACCATAGCTCTTGACAGTGTCCCCGTTAACTGCATAAAGCAGGCGTACTTCAAGGATGAAAAATCCCTATTCTACTTACTCTTTTGCAATTAATAACACCAACCATTTGTAGCAACCTTGAGGACCTCTCTTCTTGAGCAAGAAAAGAGATACCAATAGCTCTAATACTAATGTAGCATTTAATGCACTAGTAACTTGTGTGTAGCAAAAATTGATAACATAGTGAGAATTTCATTAAGAACAAGTTCCTAATGAGTATAGAGAGAGTACTTAATTTAAGAAAGCAACATAGCAAGTTACACCTAGCTAATTTGGCATTGACAATACTTAAAAAGAGAGAGAAATAGAACAATTGACAACAATTGAGGACTGGATTTATCTGGAGCCGGCCCCCCCTTCATAAAGGCTTTGTATCATAGCTTCTCCCATCAAAGGAGACATTTTTACAATACAATTCTTGTGTTCCTTGACAGAACTCGTTGGTGCAATGAAGATGGAAGCTTCATGCACCAAATTATGCTTGAAAAACATACCTAGTGTCCCTAGCCTTAGTCCCAAGACCTCACACACCTTCAAAAATGGTGAGAGCTAGCAGGGAATGATGATAGATTGAGAGGAAGAAGAGGTATCTTATGAGAAAGAAGTATTCTCCTCATATAATTACTCTAATAGCATGGCTTAGCTTAGTAATTAGCATGGTAGAGGAGATGAGCATGCCATTGAAGCTTGTCTCTTGGTTGGATTTGCATTCTATAGCCAAGAGTTGTTGGTGTAGGCCTCTACTTCTCAATGCTTGGAGAAGGAGATGGAGTTCTTCTTGCAAACATGAGTTGTGTGTGTATGTGTAGCATTGTGTTAGAGTAAATGCAGCCCTCTCTCTCATCTTGGTCGACCCCTCTTGCTATTTGCTCATGCTGGCCTCCCATTGGCTCCTATAAAGCTTAGCCAATCACAAATTAGAAGCATAATTGGTAGCCTTTTGACAAGTGTTCCCCTTTTCCCTTTTGTGAGAGCTTTAGGTAATTAAATAATTCAATTAAACTCTCATTGGACCTCTTAGTCTTTTGGCCAATAGGAATTAGGAAAGCCATTGGGCTGCTGAATGCTTATTGGACTCCTTGTTAGACTGTCCAATAGTCTTCTAGGGAGCTTAATTTCTATTGGTTCTTTTCTCAAGCGTTTTAAAATTGATTAGAATAAATTTACTCTAGCCTAGTTCCTGTTGGTCCTCCTCTATGGCCATGCAATAGGATTTGAGGGAAGCTTGGAGGCAACTGGCCTAGGAGCCTCACATGTGTCCAGTACTCCCTTTGTGTAAAGGGGGAGCTTTGGAGTGTGTGTGTGTGTGTGTTTCTCTCTCATCCCCTACTCTCATGGATCGCCGACTCCTTGATAGGGATGTGGGAGGACTTTTTAGTCCTCCCATGACCATCCAATTTTCCCCTACATTGGCCTTTAGACAATTGAATTAAAATTAGGAACCTTAGCCTATGGAAGTCTTAATGGAGCTGAAACTTAGGTCTTTTAAGCCCCACTGAAGCACATTGCTCTTTTGTAGACTATCCCCCTTTGGATCCCTATTTTCCCTCCTTTGGGATCCCTGCAGAGACCGGTCTGGCAGCCTTACCATTATTCTAGCTTTTACTCCCCTGGTACTTTCCCGTATTAAATGATCAGCTTAACATGGAAAAATAATTTGGAAGAATTAGATATTATTTTTTATGACAATCTTCCTCATGCATAATCTTCGACTCCAGCTCTTTACGCAGCAATGCAATTTTTTCCTTATTTCGACTTGCATAAAGACCAACTAGAATAACCCAAGCCTGTTCTGTAGATTTTGCTGAACGAATTTGAGGAGTGATAATGTACTTCATAGACAACACAATCAATGCATGAGTGTGCGCATATTTTACATCCCAACGAGCTTGTTCCATCATAGGCAAAACAACTCTAACAACATCAATCCTTGCAGCAAGACCTGCAAAATCCTCAACATCACTTGTATCCTGAGAACCAGGATGTACATCAATGCCATACACAATGCTCCAAACACCCTTTGACACAAGAACATGTTGCATCTATAAGCCCACATAGGGTAATTGTTCCCATCCAATCTATTCTTAGTAGCAAACATCTTGAACACGTCTGTGTTGTTGTCAGCCATGGTAAATACTGCACCTGATATGAAAAATACCCAAAAAGAGGGAAAAAAAAGCGGGAACAACACGTGATATATAGCACAAACCGTAGAAGACTGTAATGGACGTGTTATACAGAAAACGACACTGATAGAATTTTTGCACAAAATGACGAAATAGCCTACGTAGTACTGCTTGTAGTTTAAATGGAGGATGAAATGGGCCCGAATCAAAAATATTTTTTGACCTATGAATGGTCGCCAAAGCTCACAAAAATAGGAGAAAGTGAGTAGGCATGTGCTAGAGCTGCTGGTTACTAAGCCCGATAGGATGCAACTTGCTCTCATACCAAGTGTTGGAATTAGGGTTGCAAGAAAACACACACAGCTTGGAGAAGATGAAGGAAGCTCAAGGCACACAACAAAGAGTGTATTATTTAGTGTACAATGGAGATATAGATACCCCTAGGATAAAGGGTGTATATACAATGCACGGGGGAAAACACCTCCTAGTGAGGGAGAAAATGCCCCAGCGGTCTTGAGTGTGTTCACACACATCACTACCACATGTATATGGTAGCAACAACATGCATCAAGGGGCAGAAAACATGTCATATTTTGGCCTTGAGTATTTATAGCACATTAAGTTGCTAGTGCTCATCTCATAAAACAAGTACAAGATGCTAAATAACATCTCATCAATGCAAGACGTGATCTGAAAGCTGCAAGGGTTTTGAAGCAAGCAATTCTAGGGTTAGCCTAGTTGTGGTTGCTATGAGACAAAAGCTTCATGATGCTGATAGTGAAATATAGAGTTTACCATAGAGCAACAATGTGGATGTAAAGAGGGAAATAGAGCTCAAAGTGAAGATAGAGACACTAGATGATTTGTGGTTTCCTCATAGTGAGGACACCCCCCTTGATGTTGAAACTGACATAACTTGTCATCGTGTAAGTGTTCATGAATTAAGTTCTTGCACCTTATGTTTGGAATATGTGCACAACTATCCTATGTACTCATGATTCTCTTTTATTTGGTTTGTAGATTAATGTGCACACCTCTGAAAGTAAATTGCAGCAACTCATGCATACAAGCAAGATTATACAAGCCTTCTTCTTCCCCACTGCACTCTGTAAATTAGCTATGGACACTTTTACCAAAAGGATAGGAGCGGTATGGGACGAGACGACGATCAACCAATTTCCTGGATGTGGTCTGCATTAGAAGTATATAAAAGCACTGCAATAGTCAAGCTGCCTTGTGCGCATAGCTATCATCTTCTCTGATTTATTTTTGCATGCTCCCTGGGGACAGAATTTAGAGCTTCCTTCTGCCAGTAGAGGATACCAACATAATGGTGTTGCAAGCTCACAAGGCAAGGAAATCCATTCGCACCAATCTCTGGCAATGTGGATGTAAAGAGGCAAATACAGCTCAAAGTGAAGATAGAGACACTAGATGGTTTGGGGTTTTTTCATAGTGAGGACACCCCCCTTGATGCTGAAACTGACATAACTTGTCATCGTGTAAGTGTTTGTGAGTTTAGTGCTTGCACCTTATGTTTGGAATATGTGCAGAACTATCCTATGTACTTAACATGCTTCTCTTTTATTTGGTTTGTAGATTAATGTGGAGCTGCAAGAAGCAAAAGTTCACACCTCTAAAAGTCAATTGCAACAACTCATGCATACAAGCAAGATTATACAAGCCTTCTTCTTCCCCACTGCACTCTGTAAATTAGCTATGGACACTTTTACCAAAAGGATAGGAGCGGTATGGGACGAGATGATGATCAACCAATGTCTTGGATGTGGTCTGCACTAGAAGTATATAAAAGAATTTCAATGGTCAAGCTTCCTTGTGCGCATAGCTATCATCTTCTTTGATTTTTTTCTGCATGTCCCTTGGGGACGTAATGTAGAGCTTCCTCCTGCCAGCAGAGGATACCAACATAATCGTGTTGCAAGCTCACATGGCAAGGAAATCCATTCACACCAATATATGGCAACATAATCATAAACGGAAGTCCAATAATTCTAGTTAACATACCCAGTTATGCTTGTTAGCATACATGGTATTGTGTATACTAGCTAAAACACTAGGTTGGTAATGGGACACTTTTATGTCTTGTTAAGTGACCATTTTACTTGAAATATTTGAAGAGTTTGAAAATGAATTTCTAAGTGCTATATATCCACCAAGTTGCCTTATGAGCTGAAAAAGACTTGACATATTTTTGGAATATTGATCTCACCATTAACCTTACTCTTCCACAATAGTTTTGAACCTAAACTGTGTGAAAAAGCGGGTCCTTTTTTTGGCTTTTTTTTCAAAGTTTTATAACTATACCACTCTAAAATTCACGTTTGCAAGGTTTAGATTTACAGAGGATTAGCCTTCATAGTTCTCAACATGTTCTAATGCATCTAGGGAGAAGTGTTAAAGTTAAAAGTTATGACTAAATTACAAGAATTTTCTAATCCTATTTTTTGGTCAAATTTATCACTTTTATGATTTTTCTGGTGGCTTTCTTGATATCCAAATGCAATTTTGGTTTTGTAAGTGGCATGTGTGACATAAAGCTAATCTTCCTTGAGTTTTGGGACACCTAATACCATATATAGCATAGTATATAACGATGGTTGATTTTTTCAATTGCAAAAGAATATGAGACATTCTAGTGTAGCAAGTATAACTTTCTTAATTCTACTAGTTTATTAGACCAATTGTGTGCATTTTGTAGGTAGTAACCATATCTAATCATAAACTCCAAATTTCGCTAGATATTGAGTAGTTTTTATGGGATTCTAGAGGTCATAATGTTAAACCCAGTTTTTTCATGTTTGTTGTATTTAGCACATCATCATTGTTACCAAAATTTCACTTGGTAAGAGATCTATTATTATTTTTGACATGCTCCATGGATCCTTTTGAATCCAAAGGCACAAAGGGAACTAAGAAACCATGTATATAGTATATCTATTGTGCGTCACTTTTGAAACTTTGATGATAGGTCCGCAGAATGGAAAAATTGCAACTTTTTTGTACCTATTTTTTTTGCCAAATAAAAAAAAGTGAGGCAAAAGTAGCCATATGTTTCGATCACCAGCCAATTGAAGTTAACAGGGAATTTTATCTCATGTACTACAAAAATCCCAAGTCTCATTTATATGCAATAATTGTAAGAAATAGCTATTTTGGGCAAAATGGATTGATCCATCAGCTTTGGAGGCTTGTTGTGACCAAGAGATGAGAAATTTTATATGTTTCTCATTTTTTCCATATGTAGTAGTCTTGATATATAAGATCATAAAAGTATTTTCTAAGATGAGTGGATCTACCCTGAGGGATTCACTCTATATACAAAATGGGACGCCACCTACGAGTGGAAAACTTTGATAAAACCCCTATAGACGACTCATATTAGGGAATATGACCCCCCTTTCTACGCTTATACAACAATCAATACAGAAAACTATCATACCCCTATCTTACATATAGAATTTAGGTCTCACATGATCTGATTGAGTAAAACTAGTCAAAGATTATGTAGCATAGTGACTAGAAACGTACTAAGGAACCACTTGTATTGATAACTAGTAGATGTACCCTCAATGTGTCATAGTTTGACTTTCAAACTATGTGCCCATTCAGCCTGCACTCTAGCTACTCGTCCAATTTTGACCCATCTAAATTACTCAGAAAACATGGTTATAAAGTTGTGTTAGGTTCTCCGTGTAAATTTGCATCTATAAAAGCTCTTTATAGCTTTCATCCCTCAAAAAATGAACTATAATCACAAAACAAGTGATTGATACAATGCAATGTTAGTTCTTGCATGTATCTTTGTAGCTATTGACTCACAAGTTCGAGGGCAGATTCTTTTGAAAGCCATAATTTTGAAAAACAAAAATTTACTCTCATTTTTCCCTTTTCTCATTCCCCCCCCCCTCTCCTATTTTTAAGCTTGGGAGATAAAGTATTGGGGGTCTACCGCTAACTTATATGCTTATGTAGCTTGTTAAAAAAACCCCCTCCCTTGCACTTACGTGGTGCAATAAGTTTTCCATAGTGAATCCCCCAGAGGATCTACTATGGTTTTGGAAGATTTTTTCAAAACCCGAAAGGACACTTTTATGTCATGTTAGGTTACCAACCTAGTGTTAACAAAACCAATTATGCTAGTTAGCATACATGGTACTTTGTAGCCGCTAGTTAGCATACTCGATTATACTAGTCAACTGACATACTTCTGTGTATGCTAGTCAGCATATATCCTAATTACGTTATGTTTGCTAGTTAAAAGAGTCTGTATGCTAGTTAGCATAGGGGTATGGTGGCTATCATACTATGTTTACTTAGCATATCCTATTATGATATTTAGATTACTTAGTTATGTTGGTTAGCATAAATGCTATTGTTTATGCTAGTTATGCTATGTATGCTAGTTAGCATACATGGTACTCTGTATGCTAGCTAGACTACCTAGTTATGCTAGCTAGCATAGATGCTACTGTGTATGGTAGTCAACATAGTTTGTATGCTAGTTAGCATACATAGTTATTCTTGTTAGCATCTATTCTATTGTGTATGCTAGTCAACATACATAGCAATTGGCATACATGCTTATTATTCTAATAATGTATTCTAGTTAGCACATTAGGAAAAGTTTGAACTCAATTTTGAGCTTTGTAAGAAATGCCATGTAAGCATAGAGAGAGAAATAGAAAGTTCCTATTTTCATTTTCCATATTTTTTTCCACATATCCTAAAACTACCCGCACTACAAGATATGTTTAATGAAAAACTCAAAAGGTGTTCATGCAATGATAATCTACAATGACTCAGAGATTTGAATATCCAATATCTTAATCTTTTGCTTTTTCCAAAACTAAGACCTTCCACTAGCTGTCTTGCATTGAATGTCTTTTCTCCACCCCTTTCAAGCTTCCCTCATTCGCGCTGTCACCTACTTTGGCCTCTCCTCGTTCTCCCAATCGTTTGGATTCTACCATTGTCTTGACATAGAAGTTCTGCCAAGAATCACAGAGACGTGTATCATCTGCATATAGATCTCCCACGAGAATATGAGCCCCTCAGCAAGAAAAACAAGCAACACACCATTTTTGAAGCTTCAAAGGATTAATTTAGGACACAAGGCAAGAAAAGTGTGGACCTTTGGGTCGATGGTAGAATGTATCCTAAGCATCCCATCACAAACTCAACTCCACATTTCAAGGACATAGATTCATTGGTGAACTATGTGGGAGATATTGGCCATAACTGTCTGTGCGGCAATACTAGGAACTCACCAAGAACTAATTGGTTGCATAGAATGATATATTTTGCAAGTTGAGAGAGACATTTCATATAAAGAAAATCTACACGAACAAAATTGTGGAGAATTGTGCTCAACAACTCAAAGGAAACACCAACATCATCACGAAGCTTACGCAGACACTTAGAGAAAAAGAAACTACATTGGGTCCATTACAAAGAGAAAGAAGACTATGAGACATTGAGAAGCTAAAGTTTGGCTCTAGGGGAATTAAGAAAAGAGTTTAAGACATCAAGTAAGTTCATCTAATTCCATAGGCTCTTTGTCTTGTATCTTACTCTTGACTTGCTTGCCTAGATTGTTGCTTCACACTCGTCTGTCTGAAATGGTATTCGTCCATCAATCTGAATAGTTATTTCTCCAATATTTGATTTTTTAAATTGATCAAGGTACTACCTCTGTTTACTTTTAGCTTGATCCTCATCCAATAGAACATCACTTAAATCTATATCTGAAAGTGGAAAAATATTCATTGATGCAAGCATTCACTCGATCTTTTTGGTACCATACTTCTTACAGAGCTCTCCCGGTCTTAGTGCGCCTTTTTCCAGCTTCTTATGTTATCAATTTTGATTTGAATCCTCTTGTTGGGCCCCTGAATAGTCAATGTTTGATTGGTATAATGATGTATGGCTCCAACAATTTTGAGCCATGGTCTTCCCAAAAGCATTCTATATGCTCCTTACATAGCACAAACTTCATATGAAAACAGGTTTCCAAAATATCAACATATTACTGACTATACCATGTAATAAAGTGATGTTTTGATTTGTCCACACATATATAAAAGACTTGTGGAGGGTCTCTAAAGCCTCTTCAAAATGTGCATAGTCAGCATTGCTACATGTATTGAGCTCACATAACTAGAATATTGCATCCAAGCTTTTCCACACATTTGCCTTGTGAGTCCTTGCTGCACCATTGTCTGCATGGGCAACCGCTACATTGTGGAGATTTTTCCACCTATTGTAACTCAATGCTTGTCTTTCTTGTGCACTTTTACTTTTATGTTGTCTGCCACTTGTCAGCATTAATAGGAAGAGCCGAACTTTCACACCACCAATAGAGAGCTTCTCCAAAATGTCCCAGCCATTCTTAGACCTCTTCTCATCCTGCTCTATCTTTACATGCCCTCCATGTAGATCCATATTTGAGAGAATTGTCTCTAGAGTCAAGATAGCTCTCTACTTTGCAGGTGCGGGCCGAGTGGTCCAAGAAAAACAAATGTAGAGAAACTTGAGTTTCGCAATGATCCTGCAAAGTGCATACATCATGCATATGTGAACCCTAGCTAGGTGGGATGTCCAACACTGACTGGAAGTTAGGGTCTTGTAGGTTCCTATATGGTGCTCTCCTCCAGTACCGTGTCAAGGCTATGGACTCCTCCCATGCAGTACAAGCAAGGGATTTTACTTGTTGATCATTTGGAGATGTTGTACATACAACTCAAGGTCTTCAGATCTGTAGCCATATGCCACTCCATTGTGTAGGATCCCATGCCATAAACATCAAAGTATCTTTCCATTTCTCTGCTCACTTATTACTTCAGGGATGCATGTTTGATGAAAAACCCAATTCAGTAGATCAAAGTTGTCTGCAGGCACCTCCAATAGAGATGCAAAAGTGAGTCATCCAAGCTAAGAATTCTGTTAGCACACCTTGAATGTGGCAAGAAGGAATATATTATTTATAGATTGCACGCTAAAGTTTCTAGGATTGTCAGCTGCAATGCTTCCATCCACTACTCTGTTCATTATTGTTATCATGACTCGTTCAACCTTAGTCTCCTTCACAAGCTCACACTCATCTAGTTTAATAAAAAACTTAAGAACATCATTCATTCTTGGGGAGTAACTTCAAACAGTTGTACAATGTATGGTTGCAAATAGATCAAATCATAAAAAATATTGCTATACTTATCATAAACCACTTCCTGCACTGTTAGAGATCTATACATTGATTGAATGTGGAAAGGATCTCCAGTGCTTGCATCACCTCCTTGTTGACATGCTGTCTTGTCTTCTGAATGGAGAAAGGGTTTGGCAGCAAGGTGTGCTTTAGGTGAAACTTCTTACCTTGTTTTTGCATGGATGTGAAAAGGATAGAGTTTAATAAGCTGAGTCCCCTGATAGTGTGAGAGCGCACATCACATTTTTAGGTATGTAATGTTATGCTTCACATAACATTACATACCTAAAAATTGTAGAATATCCTTTATTTAAAATACCAGCTTCATCCAAAATAGAGTGAACATCCCGTGCAGGAAGCTGATTCTCTTTCAAAATATTTTCAAGTTGCTTGGAAATCATCTTTCCATAGTGCTTGTCATCTAATACCCTAGCAACAGTTTTTTGATTCGATATGAGGCTGTATAGAGCAGACAAAGTGGGTGTGTTGCGCTTGACATCTTGCTCAAAGCCAATAGCTTGGAGGAACTACATCAATGGACTTACCACAAATTTAAGCACATGTCACACTACAAGGAACAAGTTAGAGGCAGTCGGATTGTCTAAGGAGTGAGATTGGAAAGAAAACAAAGAAGGAAGGAAATATGGGACGCATCATCTGCCACAATACGACATGTAGAGTGTGGCCATTAGCTACAAAAAGAATGCACGGGAAAGGTTTTGACAACTCCATCACAAGTTGTCTAAGAGCTCTAAGATAGCAAGGCCCTACAAGAACTCTTTGTATCATCCAACAACAATGTAACTCACTTTTCAACATTGTTATTAATTTTACAACAAACGTGAAAAACAAGAAAAATGATGTAATCCTTTTTACTGTATAGAAATGTACATTGGAGCTTGTTCATCACTCGTCCTCGGGAAATTCTACAAAGCATTCTGACATTTTGGCCATGTGTGAGTGATCCTTCTCCTCTTGCCTTTTGCTCTTAATAGAAAGGGAAAATTACCAAAATACCCCTCTAATTTGTGAAAATTCCCAAAATACCCTTGTATCTATTTTAGCTAGATTGTTCACGATTTCCTAATCTTTATTTCTTTTTGACAATGTATATCTGTTTTTTAGTGCTTAGCATGTAATTTGTCACAAATTACCTCCCAAAAAAAGACAATTATGTTTAAAAATAATGAAGCAATTCATCTCCAAAGCCTACAGAACTAGCTCAAATTCTAGTTTTAGTATCTTGTATTCATAGACAATCAGTCTTCTTATGAAAAGCTACAGGTTTTTTAATTTTTGGATAAATTTACTCTCACATCCAAGGGTGTTTTGGGAATTTTGGAAAATTTGAAGGGCATTTTGGGAAATTTTGACAAAATATGAGGGGTATATTGGGAATTTTTGAAATTTGAAGGGTATTTTGGGAATTTCCACAAATTAGAGGGGTATTTTGGTAATTTGCCCTAATAGAAATAACATGTTCAACTTCTTTTGTCGGCGGCACATTCAGGTCGAGCACTATTGTCTTAGTCTCTATTTTAGCATGGGGGTTCGTTATGTAGCAGCCGGGGATGGCTACTGATTGCAAAATAGATCATGCTTGTCATACTCCAATAATGGTCTAGGGTCTGTGATTCCACATGCTAGACCATATGTTGCTTGTGTCAAAAAATCACGACTCCGCAAGCTATGTACGCTGGAGAGGGGGAATAGGGAACACACCCAGCACACACAATATCTGCCTCTCTATAGCCCAAGGATTCCACAACACCCCTAACCTCTCAAACACACCTTCACATTGGCTAATTTGCACCAACAACTCCGCTCTAGCATACAGAACAACTACCTCACACCTTGCAAAAAAACACCCACAACACAAATGCACCCACACTGCTCAACTCACCCTTTCTGACTCACAAAACACTCCTAATCTGCCCTCTTGGTAGCCCCTTTTGAGTTGCAGGCAAACCCTCTGCAAGCAATGGCCAATACACGAAGAGCGAGAGAAGAGGAGGGGAGTGGGGAGAAGCAACACAAGAGATTGGAGCAAATGAGTGGTATTATTGCATAGGGAGTAGTACAACTAAGTATGCAGCTTCAATGGCAAGCTTAGCAACACATAAGCTTCAAGCGTCCACTCACACACATAGGCAAAAAAGCCACACTGGTCCAAAGACCCTAAAAAATGAACATAAACCTCCTTTTATAGGGGTGTGCCTAGGAGTCCCAAAAAAGAAAAGTGGGGTGTGCTTCCATGTCATGCACTTCATTTGGAGCTCTATTTATAATTTTTATGCATTGCCAACACTTGGCACATTTGATTTTGGAAACCTTTGCATGGTGTACACCTTGGGCTTATCCCTTCCATTTTGGCCGCCCGGTCTTCCCCTTGGGCCCTCTTACCTTGGATTGCTCTTCTTCCCTTGTCAGCACCTCCTTTGCAGCGGGATCCCTCCCCTGTTGAGGCAATAGCGATGTCGCTATTGGGGGGGAGGGGGGGGGGGGGGGTACACCTTTACCCTAAAAAATGTTTGGCCCTTAGCGGGTGCGGGCACCATCCCATACCGCTTGCCACGTCATCACAGACCTTAACCACCACGCTTCCTCCCTCGGGCGCGCCTCTCCCCTACACCGCCAGTTCATCCCAAAACCGCCGCCAACGGCTGCGCGCGTAGCGCCAGCCCACGCCCGCCATAGCTACGAGAGGAGAGCTCCCCTGTCTCTCTCCCTTCTTGGATATCGATGGGGAGGCCATGTCCTGGGCTATATAGCGCGCTCCCGGATCACCTCCTTCCGCATGTGGGTTAAGACGGTGCCACGTGGCGGCCCAAGATGCCTCAAGCCTTTTGAACTTAAAAAAAAACCCCTTTATTTTTTTGACAAAAACCTCTTTAGCCTGTCTTTGCCTGGCTCTCTTCCACTGCTCCAATGTCATACTGCCAAGATGGAAGCACCTACTAAAGCTCCACTTTCCCGGCTCCAGTCACACCCTCTGTCTTGGCATTTTGATTCCTCGGCATCCTCGAACTAAGGCCTTCAAAAAGGGAAAAAATCATCTGCAAACACCTTTGGACAAGGGCACCCAAACTTCCGACTTCCATATCTTCTTGCTCCGGACTCCGTTTGGCATGTAGTCACTTCCTGCTAGCTCCTTATGGTGCATATCCTGCTGTAGAACTTTGTCGAGGCTCAGAAGATGCCAGATGGCACATTATCCAATGCAGCCAAGTGGGTTCAGACCCGGCCCCCGAAAAAACTTCAAATGATCATATCTTGCAAAACATGGCTCCGATCCGCAATCCGAAAAGACGGGTAGGCTCCATGAATTGAGCTCTACACATCTATACCTTGACTTCCACTTGGATCACCTGTCCTCAGCTCCCCTGTCCGGCAAGAATTTGCAAACCACTAAAGCTTCAATCTTCAATATCTTGGGCTCCGTAGCTCGGTTTGATGAGCCGTCTGGACCTGCCCCTTCAGCACTTCAAGCTCTTCATTCTTGGACCCAAAGGCTGCACTTTGCATCTCCTTCACCTGCTACCCAAATTAGCCCCTTATGTAGCCTTTCCTGGCCTATAAGCCGCATCATGCATACACTTTCGTTGCTGCCTGTCATCCCGTGAATTTCCTAGCCGCTCCATCCCTTTGCCATGCTTCTGTTTGCCTGTACACATCTGCCCATGCCACCTTCTAGAGTCGACACACTTTGGCTTCACCAACGCCTGGGCCTTGACTGAACATTGTTAATGATGCTTGCTTCTCCAAAAGCATAATCTTGTCTATATTCCATCTGATGAGGGTGTCTCCTAGATATCTTGATAGGTTCTTCAAGATCATCAAGGTACCTTAGTGTTATCATTGGAGAAGGAGGAATGGAAGACCAAAAAACTTAGATAGCTCAAATTATTCAAATACTGTGTCCGAGGTAGGAATTCTTTCCTAAGTTTCCATGCCTCGCCCGTGAGGACGAGGAACGAAGTCATTGTCATAAACAACAAGTTGCAAGAAATTAATATCAAGGATTATTACATATAAAATAAGTTTTAATATATACACAACAACAAAAGAAAAGAAGACTTCCACCTTCTTAATTTTATCTTCCTCAAGTAGTAGTGCCTCAATCCATAAGTTAATGGCACTATTTTCTTTGCCTAGCACCCTAGATATTGAGGCTGATGAGGATGTCGATGAATTAGTTTTTCCCATGTTTGTTATTCCCAAGATTTTCTTGCTTTGCCTTGTAACTCCTCTTCCATTGCAAGTGTCACCTCACATCTAGCTACATCATTGTAGATCATTACAGGTATACTTGTTGTATCTACAAACTCACCTTCTGACACATGGGTATCTATCATAGAGTACTTGTCGTACTCAAGGTCTCTGATGGCATCATCCTCTTCTAGATTTTGCACCACTATGGAGAGGAAATACTCCTCTTGCAATTCAAAAAGATCCATGACATCATTGAGAATTACATACTACAAATCACCAATCGGGATGGCAGGAAGGACACTTGTAGGAAAAGCGCCTTTCAGAAGCTGCACACCCTTCAAAATCTGTAAGGCTCCACTTGGATGAGGCACCAACTTGTCACCCTTGATAGATGGACCATCACCTGGTTCCTGCTTTGCTGCATACACATGCTCTTCCAAGTATTCAACCATCCAACATTTGCGGTTATGCAGGGTGGATTTGATGTCATTTCTTTGCATATGTGTTGGAAGCTTCAACCAAATCCTAGAGAAGATGTGTTTCTTTGAGGGATCATACCTTATGTCCTTCGTATTCACAAAGCATATTCCTTGCATCTCAAATATTGAGCTGGCAGTTTGCTACTGGTAGGTGTGCTCAAATTCTGCAAGGAAGCTATACCTAGAAGCTATCCATGCTTGTAAGAAGAACTTTGGATTAAACATTGGCTTGATTTTTTCCTTGTTGCAATCGAGGCCAATATGGTAGAGAAAATGAGATAGCTTTTTGTCTGGCATTTCCTCAGAGCAAGACAGTTTCCTCTTCAATCTCAATCTAGAAAGGGTCCATTGTGGATGATATGGAACACAATAATAAGTAGGCAGTGACTAAGAAATATGATGTAAAAGATGGGGGTGCACGCTCAACTCACTCAGACAATTGGACACATAGAAGATTCTTATTTATAGGCTTCTCACAAAAGGTCATGATACCCATTGACATGACAACCACTCTCACCATTGCCATTGACATCACGGCCACCCTCATTGTTGCTTTGAGTAGATTGCAATTAATTCCTTGCACATATACCTATACATATATTAAATATATGAGAATGTCTATATATATATATATATGTGTGTGTGTGTGTGTGTGTGTATTGCAAGGTTGCGATAAAGAGTGAGAATATTGTGAACAGAAAATGTACACAAGGCTCCTCGCATTGTGCCATGATAGGCAGTCGTGCTACAACGTGATAAGGTGTGAAATGATAAATATACCCAAGGCCTCTTGCATTGTAGCATGACTGCCACGTCTACCAAATACATGTGCTAGTCATGCTACAATGCGATGACAAACACAAGTAACAAACACAACTCAGTAGCACTAACCAGGACAACATTTATAGTGACACGTTGACATGCTTATACCCATAAGAAAATGAAAATTTTCATCACAAAATCTTGTGAAAACATGAGAGGGTAAGGGCATGGATGACCTCCTTGTTCAAATCTAGACGGTGTCATAGGGATAGCTTGTGATATGTGGACTTCATGTCCACATCAGACACAAAGGGAAAATGATCAAAATGCGGTACAAAGACTATGAGGCTGCCCAACGCCACAACTCATTAATGATTGTAGAAGAAGAAGAAAGGCTGCTAATGGTATTTTCCATGGCCTTGTGAGGGCCTCATGTTGCAACTACAAGCATGAACCTCTCCACCATACAGCAGGTTGTGTGTGTGTGTGTGTGTGGGCACGCACGTGCACACATGCTTTTGAGTGCAAGATGAGGACTCTAGAGAGTGTGGGTGTGACTTAGATCTTTACTTATGTATTGGGCAACACTAGCTCATGTTATGAAAATGTTCTCAGAGTAGATTCCTCCTTAGCACAAAGGCCACTTGTGATATAACCCTTTTAGACTAGATGTGTGTGCAAGCACAACCGACAGGAGAGGTTCATCAAAAGCATAATGAGATAGGGAAATCATTGAGAATTATGCAATATACATAACTTCACTCTCTCTCTCTCTCTCTCTCTATTAATTGAGGGGATGTCAGTTAACAAGATCACCTAAAGGCCCAAGCCTAATTATGAATACAAAGAAGCAGTCTATATTGGAGTTACACATTTTCACATTTTTTCAAAATGGCCGTGTATTGTTAATTGTCAATTTATTTCAAGCCACTGTAATAATTATAATCTGTTACGGGCTCAATGAGAGTTCCAAGATGTAAAGAATACATCAGCTAGGGTGCCTAGGTTGCAGATATAGTAATTTGTGGAGTCCTAAAGGCCTTGGGTGCTATGGATTAGTGTGTACATGGAATTAGGATTCTCAATCTCAATTGTTGAGACCACCTCTAAGTGAGAGCTCATGAGATGTGTAGCTATGGATTCTTTGAGCTTATCCTTGCTCATATGACTTGATTAACATTGATCACTGCTTAATTCTCTTTCAGTCTCTAGTGATTGTCTATGATTATTTGATTAGATAGACCTTAACTAATTATTGGTTAATCTTGCTCTAATCTTGTGTGATTTCCCTCTATTCTTTGTGTGTACATGTAGGTTTGATTAGAGCAAGAATGCTTGATAGATCTATGTGTGTGTGCTTGTTTTTAGTGTGTGTGTGTCATTGTAATGATTGGTGTGTGTGATTGAGTTGATTGAGGTAAAGAGAAGTGGATGTGGATATTGCCAATCTTGTCGCTTAACTCCTCCATAGGCCAAAAGGATCATCTCATAGAGTTACCATTTGTGTTGTCATGATTAGCTCACTAAGCGTGTGTGAGTGTTTCCATGCCCTTGCCATGTAGCTCATCACTCTGCATTGACATTTATGTGTTGATCATTGGAGCTATGTTATGATGGTACCCCCAACATTTGGTGCCATTGCTGGGGATTGATGTTCTACGCTAGTGTAATTATGAAATAGTTGAATAGGTTTTCTCACTAATTTTCTTTGTGTGTTTGTTGTTTTGTAGATTTTGTCTATGTGTACATATGGAAATGTGTTCAGTTTCCCCTAATTTGACACCACATCTCTCTAATTGTGTGCCTACACACTCTAATTTCTTACTAACCCCTTGCTAATTTCACTAATTTTTGCGAACTTACACACTGATTTTTTACTGATTGGACTAACATTTGGTGCTTATGATTTGGTGCTTGCCTAATTAGAGGCTTGGATTGTATTCTAACAATGCCGATTTGTGCTAATCACATAACTATTTGTTGATTTTAGAATGCAAGAATAGGGCTTGGAGCTCTAATGAAATTGGCCTATGCATCAAGTGATCAACAAATGTGTGGTTCCATTGGATTCAACACATGAACTATATTAATAGCCGTTGTTGATTTTGTGATTTTGGGCTTTTGATTTGTATGTCTGCATACCGTCGTAATGCCGAACTTTTCCTAGAATCGAACGTGTAGTTTGGATTCTTAATGTGTCAAATTCATGCTCGAACGGTTAGTTGAAATTGTGTGCACTAAGAATAAGTGTTTGTGCACTCTAATTGCATGTGTGTATGCTTAATTTTAAGTGTGTGTGCACTAATTTTCCTTTGTGTGTGCCCTAAAAATCAATGTGTAATTAGGAACTTGGCAAGTGTGATGGTTGATTTGTGATAAAGACATGACCAATTAGACATTTTTGCACTTACTTTGCAAATCTGACATTATTAACACTTGGGTGTGCGAACCTAGAAATTCGTTAAAAATTGCCAACTATAAGTAAATGTGTGTGTGTGTGTGCACGTGCGCATAAAAAGTGGTTAATGTGCATGATTAATTGGACGTTTGATTGCAAATTTGATGTGTGTAATGGTTAATTGATGTGTTTTTGAGCTCGAAGCAGGGATTTTCACTCTCTAATCACATCAATTTTTGACCTAATTTCATGGACTTTAATTGCCTAGTATTGGAGTTTATGGGTAAAATTAATTGGAAATTCAATCAATGTCCTAATTAAGATTTGATCTAGCTGTACCATTCACTTATGTGTGTGGATCTGGAAAAAAAGGGTATCTTTTGAATAGTTTTTGTAATTTTTTGCTAATTATTGCACTAATTTTTAATTAATTTTGTACAAATTTGATAAATCGTGATCTTGACAAGTTGTCTTGCGTGTGCAATTATGGCATGATTTGGAGCATGTTTGTGCTCTCATTAGTCAAGTTTTGTACATTTTGCTATTTTTTGCGAGTCGATTTGATAACTTTGTTGTAATCGGTATTTTTGATAAAATTTGTTATTTTTTCCTTGCTTGTACGTGATGGAAGGGTTTATATCGAATTTCCAATGATTTTTTTTTATGTTTTTGTGTTTTTCTGGAGAATTGTTTGGCAAGTGTTTGGAATTTGTGGATTATTTTTTGAAATTTTGTCTAATTTTGAGCTAATTTTGGCATTTTTGATGATTAAGAAAATAAAAATTGAAAATTTTTAACATGACACAAGCCAAGAATTGTTCACAAGCTTTGGTGTATGATACGACAAAGATTCAATGATCTGTGGAAAATTTAGCAGTAAATTTCAAACTCCGATGGAAAATCGGACTTGACGATTTTTCTTGGTGAGAACCTCCCCTAACGTTTCAATCTTCCCTATCCACACCTCTCTCTCCTCCCCCAACAAAAGTCCACTCATCATCTTTTTCTTACTCTCTCTCTCTCTCTCTCTCTCTCTCTCTCTCTCTCCCACTTTTTCTCTCTTCCTTTCTCTCTTTTTCTCTCCTAGGCAAAATACCACTTATTATGTGTGCCCCGCTTTCATGTGACCACTCTCTCTCTCTCTCTCTCTCTCTCTCTCTCTCTCTCTCTCTCTCTCTCTCTCTCTCTCTCTCTCTCTCTCTCTCTCTCTCTCTCTCACACACACACACACACACACACACACACACACACACACACACACACACACACTAATAACATTGCCTTTTGACGGTTCATTTATAAAACCCACGCACACACACAAACTCACTTTGCCTTTTTGGCGCATCTAGACCCACTCCACACACACACACACACACACATTTACTCTCTCTCTCTCTCTCTCTCTCTCTCTCTCTCTCTCTCTCTCTCTCTCTCTCTCTCTCTCTCTCTCTCTCTCTCTCTCTCTCTCTCTCTCCCCCATGGTCGTGTTGCAGCCAGGGATCGGGAAAAGATAGGTTTGCTTTATATCAAAATGAAAAATGGTCGGCTCAAATTTGGGCAAGAAGGTTCTCAAGCCGATTCAAATTATGGATTTTTTAGTTATAATATGAGATGTTTAGTGTGATTATCCCTCTCAAATTTAAAGTTAGCCTATTCATATGCGTGTGAAAAGGTTCCAAATCTCGGTTCACAAAAAATGTTTCCCGAGCCTTGGTTGCAACCCTTGTTCTCTTGCTTGCTTTTTGTCCTACATGCCGTCCTCGGCTTGGCATGACCCACTACCCGACAAATAGTACTCTCTCTCTCTCTCTCTCTCTCTCTCTCTCTCTCTCTCTCTCTCTCTCATCTTCATGTTTAATGAGTGGGCCCCACCCGCATGTGCCCTCAACACCCCTCTATACGTGTGATGCACTGCACACCCCACCATCAGGGCCGTTAGTAGGTCAAAATAAGTAAACTTTCTTTGTTATTTGATTTTTCTAGTTTTATTTTCTTTCTTTAATTCTACTTTGAATTCATTTTTTCTAAGTTGATTTCATAAAATGAAGATTTTGGAGGCATTCAAACTAATCAAACAAAACTAGAAAGATAAAAGAAAAAGAAATTCTTGTCTCATAACGAGATGTCAAGGAAAAATATCCTTGATTTGTTTACGGATCACTTGAGCAAGTTCATAAAGCACAACAAGGTCTTCTGAGTAGTTCAAGGAGTGTTTGTGTATCTTCCCTATGATCAATTGTAGACTTTTCTAAAAAACTTAACACATTCAAAAAACAAAATGAGATAGAATCAATTCATTGGTTTTCTAGCCATGCTACATTATTTATCCACATCAGGTACATTCAAATTGCAAGTAATGTCCACAAATATTATAGCTTCTATATTTTTTATGGTAAAACACATGATACCCATTTTGTTCAGCATTGCTTCATGCTCCATCATGGGTGGTTAAAGGAGATTCGCATACTGGTGAAGGAGCATTGGGTGTGGTCAGATGATTTTGAACCTTCAAAATATGTCCAACTTGATGACAACTTTGAAGAGTTTGCATATGAAGGGCACCACGATGCTTTAAGTGATGCACTTCACGTCGCTGACAATTTTGTTGTCATAGATCCTCATGACAATGAGGATCTTGTAAACTTCTTAGTTTTGAAATTTATTGCTAAGAAGCAAAGGTCTAAGGTTTTGATAAGAGATGCATGGGGAAATGTTTTCCATACTAATTCACTTATGGTCAAGGGAATTTGGTACAAACAGCAAAATGAAATCCATATGAGTTCAAGCTATTGTGTAGTACGCCTGAAGCTACCTTACAATCCCACCTTGTAGGAGCTATTAAGTTTCCAAAAGAAAATCTCTATTTGGGAGAATGATTCCTGATGTCACCAAAAGCATATGAGGCTATTTATAATAGCACTCCTTATAATATAAAGCTTTCATAAAGCTAATTCAAATTCATGTTTATCTTTGTATGCATTTCTCCTTGACTTCATGTAGTGGTTCTCTGCTTTGTCGTTTATAGACCCAATGATTATCTCTCTTGAAGTTTCTCAGTGAAAAATACATAACACAAAGTTTTTATGTCTATTTTGGTTCAAGTGTCTCTATATGTGTTGTCTATGAAAAGTGCCTAATATCGCTTATTATATTAGAAGCAAGAATTAGATATACATTGTAGCTCTAGTACTATAGGGGACTTACCCTTCTACTAGCTAAAAACCAAGACATGGAATTGACAAGCACTTCTATAACAACCACACTCTATGGACTATGAGGAGCTACATAACCAAGGATATGATGCAAACTTGCAATGATAAAATCCACACTGCTTTAGCTAGACATGGATGGGCACCAACTAGAATGGTACTTTTATCTTGCAACTATCAAACTATAACCATCTTTGTTGCTAACATTGTAGAAAAATACAAAGTAGCGACTTGGTAGCAATAGTCTAGAGGTAATTTAGTAGTAACCCCAAGAAAAAACTTAACAAAAGCACCTACCATATAGTAGGTAGCACCTAGGTAAAAACCTAGATGCTACGGCGTTTCCACTTGGTATCACTTGGGTAGTATCCTGAATGATTCCAAGTATATACCTGGTAGCATCCAGCTTTCTACTTATGTGCTATATGATATTTTGGAAGATCCCATGTAGAAACCTTTTCCACATGCCTGCTATTAGACATAGTGACTAAAAATTTGATGATGGACTTTTCCTTTCCATTAGAAAAACTATGAACCCTCCGTCACCTCGGGTACAAGGTACATTGTAATTTTGGTGTTGTCTTTGCACTTCTAAGTTTTGAAGAAGCATTAAAAGATTTCAAAACCTTTGACGATCAAATTTTTTGTGTTTTCTTTGCACTTCCAAGTTTTGAAGAAGCATTCAAAGATTTCAAAGCCTTTGACATTCAGGATTGCGCTAGGCTCTAGCATAGAAGATAAGGCAAGCTTGCTTACAATATGGTTCTCACGGCCCATCACTTGAGAGTTTAATCATGCATGGCATGTGGGTGTCTGATGAAAAATCAAAATACCTTTGAGCACAACAGCTTGACAGATTCTTATTGTTGAGCTATCACTATCTAAAGCAAGGCTTCCTATTTTATGACTATGGCATAACAACTTTCAAATTTTGAGATATACTATCAACTTACAGACTTGGGGGGTTTTTTAGGTGTATTTGATTGGTTACCTAATGTGTGTTGACATGGACCAAGCCAAGGGGATTACAAGATACAAGGGAAATTAAGCTTGAACATCATGCAATGAGCAAGGCTCTATACATGGTCAATCGCGTTAGAGTTGGAAACTATTATTACATTGTGAGGATGGGTGAAAAGGATTCTACTCCATGCTAAGGCCCTACTCATTTTTGAGTTAGGATCAATCCAGCTAGAGTTGGAACGAGTTAGGATTTATGATAAGAGTGATTTGTTAATTTGATGCATCATTGATAGATTAAGTATGGATGATAGGATGGTGTGTCCTTGTGTGCGATGCAAGCATCAGATCTTTCAAAAACAAAAAAATTGTGATTACAACATACACAATAACGTCTTTCCTATAGAGCAACTACAAGATCTGTGTTATCAATCTCATGGTCCGGAGACAATCGATCAACCCCCACAAATAGATATTGCTAGAGTTTCATCACAGAAAGGTGAATATCAAACAGCCACCGGTGGAGTCTACCCCACCAATACTCGATGCCACATTCCAAAAAGTTGAGATGGTGCGAATGTTGGATGTGTTCTTTGACGTGGACCCCAACATTGAGAACCAAGGTGACAACAACCTCAATCATCCCCACCATATTGAGAGCATGAGAGCAACGATAAAGAAGTGGAGATTATGTAGACTCTTGCACTTATGTCACTTTACAATGGTGAAAAAATATCAGTTCTCCGTATTGCTTTGGGAATGCTTAACCTGCAGCCTGTTTATGAGTGGTCTGACACAAGTGTCACTGAGCTTTCCAAGTAACTATACTATATACTAAGCATCAACCCAAATTAAAGTTCAATAATATGATCGTTGTGTTACTTATTGATGTATTGACATACTGCTCAATGAGCAAATTGTGTCAGAAGGAAATCACATGCCCCCTACCCTTCTAGCTAAAAGCCTTCTTACTAACTTGGGCATGGATTACCACAAAATACATGTATTCCCTAATGATTGTATACTCTTTTGCAAACAATGAGTGAAAATTTGGAACGGTGTCCAAATGTGGATCAAACAGCTATAGAGAGGACACACAAGGAAAATTTATCCCTGCAAAGATCCTTTGATAATTTTCTATCATTCTGAGAATAAAGAGCATGTTCAAGTGTAAGTTTATAGCCACTTTGATGACATTGCATACAAATACTAGATCCACAGATGATGTGATGTGGGTGCCTGTTGCCTCTCATGCATGGAAGCACATAGAGGAACGATGGCCTACATTCAAGTATAAGCCTCGTTGTATCTGTTTTGGTCTGGCGATGGATGGAGTGAAGCCATTTGGATTACGAAGTTTGTCATGGAGCACATGGCCTATTTTCTTGGTTAATTATAATATTCCACCATGGCTAGATGTCAAGAAGGGCCATATGCTATTGTCACTAATTGTCCCAGGAAAATACAAGGCAAAGAACATGGATATCTATCTAGCACCACTGATAAAAGAGCTCCAAATCTTGTGGACAAGGAGCAACGTGGTTGAAATGTCCCAATCGATCGGACGATGAAATGTCCATGTGAAAGGAATTCTCATGTGGACCATGCACAATTGGCTAGGCTTTGGTGAGTGTTCAAGTAACTCTCTTTGAAAATCTCACCTATATGCAATTCCTAGCCATGCCAATGGTTTTTTCCTATCTTTGTGATTTTTAAGGCTTACGTTACTCTGGCAATCATATGAAAAGGACTATGTGGACCAAACATATGAAAACACGACATGCATACATTGAAAGCGAGTGATTGGAAGAACATGTGGAAAGAGAGAGGAGATTTTAAGCCACCTGGCATGAAGAGACTCTCTATTTCCATGAAATCCCGTATTAGAGTAACCTGCTTATTAATAATTTTCTTGACCCAATGCATATTTTTAATAATGTGGGGGAGATTCTATGGAAGACCATCATTGGAAAAAGGGAGAGCAAGGCCCAAGAGACAACCTATAGGTTGTGGGTCGAATGCCTAAGATGTGGCCTTGATTTAAGCCCAATGGAAAGCTTGCTATACCAAAAGGTCCATGGGTTTTGCATCGTGCAGATGAGCAACAAGTGAAGAAGACCATATCTTCATTGAAGAATCCTACTGGGTGCATGTGATGTTTAAAAACGGCTTATACTAGAGATGAAATTTTTTAAGTCCCATGATTGGCATAGATTTTTTAAATTTATCTTACCAATTGCAATAAAAGGTTGTCTGACAGATGATTAGTGAGTTAGTGCATTGGATCTCATCAAAAGAGATAAGAAAAGACAAACATAGATATAGCTCAATTAAATGCTAGCATAACAATGTGTATGGTGGAAAAGTACTTCCCAGCAAAGATTCTTACCATCCAAATGCATCCACTTGTGCATGTGGTTCATGAAGTTGCAATTACTAGGGTAGTTCATAGTATGTGGATGATCTTCTTGGAGAGATTCATGTAGACTTTAAAAGGGTTCGTTTGTCAAAGGGCTCACCCCAAGGGTAGGATGGCTTGTGCAGGAGTCTCTTGTTCTCATCAATGAGTTTTTGGATTCAATTGATCCAAAGAATCCCCAAATGTGGACTACTGTGGTCAATGCCAAGGTGACAGGGGATGAGCTACAGGGACGAGGCATCATGAGAAAGATGGATATCATGATGTGGAAAAAGGTTATGAGATTTTGTCTTCTCAACCCAAAAGTCATGCAAAAGTGGCTACAAAGGTACAAAGAGGAAAAGAAACAATGCTTGATAGCTTGCTTGTAATTCAAGCGCAATCGTGCCACTAGAAACCTTCGTTTTCCATATCATCTTAAAAAATTATCAGACTTTCTTATTAATCGATGGCTAAATGCAACAATCTTGGAGGCAAAGAGGAACATAGTTCAGATTACTATCTATATGACCACATTACTTTAGTAATATTAAAATTGTTTGATTTGTGTGCTTGTAGTATCACAAATACGGAGCTTTGTGGTCACATGGACACACTTTAGAGTGCAACGGATAGACAAATGAAGGGTCACCTTTGACAATGGGATTAGGGGAAGATTCATCCAAGAAAGTTGGATTAGTGCATGGATGAGAACACAAAGACTAGCCAGCTTGAATACTTTGTCTACATCCAAGACATCTTGAAGATTAGTTTCTGGAAATTTGATACTTTTATCTTTGATGTCAAGTGATTCAAGGTTATTACTAGTGGGCCTAATGCAACTGTGCACAAAGATAAGAGTGGACTAATTCAAGTGAACTCTAGGCGAGTGTTGGCAAATGGTCGGGATACTTTTGTACTTCCGCAACATTGTGAACAAGTTGTGTTCACAATAGATTCACTATGGGACGAAAAGGATGAAAAAGATTTGTCTAAACCGCACTGGCTCTTTGTTGTTCAAGTTGCTCCATACAGAAAACAAGTGTGTGAAGGATTGGAGGTTGAGACCAAAGAGCTTCATGACCAAAGTGCACGATCGGCAGATGGTGTAATTGAGGATTTTGAGCTAGAGATCAGTGTTGAGCAGATGCGTGAACCTGGAGATGAGTTGTTAGATATGCAGGTAGATGGGGAGAGCGATATAGAAGTGGAGTTTGATGACGAAGATGCAGAAGGACAGATTGAGATAGATATATTTGGTACATCGGATCTCATGGAAGATGAGAGATTGACTATTGATTTTTCCTAGGAGCTCTTTTGTAAAACTCTTTAAATTTTTCTACAACATTGAATAGATATAATGAGTGTGTTGCACCTTCATTTTTATGTTATTTTCATTTTGTAAGTTGTTCTTTAATGGATATGTGAGCTAACATATTGTATCTGTGTTATTTGTGTTTCTCTAACCATGGCCAATGATGACAAAACATATTCTCCTAGATTTAGTTTTCCAGTCACTCCGATCGGCATGAGTCCTTAGCAGATGGGTTCCTTTTTGTCATAGTTACACCGGAGTAGGTTACTTATACAAAGATCCTTTGGGGAGCTGGTACCTCTAGAACTAATAAAATCGGCCCTATGCCTCGGATGAGTGTGTCCTCTACATTGACCACCCCTTCAACTCTATCAAGTGTGCCACTTACACTGATGGCTCCTTCTTCTTTGAGACGAGGTAGGCATCATTTTGAAGGTGGTAGTTGTTGTGTTAGTGGTTCTAGAAATGCATCCATGTCATCGAGAGATCGTCCACCTCTCTCTTTAGTAGATAGTTCACGAGCAGGCACACTAGATACACCTTGGGGATCACATGAGCCTTATCCTAGCAAGGTGTACAAGACTGGGAATGGGACTATTGTCATGGATAGGGCCGGAAAGGCCATGCAACAAAGGATTTGGCAACTCTGTACAATTCAGTTTGGTCACTGTATGATGGATCACATTTGAGATGATCAGGATGATGAGAGGAATAATTACATTGTCGAGGCCATTCATAGAGAGTACATGCCAATAGAGAGATACGATCCAGTCTCGAACAATTGGATCTGCTGGAGTGTCACATCTTGGGAGTGGAGGCTATGACACTCTTCGGCATGTGTTTGTAAGTATTATATGTATGCTTTAATTTTTCAAATATTTATATGGTATCTTAATATTTATCTTGTGGTTAATTGTTTATTTTGCAGGAAGCTGCCATGAAGCACCCACCCGACACGCCAAGAAGAGAAGTATGGGTACAATCATGGACTTGTGGCTCTTTTGACCCAGCTTCAGGAGGAGGGAGAGGCCATCAATTGGGAGGCATTACCATGAGGGTGACATCCTCTATCTATGGTTTTTTGTAGTTATGGTCATCCTAATGACCATATTCATTGTATACAGCTCGACATTTATGCTTATGGTTAGCTGTTTAAGCTCTTTGTTAGATGTTTATGCATATGGTCTTGCGATCTAATACGATTATTGTGCTGAAATCAAGTTATGGTTACGATTATGCTTTTGGGTTAATGTTATGGTCAACCTTGTTTCAATTGCTCCTTGGTTATGGTTTTGCATTCCGCTGGAAAGGGGGAAGAGGGAACACACTCAGCACACACAAAGTTTGCCTCTCTATAGTCCATGGATTCCACTGCACCCTATCCGCACAGAACCATACACACAGACACACACTTTTCTCAAACAAACTCGGAAGTACACCTACATCAATGCGCACACACTCACGTGGACCACTATCTACCTCACACCCATAAATACATCAATTTCTTGCATCCCTTGCACACAATCACCTCTCTCTCTCTCTCTCTCTCTCTCTCTCTCTCTCTCTCTCTCTCTCTCTCTCTCTCTCTCTCTCTGCGCACAACACACCCTTAGGGGGGCACACTTGCCTACACACACCCGAAAACACCGCACACCAACAGAGTAGAAGAGAAGAAAGGGGAGGGGGAATGACAAGGAAAGCAACACAATCAGAGATTTCTTATTTTTCAATTGATGGGCTATGGTGGAGCATACAACAAACAATGCTCTCTCCTTCTGTGTTCTGTCTGCTACACCCCTTAACATAGCAGAGTACAAACACTTAAATATCTCCTAATTGGTAAAGAATTTGCCTATGTGCGTGAGATGCAAAAATGTTGAAAATTCCGTTTTCCTTGTCCTTGGAAGCCCGTTCAAAAAAAAAAAAACCAGTTTTACAAACATTTTATAGACTAAGACTTTTTCGGCCTCCCTCATGCAGAGGTGTGAAGTCTCTCACACACTTTCCTTTCTTCCACTGACCACATGTCTTCCTCTACCCAAGTAGCCTTGCATGTCCTAAGAGCCTTTTCCCATGTAAAAACCTTTTCTTCAAGCATGAAATCTCTATGCTTAGGTCTTGATAACGACATAAAACATACACTTCCTTGATCTCCTTGCTTGTAATGGGCCTTTGTATCTGCTTTATCACCCATGCGTGCACCTGTAAGCATACACATCACTGTCTGCGCCCTCTGCTAGAGTCAACACACATTGACTGCACCACCATTTACGATTATGGTTATTGTATGGCAATCAGGTTATGGTATGGCAATCAGGTTATGGTTATGGTTTTGCAATTGTCTTATGAATATGGTAACAATATTTTAATCATGTTACATTTATTGTTTGAGAATCTTCTTATCGTTACGGTTTTCAAGTCATGGTACAATTCTTGGTTTTGAAAATGCTCATATCACTATGGTTACGGTTTTCAAGTCATGTATTAGTTATGGTTAAAAAATCTTCATATCGTTGTGCTTATGGTTTGGGAGTTGACATTATGGTTATGCTTTTGGAAGCTTGTCATGTTTATGGTTTTGATTTTGTGATTTTGTTATGCTTACAATTTTGCTCATCTGTATAGAATATATTTCTCGCTCTTCATTGCCAAAATGTAGGTGGAGTGCGGTTTCTTTTGCACTCTTCTTTTGGGCAGAGAGTGTTGGTAATTCTCAAGTGCTCTCTGTCCAATTTTTTTTTAATAGGTTTTGGTGCCGGTGCAGTGTTAGGAAATAAGACGTAGCTAAATAGATAATTGAGTAGATTACTTAATGGAGAGAGACAGATTTACATACACGAGATTATAGAGTAGAGAGAGAGAGAGAGAGAGAGAGAGAGAGAGAGAGAGAGAGAGAGAGAGAGAGTACACACGATATACGTGGTTCACCCAATGTGGGCTACTTCCACGGGAAAGCAGCCACTCAATGGCTTTAGTACTTCAAAACAAGAAGTAATTTACAAAGGGATTATACCCTTAATGGAGCTCCCGCCTTGCTTCACTCTCACCACCTCACACTCACCTTGTTGCATCAACTTCACACTATGAAATGTGTGTAGAAATGGCCTCCTTTTATAGGCCAAAAGGGCTGCCCTCTCTTATGAGAGACAGCCATGAGTAGCCGCCCTTGTGCGAATAAGTCCAAATCGGACCCTCCAATCCACCCATGTGTGGCCGCCCTTGAGAAGAAAAGTCCGCTTTTGAATTCGGCCACCGGCCACCGGCCATTGACTTCCGACCACCGGCCACCGGCCATTGACTTCCGACCACCGGCCATCAGCCATTGACTACCGGCCACCGGCCAACCGACCGGTTGTTTTCCGGCCGCCGTCCGGCCATAATATTCCGGCGAAAAAGAATATTCCGGCGAAAAAAAAGTCTCGGGGGCCTCCGTCCCCGAGGCCTTTAAAGTTGCCCCTGATTCTTGTCTATGAAAATTTTGGTTTCCGGTGAGTGATTGTCCTTCACGCACGATGGCTTCTCCTCATAATGGGGGCCTTACAAATGTGCGCTTTTACCACGGAAAATTACAAAGGGTAAATCAGGCTCCATACTTAACATGCAGGTACTGGTATATGCCTCAAAATTAGTATGGGAATCATCATCCAAAAATGCCCTCGAAATCAACATCCGTATAGGTGTTTAAATCAGCGTGGAAAACATATTAGTATTCCAACGT
Organism: Adiantum capillus-veneris; assembly: GCF_014529385.1. Classification (NCBI taxonomy): domain Eukaryota; kingdom Viridiplantae; phylum Streptophyta; class Polypodiopsida; order Polypodiales; family Pteridaceae; genus Adiantum; species Adiantum capillus-veneris. Next base: position 105,085,808 of record NC_140947.1, on the reverse strand, counting down.
TTGTTTTGACGTGCTTATCGACAGTAATAGCAGCGTCTATTCCAATGATCCAAATATCGGTGTGCATACCAACCATACAATGCCGACATAAATACCAATTCCTTTTATTTTTAAAACAAGTATTTGGCATTGGTACACACGTCAATATTTGCACAACGTGCTGTAGTGAAGGACAAAAATGCTTCTCCAAAGAGGGAATAATGTCAAGACAAGGGTCCTAAGGGAAAGTCTTAGGCTAGGGTGAAGAATCTTAGTGAAGTCTCTAGGTTAACGGTTTTTTATAAATAGCGGTCCTAGGGCGAGGCTATGCCTATTCAAGGAGATGGTTGGGTGGAGATTTGGAGCCCATTTTTTCCTTTGAACTTTCACTAGGACTTTGTACATAAGAATAATTCCCAAGGGTCAAGGGCAACTCCCAAAGGAAAAGAGTGGCTCTACAGAATAAGGGCAACTAGAATAGCTTTGGACTCTTGGACGACTAACCATACCATATGTACTAGGCTATGTGCCCTTACATGCTCACAAGATGGTTGGACTACTAACTATACAAGAGATCATGCCTATAGAGTTTGCAAGATCTAGGCCAAAGGCCACAATTTAAAGAATCATCCCCTTGGATGTTGGACTATAATGAAGAAAGATGGATCAAGACTCAATGCTACACATGCTAGTAGTCAGACACACTGAAGTGATTGGAAAAAGTCACATAGAATTTAGTCACACAAACTCATATGGTGTTACACAAAATAAAGAATTATCCTCTCAAAAAAAGAAGTGGTGGAGGGTCTTCTATATCTACAATATATCAACAAAGTCACTATAGTGATCAGGGGTGGTAGAGACATTGACACGGTTTTCCTTCTCTTAATCTTTGTCTTTGTCTTTTTCCTCTGCAAGGTTGACTTTTCATTTGTCTCTGATACTGTTACTATGGAATTTTTTTGGTGGATGATCTTCGATGTCACATTTTCTATAAAACTTGTTCTTGTAGCACTCTTTAGAAAAATTCCCTAATGCACTTACTATACTTCTTGTTGTTTGTCCTAGTACATGAAGATGCGGTCCTAGGTGTGGTGATGCCATGAAAGACCCTCCATTGATTGAATTATTCTTTGTTTTTTTTTTTTCTCTTCTTCAATTAATGCTGTGAGATCCCCAGTCCGCCTACACCAAGATCGGGATGGGATCCTTGACAGGTCTCTAGGTCTGATAAAAGTCAGAGTCTCTAAACAAGAAAAATCCAAGGAATATACATTTACCATTAACAATGGCTGAGGTATATAGCCTTAGAAGAAAACCTAGTCCTGTCTTGCAGTGAAAACGGAACAACGTATTAAAAGTCCAAAAAACTATTTCGGCCCTATATCTTTCACAAATTGGGCTAAGGTATCCTCCACCAACACTTTTTTTCCCCTAGCATATGTGAGGGCACAGCCGTTGGTGGACTCCTCTTCCAAGTGAAGAATTTTTCTAACGTTATATTGCGCAGGGATGGATAGTTACCTTACTAATCAGGTCCACCCATCCTTGATTGACAACCTTAGTCAATCCCCACTTACCACCCCGCACTCACACAAGATTCAATTATTTTCTATTTACTATCACATTGTTTTAACACTTAAAATAATGATTTCTTTTAACCTTCCGTCTCACAGTAATTCCTTCAATCAATTATTAAAGATAACATTGAAAGCATTCTTTTAGAAAACATACATCTTTAAACTTAAGACAGGGTACTGTCAATCAAAACATTTTCCATTATAACCATGACCAGTACTCTTCTTGTCTCAAGACCACCTAAGGGTGAAAAAACGGCACCCATTCCTTATTCATAATCCGGAGTGGATAAACCCCCACCCAAGGTTCCGGGTGCCCATACACCAAACCAGTTGCCCATACAACCGGACGGCTCCCCTAGGATAAAAAACGGTATCCTAACTTATGTAGAAACATCAAGACATGACACGGAGTAGAAACTCATCGTTCATGGGGGTAACCGACTTATCCCTGGCTAGAAAGCCAATCATTATCATCAAAATATACAAAGGAGTCGGAGGTGTCTTGAGACAAGCTGTCTTAAGGATGATCAATCATTTCTTTCCTAATTCAATCACTTTTAACCCAAACAATTCTTTCCTACATTTAAACAAATGCACGTTGGAAATTACCTTTCGTTTTTGGTCAATTATTCCTTTCTTGATTCTTCTCACTCCTTACGTATGCAATGCTAACTTATAAAAGAACTTAAATTATTTAAAAACTTAATTGAATAATGCGAAACCCACCTGGGATTGATCGGCCATCTGCTGCTGCGTTGGCGCCTGAAGACTCTCCTTCGTAGGCCTAGTACTAGGCCCGGCTTCGTCATCGTGCGACACTCTAGTTCTGTTTAGAGCTACGTCCTCATTATCAGATGTAGGATTTGCTCGGGTCCTTTTAGGTGCCATAACTTCTTATCCTTATAAAAAGACTTAATCGATTAGAGGTTTAATTGAATAATCTCTTTTCTTCCTTTTTATCCAATATAAGGATATTTGGAGTAAGTAGGTATCCTTGATAGTTAATTGGATGAGATATTTCTCCTGTAATCTCCTGGTACTATTCGTAATTTCCCATAATTACCATTAAATTAGGGAAGCCATTTAACTAGGTTTATCCTTAGTCTATATTCCATGAATACTTTTTATTTAACCTAAGTAAATTATAATTCCTATCGGCTAATGGATTACTCAACCTAAATTGTAATTTGATATGTTCTATCTTTAGGAATTTTCATAAATTTGATTTATAACCTTTCCCTCTTATACTTATGGTCTAATTTAGCTAAACTTTTACTGATAGTAATTTGTTATACTAACCATTTATGCTGAGGTAACTTTACCAACCTTCAATAGTGATTTTGAACCTCAAATATTTATTTGGTAACGAGATAAATTCATTTACTAATTTCCTTTCTCTATTTTATACGCAAAATCAATTACTTTTAATGAAAATAAGTACCCAAACTACTTATCTGAAGTTGGGATATTTATTATAGATTCCCCAAGGTGTATTCTACCTTTGATATTTATATCAAAGGTTTTTGGATTAATTTATTATATTTCCTCTTTTATTTTTCCCTCAAAATAATGTAATTTTACTGGGATAATTAGATAAAATAATTATCTGAGGGTAACATAATTATCACCGGGTCCCTAAGGTATAATTAACCTTTGGTAAATAACTCAATATATTTTGAATCAATTTAATAATTTCCCTCTTTTAATTTGTCCTAAAAATAGAGTAATTCTGCTAAAGTAATTAGATAAATTAATTATCTGAGCTTCACATAATTATCATGGATTTTATAACATAAAATTAACCTTCGATAAATAACTCAAGTCATTTTGAGTCTATTTGCTAATTTCCCCTATTTAATTTGTCCTAAAAACAGAGTATTTCTTCTGAAGTAATTAGATAAAATAATTATATGAGCTTCACCTAATTATCATCGATTTCCTAGAGTATAATTAACCTTTGATAAATAACTTAAGTCATTTTGAATCTATTTGCTAATTTCCCCTGTTAATTTGTCATAAAAATAGAGTATTTCTGCTAAAATAATAAGATAAATTAACTATCTAAGCTTGAACTAGTTATCACAGGTTTTCTAGCATGTAATTAACCTCTGATAAATAACCAAGATAAATTTGAATCCATTTGCTAATTTCCCCTATTTAATTTATCCTAAAAACAAAGTATTTCTGCTAAAGTAATTATGTAAATTAGTTATCTGAGCTTCTACTAATTATCATGGGTTCCCTAACATACAATTAGCCACTAATAAATAACTCAAAGCATTTGGAATCAATTTACTAGTTTTCCCTATTTAATTTGTCTTAAAAACAGAGTGTTTCTACTAAAGTAGTTAGGTAAATTAATTATCTTAGCTTATCCTAACTATCATGGGTTTTCAAACATATACTTGACCACTGATAATTAACTTAAAGCATTTGGAATCAATTTACTAATTTCCTCTATTTAATTTGTCTTAGAAACAGAGTATTTCTTCTAAAGTAATTAGGTAAATTAATTATCTGAGCTTCTTCTAATTATCACAGGTTTTCTAACATATAATAAACCACTAATAAATAACTCAAAGAATTTGCAATCAATTTACTAATTTCCCCAATTTAATTTCTCTTAAAAACAGAGTATTTATACTAAATTAATTAGGTAAATTAATTATCCGATCTTGAATTAATTATCACAGGTTTCCTAGAATGTAATTAACCTCTAATAAATAACTAAGTTCAATTTGAATCCATTTGCTAATTTCCCCTATTGAATTTATCCTAAAAACAGAGTATTTCTGCTAAAGTAATTAGGTAAATTAATTATCTGAGCTTATCCTAATTATTATAGGCTCCCTAACATATAATTAACCACTAATAAATAACTCAAAGCATTTGGAATCCATTTACTGATTTCCCCTATTTAATTTGTCTTAAAAACAGAGTATTTCTGCTAAAGTAATTAGGTAAATTATAGATATGAGCTTGACGTAATTATCACGGGTTCTATAACATATAATTAACCATTGATAAATAATTCAAACCATTTTGAATCAATTTGATTATTTTCCCTTTAATTTTCTCTAAAAACAGTGTAATTCAGTCTAATTAATTATGAAAATTACTCAAAAAATTATAAGATAATTTTCCTAGCTTAATGACTATCTAATGCAGCTGTAATAATTACCTCAACTTAATCTAAGCTTAATTAATATATTTCCCATTAATTTATGGTTAATTTGGCTAATTTCAACCCTAATATGATAGGATAATTAATTAGTTTAATATTCTCAAGCTTTAATTACAACAATCAGTAGAGAATATTTAATTAAGAGATGATTTATGAGTATACATAGGCCTAATCTTTAATTTATTAAGAAAATAGATTAATCTAGCCTTGCTAATTAAGAAGGATTAGGCTAATTACCGTTTAAGTTAATCAACTAGAGCTTAATCTCTAGTGATTTCTGCATAGCGGTCTCTCTAAATGCGAGAGAGTGTGTCAAGGCTCTGAGTCTATCAAATTGTGAAGCAAGGGGTCCTATTTATAGTTTTTTGGCACTCACAAGCTCTCACAGGCTGTAAAAGGCAGTTGCTTACAGTTCAAGCAGTCCCCAGCAAGTCAAAAAACGCCCCCTACTGCTAAATCTAGTATGGGAGAGTTCATCATTACCCCACACAGCCCCCCTCAGCTTCCAAAATCAATTTTTACTATTTTCACTGATTTTTAATGATGAAAATTGGAAATATCAGTAATTTAGGATAAGATAGTCTTTGTTAATAATAATTACTGAAACCATCTAATTTTACTTAACTAATTAAGTTCATAGTGTAATCTTTCAAAGCCCGTAACTTTTCCAGATTTTATCGGAATTCGGTTCTGAAAAATTTTAGCCCGGGGTTTGCTGTGCTTAAGATTCCAAAAATACCAATATTTGCCATGGTCAGACAATTCTACATTGATTTTTTCATAATTATATCAGTTTGATTAAGCTTTATACAATCTTTAAGGTTTCAAAAACTGAAAACCTTACAAATGCATTGATGGCATGTTCCAAAGAAGGTATTCGGTCCTTATGTTCTAGCATTATGAAAATGTTGCCAAAATTTTTGGGAGTAGCACTAGTACTTAAGAGAACAACAACACCATCCTCCTTGAGAATTTGACACTTATGTAAGTTAATAGAGTAATGACAGTGATAACCTAATCACAAGGCTTGAAATGTCCTCCCCTTGATTCATTTTGAGTTTGTAAAGGTACTTTTTAAGGCTTCTTTTGGTCATGTTCTATTTGGCACCAAAACATTCCTCTAAGACGGTCCATGCTTGGATGGACATGGTGCAATTGTTACTGAAGTGCACATAGTTATCATGCAGTGAAGTGATAATTTTGCAAAGAGCCAACTTATCTTTAGCTTGAACTTGGGCTATCTCGGCTTTGATGAGTGTACCTTCAGCTATGGATGGTTCAATTGCCCATGCTTTAACAACAGATCACAACTTTTTGCACAAAAGTTAACCTAGTAGCTTGGTCTACTAGGTATGAGAACCCTCACCATTGAACTTCTTGATTCCCTTATCTCCCATAGTGCAAGTAGAGGGATCTTAGAAATAAGTGGTGTGCTAATGCCAATGTCTATCCTCTTTATAGAAGCACTTGAATAAATTTAGCTTCGTAGATGGAAAATCAATGCATCAATTACAAAGTTATTGTGCCATGTATGAGAGATTTAAACTTCAAAATTTTAGGGAAAGAGAGATAAGATGAGAGAGTGAGAGAGAGAGAGAGAGAGAGAGAGAGAGAGAGAGAGAGAGAGAGAGAGAGAGAGAGAGAGAGAGAGAGAGTTGAGAAGCCTTAAGCTTAGATTTGAGAATTGAAGCCTTTTGGTGAAAATTGGAAGACTCCTTGAATGCTTGATTGTACTCCTTTGTATGTTTGTTGCTTGGAGTGAGTGAGAAACAATCCTTGAGTGATTTTTTTTTATGTTCTTTCTACAGTGAGAAAGGGCTCTAGGCATGAGGGTGAGCAACTTGTGCCTTTTGTCTCTCTACTCTGGGAGAAGCCTCTACGGAAGAGCGTGACCACATGTAGCTCTCTGTTTTTTTGGCTTCACTATAGGTGGGAGCAAAGACTATCCGGCTTGGAGAGCAAAGAGAAAGAAGGGTGCAGGTGGGAGCACCTATTAATGGACCCAAAAATTTCTTAGTGTGTGTTTAAAAGGATGTCTTCAAGTTTGGCATTGAGGTTAAAGTAAAAGGTGTTGATACCTGTGAGAACTTCCCTTCCAGTGGACACACCAAAGTTTGTGAGTTAATTGGAGTTCAATTTCAAATCCACCCAAGTTTCCATTACTAAAATTAGGCTTCTTGAACTCAAGACCTCCCAACCTACATGATTTAGAGTCAAATCTCTAACCAAGTGGCCATGCTACTTTGTGTGTGGAAGCTTTCTAAAATGGAAACTTATTGTCGGCTATGCAGTGGTGCACTCACACACACAATTTTTTTTGGAAGGGTTGTGTTAGGGGCTAATGATGTCCAATTACAAATCTTAAGGCTCTCTTAAAATATCATGAAAGTGGCTTTAAGATCATATCATTAATTCAATTGATTATGAAATCAAGAGAGCTAATTAAAAATGTAAATCCAAAGGGAAATGATGCAAAAAATCACCAAGACATGCATGAGATGGGGGGAGAATTGAATCAATTGATTGGAACTAAAGAGGGTAAGAAGAAGAGGAGAGGAGAAAAAAATTTGGGGAAACCTTGCACTCTAGAAGGAGAGAGAGTGAGGACTTCTTTATTTTGGTTTTTATGTATATGTGATACAAAGGGGGGTTAATGGGTTAGAGTCTTATGGGCTGACCACAACGGCCTTTACCCAACAATCTCCCACTTAAAAGGCCAATGTGGCTGTAAGTAGTGACTAAAGCTAGTATGTACAACCGTGAATCATGAAAGCTTCACCCTTGTACAAATTTTTTCACCTCACACCCATTAACTCGATCCAATGTGAAAGCGTGACTCCGTAGCTAGGATATTTGCAAGAGCATTTGCTGGGTAATAATAAGTGTGGACTTTTGACAAGCTCCAAGTGCTTATCCGTCAATGCATCCCAAATGAAATGATATCTCACCTCAATATGTTTTGACTTGAAATGGCATTCTGACTATCATAATGCAAAATTGGAACCTGCTAAATGTCTAGATATCCTACTAAACATGACAACCATATAGCTTCCTTGCTGGCGTCTAATGCTACAATGTACTCAACCTCTAAAGTGGAAGAAGACGTAGAATCTTGGGGAGATGGTCTCTACAAAATGGATCCTCTTGCAAATATGAAAATGTAGCCAGACATAAATCTCCTACTATCTCTACAACCGGCATAATCTCCATCCATGTAACCAACAATAGATGCATCATTATTACCAAAGATTAAACACTTGTTTGTTTTACCCTTCAAGAATTTGAGGATGCGTTTTGCCACTATCCAATGCTGCTTGCCAGGATTAGCCATTTACCAACTAACCACTCCCACTACAAATGCAATGTCTGGTCTCATAGCTACCATTGCATACATAAGACTGCCTATAGTCAAAGAATGTGGCACACTTGCCATTTCTACTCTCTCAACGTCTAACTTGGGAGAATCTCCTTGCTAAGTTTCAAATATGATGGTAGTGGGGTACTCACTACCTTCCCCCCCTTGCATATTAAAACACTACAAGACTTTGTGGACATATGATTCTTGAGATAACTTAAGAATGCCTATTTTTGTGTCTCTTGATACGCATACCAAGAAATTGATTTTCCTTGCTCAATTACTTCATAGTAAAGTTCTTTTTCAATATTTATTTTAATTTGGCAGTTTCGTCAGTGGACTTTTCTGCTATGAGCATGTCATCTACATATAGAACGATATTGACCAAAGAACCATCACTGTTTCTTGTATACAAGAAAATATCCTTGTGACTCCTTATAAAACCGTGGCACTGCATAAAAGCATCAAAATTTTGATACCACTACCTTGAACCTGGCTTTCAACCAGAAAGTTCTACAAGATCCTCCTTGCTAGGATATTCAAACCCTTTAGGTTGCTTCATGTAAAAATCCTCTTCTAGATACCCATGAAGAAAGATTGCCTTCACATCCATTTGGACAAGATCCATTTCCTCTATAGCTACTAGGCCAAGCATTGTATGTAGTATAGTCACCTTCACATCCATTTGGACAAGCTCCATGTTCTCTATGGCTAGTAGGCCAAGTGTAGTCATCTTGACCACTAGAAAGAAAATTTTGTCAAAATCAACTCCCTACTAATACTTGAATCCCTTAGCAACCAATGAAACCTTGTAAGTAGGTTGTGGATCATAAGATGTAAACTTCTTCTTGTAAACCCATTCGCAAGGTAATGCTTTCTTGCCTTGTGGCAATTCAACCAAGTCCCATGTCTCATTACTAATATTTTGAGATGTGCTCAAATTGCATGGCTTGCTCCCACTTGGATGGTAGGATCTAGTAGATCATCTCAAAGCTTGAATACTGCTCTTGGCCTTGTCAATGGGACTAAGATCTAATGTAAAAATGCGAACATCTAAGGAACTATGGACCTTAGGCACATCTGTAATTTTAGGAGACTCTATCACATTTATCTCCTCAATCTTAGCTTTGCCCTTGTTTTCATCAATATCATACTTTTTGTTATCTTGAAACTTTTTCTTCTCTCTCTACCGTTTGCAAAAATCTTTCAAGTGTCCTTTCATATGGAAATGTTAGCACTCGACATTATGCAAAGAACCTCTAAATTCTCTTTGAGAATTCTCACAATCCTTACTTTTGGCACGGTTGTAAGTGCGACCTCGCTGACCTTTGCTACTACTGGCAACATATGCGTCACCTTGCTTAGCAAGATACATCAACTTGCTATGTATCTCCTCACTGAGTAAACTTGGAAAGTACCACATCGTAGGCCACCTTGATGTCAGGTGCAAAGTCGCTTATTGATGTGGAAAATATGTCCCATGAAGAGGATGGAGAGCTTAGTAAGAAGATGCACCACACTTTAATGTCAAATTCTAGTCCCTACTCTGATGTTAATTTGATGAAAAGTACATTGAATGCATTCAAGTGCTGAAAAAATATTTCATCTCATTTCATGCATGTGTGTGTGTATAGGAAGGGGAAAAGAAAAGAGGAGAGGAGAGGAGATAGTAGTTGGGGGAAACCCTACGCTCTAGAAGGAGAGAGTGTGAGGACTTCTTTAGTTTGGTTTTTATATGTGATACAAAGGGGGGTTAATGGTTTAGAGTCACATGGGCTAGTCACAAAAAAATCTTCACCCAACACTCTAGCCCTCCTCCTAGCCCCTACTCTCCATCTCGCCCCCCTAGTCTCCACCTTGCCTTAGCTCTTGGAATTGTTCTCTTCCCTCCCTCTCACCCCTAGCCTGTCGCTATCTCCCTACCCTCTCACTCAACTCGTCAACCCCTCTCTCACCCCTCTACCCTTCCTCTTCACCCAACCCCACCCTCTCATATCCTATCATCTGTCCGCTAATCTCTTTTGAGATTGTGGCTTTGTTTTGTCTCTTTCCTCTTACCATCTACCAATCCATGTGCACGTTTGGGTTTGTAGTGATGGAAGAACACATGGGAGCAATCTAAACACATAATTAAACGAGAAATGCATGCCTTCTTAGAACCTTCTCATAGCGGGGATGTTTTGTTTGTAGCCTGCGGATGAGGAGGCCATGAGATCCTGATCCATGTGCACGTTTGGGTTTGTAATGATGGAAGAACACATGGGAGCAATCTAAAGACATAATTAAACGAGAAATGCATGCCTTGTTAGAGCCTTCTCCTAGCGGGGATGTTTTGTTTGTAGCTTGCGGATGAGGAGGCCATGAGATCCTGATCCTATTCCACTAAGCATGGAAAAGAGAGGCTATGTGAGTCCAGTGGAGAGTGAAGGAGACGAAAGGGCATAAACCCACATGCAATGTAACTATGTATGGCCTGGTATAAAAGACGCTCATTTCTCAATGAAAGAGCATCCAAGTTTGTATACATGAAGTGCAATGCTTCTTATGAACTTGTGATAATTTGCACTTAACTCAAGATTGTGTTTATGAGTCCAAGCTAATCTAGATTGGGACCTTATTCTCTTGAGTCACATTACTTGTTCACACATCTCTCTCACTTATGCATTATGACTAGGCATCATCCACCCTAGCTCTCTTGAATGCATAGTTTCTAACATGGTATCAGAGCCAGGTTGTGTTAGCTAGGGTTTGTTTTTGGCATTCATTGGACTATTTTCTAAGTATCTCTTACTCAATCTAGGGGTGGTTAAGTTCTATGTGAGCCATTTTCCAGACTACAATGAATAAAAGCTAGTTAATGTGTGAGTAGAGATGGTTATTGTGCTTATCTTGCACATAAGTACACTTATTATTCTCCGAAGAATGATAATGGTGATAATAGAGAGAGATTAGAACCCTTGTACACCTCATTCTCACCAATATTAATGCCAAAAACATTCATCGGAACATGTGTTTTCAATCTTTATTGACTATGTGTTGGAGAAGCATTCTTCAATAGCTTTTGATAGAAACTTAAATCAATATTTCTGGTATTTGGGAAGGATCTCAACAAGCACCATAATTTTTCATTAAACTCTTTGGCCTAGAAGAGTAGCAAAGTTAAGTTGAACTTTTGTGTGTGTGTGTGTGTGTGGCCTTCAAGTGGTGGGAGTCACCTCCAAGTTTACATATAATGGTGTGGCAAGTAACGAGCAGGTAATCCTAGGTTCCATGCTTCCAACTCACTATGCAAGCGGCTCCACCTTTGTCTGGTTCTTATTAGCACATCAAAAACCTTCAAAGCATCGCTTTTTTTATATTACCTGAGGCTTGGCCACCACGATACCGCGGTAGCTTTTCTTGAATGGCAAGCTATCAAGGCGGGTCCCCAGGCCTCAAGTCATCCCTGCCACATTCAAAACTACCTCCATAACTTTGGATGTTGTAATCACCTGTACCAAAGCTTCTGCCATCATATTCATCCAGTGCATAGCCACCACAAGGGTCACTTCCATTGATGCTTCGTGGATCACCCTCATATCCAGCACAAAGATCACCTTCATAGGCACCTCAAGAATCTCCTCCATACCCATCTCTATAATCACCTACATAAGCGCCCCGATAATCAGTACATGCACCCTAAGAAGCTCCCCTACGCAACCCATCTCTGCCGGCACCTGCAAAGCTCCACCTAGTCGCCATGGCTATGAACGTCATCCAATCATAGTCTATTTATCAAAAAGTGGCTTTGGAGAGGGTCGTTCCCACACTCAGCAACGTCACCTATAGTGGGGACAGTTCACTCAGGACAGCGACGTGAAAAATCAAAGATTTTTATATAGTTACCGAGCAACTTGTTACCTATTTTTCATGATAGCCATTTAAGCTTGCCAAGATATGTAATTGACTATCTACCTAGTCAACATGATCTACCATCCTTTGTCGAATAGACTACACCAAAGCTGCAAACATCATTTTCATTAATTTTTTAATCTTATCATATAGTATTATTAAAAAAAGGCACATACATTCCATTGAGCCTAGTGGTTAATTGTATATAGGTTAAGACACTATCCTTGTAGGTCAATGTGCAAGAGAAGACTTCCCTCATCATTTGAATTTTTCTAGCATTTTGAAACAACTCATGCTCATTGTAGAGGTCAGACACTGCTTGTGCAAGTCTCCAAGTAAGACCACCTCATGGAACAAAAAAATTCCATCATCACCACCTTTAATGGCAATAAATTTTTCACCTGGAAAAGTAAAAAAATGTATTTGTTGATGTGCAAAGGGTTTTGGCACTTAAAAGAGCTGCATGAGGATGCATTTGCAACATTCAGTGTGGCTGCAAATCAAAAAGCACTAGGACTTATAGCACAATCACTTGGGGACGATGTTATTTCATATAATTTCGACATCAAAGATGCTAAAAAATCTTGGGATGTTCTAAATAAAGAATTTGGTACATCGTCCAGAAGTTTGAAGGCCAATTTGTTGATGCAATTCTACAAATTGCAAAAAAGAGATGATGAGTCTCTTGTAGCTCATCTCAATAGGTTCAAAGCACTCAAGAAACAACTATGACGAGTAAAAAAGAATTTACCCAATGACAAAGAAATTGCAATATTTCTCAACACTGTGGACACGCCATCATTCAACACCATGGTATCCACATTACAAAATCTAAACAAGAAATTGGAAGAAGTTGAAACAACGCTCCTAAAGTGAATCAAAACGCCAACGAGATCCAGAAGAAGCACGAGAGAGAGAGAGAGAGAGAGAGAGAGAGAGAGAGAGAGAGAGAGAGAGAGAGAGAGAGAGAGAGAGAGAGAGAGAGAGAGAGAGAGAGTATTGTTCAACAGAGGAGGCTTCAAAGGAGGTCAAAACAACACAGTTTGTGGACAAGGACGAGGAGAAGACAGAGAAAGGGATCACATCCTTTGACATCGATGTGGTAGAAGTGAAAACTTTGCACAGGATTGTTGGGATCAGTAGGCAAATGTAGCATTCGTACAAGAAAAAGAAGAAGAAAGAAATAGTTGCTTATTTTAGTCTAGCCTAGTTGTATTTTGCACATTTGTCAAGGCTCGGGCTAGCCATTGTTGGGCTAAAGGAGTCTAGGTCACCATGGGCAATCTATGCTACTATACAAGTGAGCATAAAGAACATGGAAGTGCAAAGATTGTATCTTTGGGGGGGGGGGGGGGCTGAAGATTTTGGTGAGACTAGTGGAGAGTGAAGGAGAAGAAAGGGCATAAAACCCACATGCAATGTAGCTATTGAGGCGGTCCGGGCCGGGCAACAAGAGAGGCGACCTCTAAACACCCCTCAAGGCTCCCGTGCTGCTTAATTGGGGCTGGGGCAACCATAATCACAACACAACAACAAACCCACAATTAAACCCAAACAAGATAGGGGGACCGCCTAGTTATGGGATGCGAACTAGGACGCAAGAGAGATTTTGTCACAACCAAGAGGAGGTGGAACAAAAGGCACACAAGCAATCTTACACAAAGACACACACCAAATGGCGCAATAGAGAGTCAGATCAAGGGGAAGAAAGAGATAGAGGAGTGGAGTTTGTGCAAATACCTGATTGACAACTTGCAAGGTAAGGCTATATACTTATCACGCTATCATGAAGCTTGTATAAACTAAACCAATAATTAGTGAATGGTAAACATTTCTAGCACACACACATTGTTTTAGGGTGTGGAAAACCTCTCACCACAAAACCCTCTTACAATGAGCAAGAAACTTGGCAATGAAAGCACACTAACCGCTTTCGCAAACAAGCTCAAATGACGGAACTTAAAAAATACGAGTCACCTTGCATTCACCAAACCACATGATACAAGTTAAGGACGACGATTATAGAACCAAGACACGCCTTTGAAGCACCAAAACCTCAAATTGTTGAAAATGGAAGAGTATATACATTAATGGTTTTAGCAATGTGTAACATCAAAGCTTCTCGTACACCCAAGTGTGAGACTCACAAAGTGGTTGATACACCTAAGTCTCTCCTCATGCCTATAGTGTTGGGGTGCTATGTGAAAGCTTGGATATGGCTTTACAAGAAGGAGAGGGGCCTATTTATAGGTTGGAGACCCCTCATTAAGATTATTGAAAATCCTAATTTACAAGCTAACAAATTGGGATTAAAGCTTCTCGTACACCCAAGTGTGAGACTCACCAAGTGTAACATCAAAGCTTCTCGTACACCCAAGTGTGAGACTCACAAAGTGGTTGATACACCTAAGTCTCTCCTCATGCCTATAGTGTTGGGGTGCTATGTGAAAGCTTGGATATGGCTTTACAAGAAGGAGAGGGGCCTATTTATAGGTTGGAGACCCCTCATTAAGATTATTGAAAATCCTAATTTACAAGCTAACAAATTGGGATTATGATTTTTTCTGAATATCAAAACATTACGGGCCTTCTTTGTTTGCTTGAGTCATGGATGTGGGCTCAAGAGAGCGCATTATTGATGGTAGATAAGATGAAAGTAAAATTTTAAGTAGAGAGAGAGAGAGAGAGAGAGAGAGAGAGAGAGAGAGAGAGAGAGAGAGAGTTTTATTATATGTATATGTCTTGAGGGAATGTGCTTTTTAGAGTTGGGTTAATGGGTGTTTGCGTTAGTAGGTTAGTAGTTAGTGTTAGCAATTACTGAAAAAAGTTAGTAATATATTTATAACGGGTAAATGACATGAAGGATAAGAAAAGAGGAGTGAATGAGATGGGTGTACCCTTGAGATGTTCAATCCTTGAGGAATATTGGACTCACCCTTTCGTAGATTGTTGAAAGTGACCGCCGTTCTTCTTCTTCTTCTTCTTTTCACGCTCCCACCATAGTTGAATCACCACAAAGGCAATGAGGATTTTGTTGGTAAAAAACCCCCATTTTGCAGAGATTAAGTATGGTTAGGTTGCTGATTTTTTATGCATTCTTGAAAGGGTAGAATAAAATTGTACTATGGGAGCAATAGAGAGAGATATGGAGATGGTCAATGTAGGTAGAGCTTCAAAAGAAGGCTATGGGTGTGAGAGGGGAGGCTAATGATGAAGAGAGTGAAAGAAAACCATGGAAGTTGTAGGTTTGAGTGAAGAATAGAGAGAAATGAGTGTGTGTGTGTGTGTGTGTGTGTGTGTGTGTGTGTGTGTGTGTGTGTGTGAAAGTACAAAAAGAGGTGAGAGAAGACTATGGGCTACTTGTGAAAAAGTGGGCAGATTAGGGTCCACCAAAAAAATCCTATCTCACCGGTGGTAGCTCCAAATATTATCAAAACTTTTGAGGTGATTATTTAGCTCTTAGTCCACATTTTGTCTTTTAACCACCGCTTCAAATTTGGAGTGGAGATAGATATAAAAAATCCCACCAAAATTCCTATTTTTCTTCACAAAAAAGTCTTCAATGGCCCTCCGAATTTGCATAAGGATCCAAAGGTAAGACCCTCTTTGCATGAGAGCATGACCTAATAGATTCTTAGGGATTTAAAAACATGCATGGTTGTGGATTATGCATAAATATAATATATGGATATGATGGAAAAAAGGGTAGTATATATAAACAATTCATGGAATGTAGAATAGTGTGAGCTATACATATAAAAAATAGATATATGAAAATATAAGGAATCAAATGAGGAGAGCCCTCATTTTTTTATTTGATGTATATTTAGTTTTAAGAGATAAGAGATAATACCTGTAGGAAATAGGAATTTAGTGAAAGGCAATGACTGATGGTGATATATATTTTTGAGATTTTTTCTTGGAGTGAATTCACGCCAAAAATAAGAGAAGCTTGCATGAAATGATTTTTTATAGAATACATGGTAAGAAAGATCATGGTAATGGTGAGTAAATGTACATAGCATATCTAGGTAAATAACATACACCTATGCATATATATTTAAATAAATATAAAAAATAATTATAATAAAAAATCTCTATATTTAGGCCCTATATACAATGAAATACTTATACACAAAAGGACCATAATATTTTTTGTTTTTTATGTTTTATTTATTTTTTTGGTCCAACTAGCTCAGTGACTAGCTAAGTGAGGGTTTTTAAAGAGATATGGGGAAAGTTCCCTAACTCACACATGCCTATGTACAGTGAAAAGGTGAGGATCTCCACAGTGTTAAGGTGATTTTTCTTGCAGGTGGCTCACTATGGCAAATATGGAGAGCCGAAAAACGACTATCACTATGTATGGCCTGGTATAAAAGAGGCCCATTTCTCAATGAAAGACCATCCAAGTTTTTGTACATGAAGTGCAATGCTTCTTATGAACTCATGATCATTTGCACTTAACTCAAGATCGTATTTATGAGTCCAAGCTAACCTATCTTGGAACCTAATTTTCTTGAGTCAAATTACTTGTTCACACATTTCTCTCACTTATGTATTATGATTAGGCATTATCCACCGTAGCTCTCTTGAATCCATAGTTTCTAACAACTATGAAGCACTTAGAAACATTAGAATACTTAGAATCACTATGAAGCACTTAGAAGCTCTATGAAGCACTTAACGACACTATGAAGCACTTAAAAGAATTCTTCATCACACAAAAGCACCTGGAAGCACTCATAAGTACTATGAAGCGCTTGTAAGCACTTATAAGTAGTAATAAGCACTTAAAATCACTATGAAGCACTTGGAAGCACGGTAGAGGCACACAAAAACATTTAGATGCACTTTGAATGACATGGAATTACTTGGAAGCACAATGAACCAGTCAAAAGCACTTGTAAAAGTATGTCAAGCATTATAGAGCATGGTTAAGTGGTTTAAAAGTGCTTAAAGGTGCATAGAAGTAATCACTTGCAGAGCTATGTAAAGCACTAAACCACTATAATGAACTGCCAGGCACTTCAAAACATTTGGAAGCATGGTCAAGCACTTAGTAAACCACTATTAAGTACTCTCAACATGTTTGGGGGGACATATATGAGTCAAATTGAGTAGATGAATTGGATGCAACATATGTGCACTGTTGCATATCCTCTTTTGAACAACTTCTTTCTTGTTTCGGGAGATGCAGGTCTCTACCAACCACAATTGAAAGGCAATTTCCTTAATTTTGTTAGTGATTTTGCTTGCCTTGTGCATTTGATGATGACAAGCATCCAAGGGAATTGACCCTTCCTCTACTTCATGACGCAGCCAAACATTGGCAGCACTGACATTCCTCCGATGGAGGCCTAAATCTTTGGCAACATCTCTACCGCTCATTTCATTGTCGCCACCACATGCGCCATTGAGGCATGACATGATAGTAGCCTACTTTAAAATAACTCATTATTTGAATGGATGTCTTCAACGCATGCAATGTATAATGCTAGAGAAAATGACTCTCTCAACTGTTCTTGATGTGTGTTGCAACACTAAGAACATTGGATGACAAAGGAGTTTTCATTTAAACTCCCTCAAAGAGCCTGTTTATTTGTTTGCGCCAACATCAAGAAACTACCCTACATATTTTCTTTGCCTCTCGCTCATCAATGTCACCATCCTCACTCCTCCATGCCATCCTATTGTTAAAGCTTCTTTGTTCCCTCTTCTTTGCAGCCCAGTAGTTTTATACACCGCGCAAACGTTCCCTTGGGATGTGTTGTGTGCTAGACAATGGAGGAAGATATATGGAACCTCTATTGCCATTTTCTTCACCATGAGATTCCATATGGAGGCAGTTATGAGGCTACTATGAGGCTCAAATTATAGCAAAGAAGACCATTATAGCACAACCATAGTACTCATGGATGGAGAGAGAGAGAGAGAGAGAGAGAGAGAGAGAGAGAGAGAGAGAGAGAGAGAGAGAGAGAGAGAGAGAGAGATTGTAGACATGTAGTAGTGTTAGTGTGTATACGCGCTTCACCAGGGGCACTTTTCTCCCACTGGGTTTTTCCCCTTAGACATCTGGTGTGAAAGGACACCTTATCTCTTAGGGTTTCATATAAGCTTTGTAGCTCTGAGTTTGTAGATACTCTATTATTCTAATACAGAGAGACAGACTACAGAGATCTCGTACACAAGCTCTGTGTCTTCTCCTTCTCCATCTTCTTCCTACTCTGAGTTGCTGTTTTCCTTCTGTTTCCTGTTTCATCATCTTCAACAATTGGTATCAGAGCGAGGTGATTTCCAGAGCCTCTACTTGCGTTTTCGCGTCCGCGCGCGCAATCGCAGTTTTCAGGCAGTTTTTGGAAAATTTACTCATGGGAGCATCCTCGACGTTCCGGGAGTATTCTGAGTAGGCGACATGAGGTTTTACCCCCCTTTTGAAGCCGTTCGAGCCCTCAAAATTTTGTTCTGAGCAGCGTAGCAGAAGTTACTTTTCGGAGGCGTTTAGATCAAGAGGGTGTGCTTTTTGACAGATTTTCTTCAGGTAAACAGTTCTTTTGGGAAGCAGCTTGTCTTAGCTTTGTGCTGAGATTTTGTGTAGAGTTTTTCTTGGATTGGAGAGGAGATTTGTGAATCTCTTGGGGGTTCTTTTGCTCTCTTGTGTGCATCCACAGTATGGCTCAATCTACGGAGAAAGAGATTTTTGGTGCGTTTACATCCGAAGACAAATTGGATGGTACCAACTATTCTCTTTGGTCTTTTATGGCCAAAAATATTTTGGTTGGTAAAGGATTGTGGGATTATGTATCTGGAGATGAAGTTTGTCCAGGTAGCATTGCACCTGCCACGCCTGGTCGTGGTGCAGCTGTTGGTGCAGGACCCTCACAAGTCACTCCAGAGCAAAAGAGATGGGATACTAAAGATGCACAGGCTATGGCTATGATTGCCTTAACCATAAAGAGGACAATCACACCACATATCAGATCTTGCAGAACTTCTGAGGATGCTTGGAACACTCTGCAAGCTATGTTTGGAGGAAGAAATGCTGCCAGAATAGAGTTTTTGAAGAAACAACTTGACAACATACAGATGGACGAAGGTGACGATATCGTCGAGAATCTTACAAAAATAAGAGATCTTAAAGATCAATTGCTTAGCATTGATGAAGTGATTCCAGAGAAGGACTTGGTTTCCAAAACACTCAATTCACTACCACCATCTTATTTGACTTTTCAGACTTCTTTGACTCTGTCTTTGCGAGCTAATCCTGAGCCTCTTCATTTTGAAGAGTTTGTGGCTTTGCTATTGCAGGAGGATCAATCACGTAAGATAGAGTCTTTACAGGTGGATGGTATGGATCATGCTCTTGTTGTACAGAACAAAAACAAGGGTAAAGAGAGTGCTCATTACTCCAAGTCTAGTGCAGGACAATCTTCAGAGAAGTCTAAAGGTGATTCTGACAAGTCCAAGAAGAAAGTTAAATGTCACTACTGCAAGAAACCTGGTCACTACATTAGTGAGTGTAAAAAGCAAATTGCTAAAGAAAAGAAGAAAGAGTCAAGTTTGGTTGTTTCAGCTTCTGGTGATTCTTCTACAGCTAAAGAAGAGTCTGCAAACTTTGTGCAGGATTCTTATGCTTTCGTAGTATGTTCAGATTTTTCTGCTTACAGTGTTGACAAGACACAAATGATTTGGTACTTTGATAGTGGTGCATCCATGCATATTACTTCAAGGAAGGATTTGTTTTGTTCATTGGATGCAGCTCCAGCAGGAAAGAAGGTGACATGTGCAAATAATGCTTCTTATCCAATCAAAGGCGTTTGTAAGATTTTGATTACCATTTCAGATGGTTCAGATTTATGCTTGCCAGATGTCTTATATGTTCCAGGGATCAAGAAGAATTTGTTGTCTGTATCCTCTCTTGAAAAAAATGGTCTTCGGGTCATTTTTGAGGATGACAGATGTGTTGTACGAGATCGAGAGAATGGTTATTCTCTTATCACTACAAGTACGCTGGAAAATGGAATATTTGTGCTAGATCGTTATGAAAAGCAGATTCAAGTATGTATTGCAGAAATAAAGACTCAGGCCATGCAGGATGCTGAGTTGTGGCATGTTAGATTTGGGCATGTTAGTTATGGCAGTTTGATGACTTTACAACATCATAATATGGTGCATGATTTGTCTTTATTGGAGATGCCACCAAGACATGTATGTGAAGGTTACGTTCTTGGAAAGATGCACAGATTTGCATTTTCGCAGGATGGTTTAGTTAGAGGGACACGAAAGTTGCAGCTTGTACACAGTGATGTATGTCGTCCTATGAGGACGCCATCTATAGGAAACAGCCTTTATTTTGTGACCTTTATTGATGACTTTTCCAGGTTTTTTTGGGTGTATCCACTCAAAGAAAAGTCAGATGTGTTTGCAGTTTTTCAACATTATGTCGCCATGGTTGAAAATGAAACAGGTTGCAAAGTACAAACTCTTCGTACCGACCGAGGAGGTGAATACATGTCAGGTGCATTTAAGGATTTTTTGGGAAAGAAAGGCATTAAACACCAATGCAGTATGCCATACACACCACAACAGAATGGTGTTGCAGAAAGGAAGAACGAGTCTTTAATGGAGACGGCTAGATGTATGCTCAAGGCTAAGAGTTTGCCTCATAAGCTATGGATGGAGGCAGTTGCTCGTGCAACACATGTTTTGAACAGGTGTCCTACTCGTGCTTATAGACCATTACTCCATATGAAGCTTGGTATGACAGAAAACCTTCAGTCAGTTATCTTCGTGTTTTTGGTTTTCTTGCTTATGCTCACATCCCTCAGCAGCTACGTGGGAAGCTTGATGATAAGGCAATCAAATGTATATTTGTGGGGTATAGTAGTGGAAGTAAAGGTTATAGACTTTACAATCCTGCTACAAACAAGATTTTTGAAAGTCATGATGTAATTTTTGCAGAAACTATTGCTCAACCTATGGTTGCTTTTGATATACCTCATATGCAGACACATGATGTATTTGAAGGTTTGCTTCCTTCTTTTGTGGAGAAACAAGAATCACAACAGGTTGATAATCTTGATCAATCTTTTGATCAGCATGTGACACCTCATGATGTAGAGGAAATTGTGCGTGAAGAGCTAGAAGTTCTCAAGGAAGAAAGAACCTTGCCTAAATGGGTTCAGAAAACTTTGCAGGATAGCAAGTTGGATGCACCGTTGCCACGAAAAACACGTGCTGGTACTACTTTTGGCAGAGAGCAAGTAGATTTGGCTTGCTTTAGCACTCTTTGTGATGCAGATGAGCCTGATTCATTTGAACAAGATTTAGAGTGTGTTCAGTGGAAAGATGCTATGCAGCAAGAAATTGATTCTATTCATAAGAATCATACATGGGATCTAGTGGACTTGCCTACAGGTAAAAAGCCTATTGGTACAAAGTGGGTTTTTAAGGTAAAAAGGAAACAAGATGGTACTGTTGATAGGTACAAAGCAAGGCTTGTGGCAAAAGGCTATGCGCAAGAGAAAGCCATAGATTATGATGAAACCTTTGCTCCTACTTCTCGTGCGTCCACAGTTAGATCACTAGTTGCAATTGCTGCTCATCATGGTTGGAAAGTGCATCAGTTGGATATCAAAACTGGTTTTTTGAATGGTGATTTGTAGGAAGAAGTTTATGTAAGTCAACCAAGTGGTTTTGTTGTAAAAGGTCAAGAGCAAAAGGTATGTAGATTGCGTAAAGCTTTGTATGGTCTCAAACAGGCTCCAAGAGCATGGTATGAGAAGATACATACTTATTTGATTGGCCAGGGATTTCAGAATAGTCCAACAGAAAGTACTTTGTAGGTCAAAAAGAGAGATGGAGTTCTCATTATGCTAACACTTTATGTGGATGATATGCTTCTTACAGGCAATACTGCAGATGAAATTGAAGCGTTTAAAGATGCTTTGAGAAAAACCTTTGAGATGTCCGATCTTGGTTTGCTACATTATTACTTGGGTATTCAGTTTGTGCAATCAGAGGATGGCATATACATGTTGCAGGAAAAATATTTGCATAAAATTTTGGACAAGTTTGGTATGCAAAATTGTAAGCCAATCTCTACACCCGTAGAAACTGGATCAAAGTTGAGCATGCATGATGCTGGAGAACCTTTTGATGTACATACTTATGCAGCAGCGGTTGGTTGCTTGATATATTTGGCAGGCAACACTCGTCCAGACATTCAATTTGGGGTTTCACAAGCAAGCAGATTTATGCACAGCCTAGGTATGCATCATTGGCAGGCTGTGAAGCGCATACTTCGTTACCTTTCAGGTACCCCTAATCTTGCCATGTTCTTTCCAAGGGGGGATATGTATGGAAAGCACAGTTCTATGCAGCTTCTTGGTTACAGCGATTCAGATTGGGCTGGTGATTTTGACACACGACATTCCACAAGTGGAAATTGTTTTTTCTTGGGAAATGCATGTATATCTTGGCTAAGCAAGAAGCGACCCACAGTGGCTACATCAACTTGTGAAGCTGAGTACAGGGCAGCTTTCACGGCAACAGTTGATTATGTATGGATACGCAGGTTATTGGCAGATCTTTGTGAGTGTCAACAGGCACCCACTACCATTTTCACTGACAGTCAGAGTGCTATGGCAGTTGCAAGGAATCCAGTATTTCATGCAAGAACAAAGCACATAGAGGTTCACTACCACTATGTCAGGGAAAGGCTACATGCAGGGGAGATCACACTAACTTACTGTCCTACACAGGATAACATTGCAGATCTATTTATGAAGGCGTTATCACGAGAAAATTTTGAAGCTTTTCGAAAAGCTTTGGGCTTACTCTCATACACATGATGATCTGCTACCTTGTACGGATTCACACTATCACTACAGGGGGGATTTGTAGACATGTAGTAGTGTTAGTGTGTATACGCACTTCACCAGGGGCACTTTTCTCCCACTGGGTTTTTCCCCTTGGACATCTGGTGTGAAAGGACACCTTATCTCTTAGGGTTTCATATAAGCTTTGTAGCTCTGAGTTTGTAGATACTCTATTATTCTAATACAGAGAGACAGACTACAGAGATCTCGTACACAAGCTCTGTGTCTTCTCCTTCTCCATCTTCTTCCTACTCTGAGTTGCTGTCTTCCTTCTGTTTCCTGTTTCATCATCTTCAACAGAGATGGTAGGACGCGTGGTGGAACATGACAGAGAGGGAGAGAACGAGCACAGGAGGGATGTAGGCGGAGTGGAGGAGAGAGAACATTCATCATCATTCAATGGGAACTCCATTTCCTTAATTTTATTTTGTCTTGTTTCCATTTATTTTTTTGGCATTTTGAAGACTCCTCCCTTTCCCCCTACCAAGAAGGTTTTTACTTTTTGCTCTCATATTTCAAATTTAACCAAGAGGACCCCTCTCTCGCCTCCCAAAGGGGTGTCCAAAGGGAGTGTCAAAGGCACTCCTTTTTGGAGCCACCTATACATGCTTTCACCACTGCACAAACCGTATTGAAAGAGAGACAAGCCGTTTCTCAATGCTATTAAGTATGGAAACATTATGTATTTTTGTGTTTAAAAAGCAGTGGATCACCCGTGCAAAACATCGTTCTAAGCTTGTTTTCAACGAATCTTTTCATGCTAAACACAACAACATTGAGGAGTCAAGATTTGCTAAGTGTTTCAACCTCCTCAACATCACACATATGTTGTCCAAAAGACTATGCAAACTCTTGCAAAACAATAGGGTCTCACATGAGACACACACAAAAGATGGAGTATCTTTCATTGCTTTCTTGTAACACTTCTTCATAGTCTTAGTAGCACACATTGTAGACCTATTTATGATAGTCGATACTCTCCACAACTTGTAAACCTTTCTTAGAATTTGAGACGGTGCAAAATCAGATGGAAATGTGTTCTAGAATGAAGCAACTATATCTCGTGCTTGAGCATTAGGATATTTATCAATAGGTGATCGCAAAAATAGAGTTTCTTCACTTGACTAAACACAGAGCTTTCTTTTTGAACCGTTGTTCAGAACTACATCAATGCATCCTTCCCTTTGAAGGGAAATAATTGTGCACACACTTGAGGAGGTTTGCACATTGAGAGAGAGAGAGAGAGAGAGAGAGAGAGAGAGAGAGAGAGAGAGAGAGAGAGAGAGAGAGAGAGAGAGAGAATGTTTGACGTCATCAAAAAAATACTGACTAACAAATACTATCTAGTGAGCTATGAGAGGGGAATAGAGGACACACACACGGGGGGGGGGGGGGGGGGGGGTGGAGGGACGGAGGGAGAGTAAGAGAGAGAAGAAAAACAAGTACACAATTAGCCGATGAATCTTGATTCTTGAATGCAAGTGCTTACAACTTATCGTAGAAACAATCACAATGACCTGAGAGAGAGAGAGAGAGAGAGAGAGAGAGAGAGAGAGAGAGAGAGAGAGAGAGAGAGAGAGTCATTCTTAAAGGTTAGATTGACCTATGGGAGCAAATACAACATGCTAAGATCATGGATATAATGGTGGTAGCTGACAAATTGAATCCATGAAGTTTTTGGGACAGAAAAAAATGTAGGCCATGGTCTGGGCCTTGGGTGGTTCACTATTCAATACCCCTTATATAATGTGCTAAACATCATGTTAAAAAAGGGATAATTAGAAAACCCCAATTTTAACATGTTTGAATGAATAAAACGACCCCTTATTTTAAAAAAATTTCTCAAAACAAAATATGAAAATCCCCCATTTTAATGTTTCTCTATTAAATTGCCTAAAAATTTTGTATTTTAAAACCCCTCCTGTTGAACTCACGTGGTACAGTATCATGATTACATAGTACGACCCCCGAGGTTTGGGATGAAATGTAAGAAAGTCAAGTTTGATGTGATCAAAAGTTGAGCACTCGAGTAGAATATGATGCTCATACTCTCAAATTTTTGAGGGACATGATGTGCATATAAAAGAGGCTCTCCTACACTGCCTCAATGTCCGATCTCACATTTAAGGGAGTAGGAGCTAAACCGAATGGTCGGTATGGTATGGATCGTGTATAAAGGAATAGGCTCAAGCATGTGAATGGTTAAATATAGTCTGCTCTCTCAAAGAGGAATGTGATTTTGTAATTTAGAGAGAGAGAGAGAGAGAGAGAGAGAGAGAGAGATCAGTGACATCATGATTTCAAATCATAGCTTCAATTTTGTGCCACGTCTTTAGTTTAGCATAATGCAAAAACTCCTACAAAAAATAAACAATTGAGCAATCTTATTTTGCTTTCATTTCTATCACATTTTAAGGTGCAAATGGCATGAAAGTGTACATGAACCAATAGTATGCACCTTATCGTAGTAAGCTGCTTATGCATTATTGTGTGATTAGGTAATTACTCACTTCCATTGACTTAGCCATTAGGCAAAAAAGTCCAAAAACGACAACCATTTCATGACACCTTGTAACAAGAATCGTTGTACCTACAAAAAACCAAAATTTGAACGACCATACATTTGGTAGCCTGAAATATGCCGAATACATTATGCAAGCATATCCAAGCACGGATCGCCTGCTGCTACAATGCAATGAAGAGGGAGAATGTACCTAGGATCACATCGCCATCTCTTTGAAGCAATATTGAACCGTTTTCAATTCTTGGAGTCTCCTCTTCGCACTAGTGCCTGATCTCTCCCCTAAGAGCATACAAGCTGCCACAGGCGTTGCAGCTACTACATGCTAGTCCCCATGTCCGACAATCCGTAATAATCGTTGCTATGCACCATAGGTTCCTTAGACTGCAAACTCACAAACAAAAGGGGTCCACCCAACATCAATCACATGCAATCACAGAAAAACTAGCAAAGCAAAAACAGAGAAGATGCATACCTTAATCTGAGAGGATTTCCTCCACAACTAGCAAGAGAGTCTCAATGTCTTGCCCCAAGCACCACAAAGCGAAAAAGCATAGGAAAAAGAATGTTCAGCAAGAGTAGCAGATCTTGCGTTCAACTTCCCACAAATGTTGGCATTGTATCGTCCTTATATCTGTAGAATTAACAAACGAGAGGCGTTTGCTCAACATCAATGGACAGACAATTGCAAAAAAACAAGCAAAGAAAAAGACGAACAAGATTCAAACCTTAATTTGAGGGGATTCCCTCTAAAACCCAACACTAGAACCTTGATATCTTAGCCCCGAGGACCGAAGACCCAAAAGTCACCAAGAACATACACATCAAAGAGAGAGAGAGAGAGAGAGAGAGAGAGAGAGAGAGAGAGAGAGAGAGAGAGAGAGAGAGAGAGACCAAACATGAGCGGCTCGAGCCCCAAGGGGATATCACTCAACCCCAAAAATACTCCAAATGCAAATGACTACCATACCCTAAGTGGTTCTCAATGCACTAACCTAGGATGCTCTTTCGAGTCCCCCTCCACCACTCACACAACCCCATGATGATAAGATAACCCATCATCACTTCAACCAATATTCACAATTTTTGGCCTCGCCAAAGACTAATCAAAATTCACATGTTAGTTTTGGCTAGCCAAAAAGGGTAGTGATTACGAGTGATCTCTATAGCCTTTGCCATTTGGGCAGGCCAAAAAAATCAGTTGGCTTTTGAGAACGAGGATTTCTGAAATGTTCACTGTTGACTCTAAGCGGATGTCACAATCACAAAATAATACAGCATCTATATGTACGTTGAGAATCGATCTGAGGATGAACTGTCGGTATCAGTTTTCAGAGGGGAGAGCGCTCAGCGCTCAGCGGATGATCGCTGGATTAAAGTTCACGTGTTGACCTTGCTCATCTCCTGGTTAGGCTGGAACTTGGAACTTGGAAGGAAAAATGTGATGCCACTCAGCACTGCCAGCCACCACCGACACAAAGGCATGGGCAGCGGCCTCATGATATTTATAGGGGGAAATTACCAAAATACCCCTCTAATTTGAGGAAATTCCCAAAATACCCCTCAAATTTCAAAAATTCCCAAAATGCCCCCGATATTTTGTTATAAATTCCCAAAATGCCCTTCAAATTTTCCAAAATTCCCAAAATACCCCGGGTTGTGAGACTAAATTTCTTGAAAAATAAATTTTTTTGTAGGTCTTCACAAGAAGAGTGATTGTCTATCGTACAAGATGCTAAAACTACAATTTGAGTTGGTTACGTAGGCTTTGGAGATGAATTGCTTCATTATTTTTAGACATAATTGCCTTTTTTGCGATGGTAACTGGTGACAAATTACATGCTGAGCACTCAAAAACGGATCTCAATTGTCAAAAACGAATGAAGAGTAGAAAATATTGAACATTCCAACCAAAATAGATACAAGGGTATTTTGGGAATTTTTGAAATTTGAGGGGTATTTTGGGAATTTCCTCAAATTAGAGGGGTATTTTGGTAATTTTCCCTATTTATAGCTATACGTACCTAGGACAACCGACATGTCTCCGACTTGCGGCTCCCAATTGTGAAAGTACGTCCGGCCGACCGCCACTTTCTGTCCAGCCACAACACAAATTCCCGCAGCAATACAATTCTAATCCCTCTTTCTTCCCATTTGGCAATTGACCCTTTGATGTCTGTTCGTGGAGACTTGTTATGCCGCCATTGATTAATAGGCCCATTCCATGCCTTGGCACTATAACCAAAATGAACACAAAAAGTACTCTAGGGAAAAATCTCAATTAGAGTAAAAATTTAAGTAACCTCGGCCAAATAGGAATTCAAAGAGTAAAGTAAACCCGATGGTGTTTCAGCATGCAGATCCCAATTAGAGAAGCTTCAAGAGGCAAGTGAATCCAAACATGGATCAACTGGGTTTGGTCATTTAAGTTTGATCTCCATAAAGGTCATGCATGCTCCTCCAACGAACAGTTGGGCCGCGGGAGAGGTAAAGTAATCCCGGGTAAAATCTTGACGTTTCACACACAAAAGGAGTACTACAGAGATGTGGTTAAGGCAAGTGTGTGAGGAAGTCTAGGTGGGGATTTCAAGTCTTGGGGGTGGACGTGGGGATGACGTGTGCATACTTTTGTACCTGAGATTACTTCCCCGTGAAATCTATACCGTAGATCTTGATGGGCGTGAATCATGATAATCACCCTTGATCCCACCAACTCATGTACCTCGTAGTTAGTAAGGAACACCCCCCCCCCCGACGCTATCCGACACCTCTCTTTTTTTTAAAGGGGATCTATGGTTCTATATCATCGTTGATCGTGGACTGTCCAAAATATGTTTTCAACAGGGTTTGACGTCATGACCTCCCTGTCATGGGAAGATTGTCTTACCACTACACAAGCGTGTACACGTTTTGTTATGCAAGGAAAAAGGTAGCATTATATTAAGTAGTTTTAGCACACTTGCGGACAAGTTGCGGTCCTAGTTCAAATCAAGATTATGCCAAGTTCACAACAACAAAATGAAGTGTATACACCTTGCAAAGTTCACTATAGTTCACATGCAAGTTCACTAGGAGTTTAAATCTGCCCAAGTTTACATCAAGTTCACATTCGAGATCAACAGTTGTGATCTTCCCTGACATGCAATGCTGATTTTCAGCCATAGATCCCCTCTAAGTTTGAGGTGTCATTTAGTGACGAGCCCCATGCATGCAGGGTGGCATAAGATGCCCTTGCAATCAAGAGATGTCTCTGTTTTAAAAGTTTCTGTTTCCTAATCCAATTCTCCGTGCTTTTATGGCCAAAATTGAGGCTTCCCAACTTCCATGTGCCAATATGGACATGAATTGCCGACTTGTCAGAATGGTCAATGCATGACCAATGACCATAGTTTTGGTTTTGAATACATGTCCCAAAGGTCAATTGTCTCCAGTATCTACTGCATTGAAGGAGGTTCGACAGTGGGACAACTACCACAAAAGAACCATGATCATCGATGTCCATTTGTAACATCATCTTCAGCTATAGCCTATAAAGCAGCTGGTGTGCCACTGCCATGAAAGTTGTATAGGCCACTCCTCCATCACTCAACACAGAAGAACACTAGCAGAAAAGCTGGAACGTACATTTCTAAACGTCCAGTCTAAGGAGTGCAAGTGACATGGTACTCTGCTATTGTGAGACCATGGGAGCCTCAGAGCCTTCTGTTAATCTGCATGGGACTCCCACTTTCGCCACTCATCCTAATGTTGAAACGAGCAATAATTCCAAGCTTGTGAGAGCCATCTTAGGCCCCATTCTAGTTGCATCTGCTATTGTTTCTCTGGTTGTTTATGGGCAATACTTTTACGCTCCACCACTGCAACGCACAATACGGCTCTCCAGCTCGCCGGAAGGAGGCATTACAGCCTTGTATCCCAATTCGGCAGCTGCCATTTCAGCGGCAAGTGGAGGTTTCAGTCTGAATGCTCTAGTGAGCAGCATTTGCAAGCACACAGCATACCCAGATGTATGTGCAAGGGAGCTCTCTGGATTTCGCATTCCCCTGACTGCCAATCCGCTAGAAATAGTTAGCTTTGCCGTGCAAGCGGCAGCGCGGCGTGTTAGTGAGGCCCAGACCTTGGCCATTAATTGCTCTGGCCAGAAGGGGCTATCCCTTCTAGAAGAACAATGTGCCAATGACTGTGTGGAGCTCTTGTATGGTGCAAAGGACCAGATGGATCTAGTTGCTGTCCGGCTTTCCAGCTTGCGTGGCCTTATCAATGTTGCCACGCTCCGCAAAGCTCTCGCAGATGTAAAGGTCTGGATCAGCTCTTCTCTCAGCTACCAGACTGCCTGTAGTGACAATTTCCAGGTAGCCCCTGGTAGCATCCAGCATCAGATTCAGACCAACCAGGCCTATCTCACTCGTGTGCTGGGTGTCGCCCTCGGGCTCATCGACGCTCTTGCACAAGTTGGGAATTCTCTTGATTCTTGGCTTGGTGCTGTTCCTTCCTCTTTCCGTTCCACCCATCTCCGCCGCCGCCTGCTCAACCATCATCACTCTTCCAATATTGATGGGTTCCTCGACAGTGAAGAAGGTGACGGCTTTCCTAAGTGGGTGTCTGCTGCCGAGGGCAGGCTCTTGCAGGCTTCTCCTTCTGCCATCGCCGCAAATGCCATCGTTGCAAAGGATGGAAGTGGCAAGTACACTACTGTAACTGCTGCAGTAAATGCCATCCCCTCGAGCTTCTCTGGGCGTTATGTCATATACATCAAGAAAGGAGTGTATAATGAGGTTCTCAATGTCACCAAAAACCAAAAGAATGTCACATTCGTGGGTGATGGAATTGACAAGACCATCATAACAGGAGACCGCAATGTGGCTAGCGGAGACTACAACACATACCGTACGTCAACAGTGGGTAAGTGCTAATAATGAGACATCTTGAGACAGTACTTAGGAGACAATGCAGGTTACATCACTGGTCAAATATGAGCTTGCATCATGCTCTCATGGTTTGCTTTCATTAATAATTAGCAAGTGATCGTTGGTGATGTCCCCACCGCCATTGGGTGCATCATCACATTGTAGTGTTTCTAATTTTTGCTCAATTGCCTTATGGTCATGCTCATTTTTAATGTGATGAAGCCCCTTGACAAACGTACTGATGTGTAGGAAAATCCTCTTATGTTCACCATATAGACTACCAAATGATGAAGGCCAATAACTATATACTGATTTGTGACATATAGCACCTTACAAAATCAAGAAGCCCAGTGTATATACCTTATACTCATTATAAGTAGCAAAACCATCTAGTATTGACCGTATAGCCTACAAAATGATGAGCTTGCACATTGTGTCTTTGAACTACAGGGATATCAGGGAGTGGTTTCTTCGGTCGGGATCTCACATTCCGCAACACTGCAGGGCCAAGCGGACATCAAGCTGTGGCAGTTCGGGCAGGCGCAGATTACATCGTCTTCTATCGATGCAGCTTCGAGGGGTACCAGGACACGCTATATGCGTTGTCGAGCCGGCAGTACTACAGGGAATGTCAGATCTACGGAACAGTGGATTACATATTCGGGAACGCAATTGCAGTGTTCCAGAACTGCGGGCTGGTGGCGAGGCTGCCAATGAAGGGGCAGCAGAACACATACACGGCACATGGGAGGCAGCTGGAGGCAGATGTGTCAGGATATTCCTTTCACAATTGCACATTGAAGGCAGACCCAAATCTGACGAAAGCCAATTACACAGTGGAGACGTATCTGGGGAGGCCTTGGAAGGCATATTCGCGTACAGTGTTTATCCAGTCAGAGTTGCAGGCGCTGGTGCAGCCCCAGGGGTGGCTGCCTTGGAATGCGAGCAATCCATTCACGGATACGGTGTACTATGGCGAATACGGCAACAGGGGGCCCGGTGCCGCTACGGGTAAGCGCGTGTCGTGGAAGGGAGTGCACCCCAGCATGTCCAAGACGGATGCGTCGCAGTTCACCGTCTCCAACTTCATTGCCCTGCAGTCGTCGCTGAATGCTATCTCGGTGCCTTACCAGGCCAATCTCATTTAGAACGTTTTAAGTTCAAAGTGGGGTCGATTCATCGCTCCCAACACCTTCTCTCTCTTGCGTTGGGTAGGTGTGTGTTCCCATGAGGAGAGAAAACTAAAATAATCTTTCTTTCACACCAACCCCAGGGTTTCAAAAATTCAAGCACGACATAACTAGAGTGCTTCAGTAGCTGCTGCATTCACATACAATTGAGTTCAAGCAACGTATTGGAAAATTGTATATGCCATTTCAACACTTCTCAAATAAAAAGAAACGGACAAGTTCTATTATTTGATGCTATTAATTATGTCTAAGATATTTATTAACTACGAGGAGAGACATTAAAATGAAGCACAAAGAGAGAGAGAGAGAGAGAGAGAGAGAGAGAGTTTTTCATCAAAGCGTGTTAGATTTCTTGACCTAAACGTGTATTTGGGATACCGATCGTAGTGTTTCAGAGGTGTACTACTCGCAAAAATGAAATACTAATCGTTTCAGAGGTGTACCTTGCAAAAAAATTGGTTCCTACGAGTTCTCTCTGTCATTCCCAGCACGTGGTGCATCAATTAGGTGGCCATGGTGATGCCTGAACGTGGCTCTTGCCTGATGGTATGCGGCCCTTGTCTGACCATGTTTCATGGCTAATATTTAGAGGGGACAAGCACCTTCCTTGTGGGCCTCTGGTGCGTCGAAAGGAAAAAAAATCACAAGGAGGATTAGAGTTCTTTGAAGCTCAATGTTCGTAATCATACAAAACTTCAATGTTATTAATTGTTTGTTGTCCATTTTTATGTTTTGAAAAAAAGAAAACATGCAAGTCTCCTTGCATGGGGGAGTTTGCACAATCCTCCCCAATTTTTATAATACGAGGGAATGTGCCATTCCCACAACAACGTGTAATTTTTAGCGCGTTTATTTACTGCATTCTCAGTGTCAAAAATAAAAAAATAACAATGCTTACTCACCGTGCGATTGAATGTCTATCCTCGATGCACGCAGGGTGCATTTAACCTTTCGTATGGCCGCACTACTCAAAACAAACATGATAGTGGAGGCGGAGTGGACATTGCAAACGCTTAAGCTGTGTTACCAAGCTTTGGTATGGAAGAGTGGAGAGGGCTCTTTTACGATGGTAGAGGACCCATTTGAGCACGGTAATTGCATACTGGAGGCGAGGTGGCCAAGGCAAAGGCTGAAGTTACGTCATCAAATCTTTGGTGTGGAAGAGTCGAGAGGCTCTTTTGCAATGGTAGGAGACAAATATGAGCGCGATAGGCACATATGATATCCTACGACTAGATATGTTTGCCTTCCCTAACAAATCATTGAGCCCTTCCACTTGCATCAGTCCAGCAGTTATGTGCTGGCTGCTTTCGAGCACCATTCTTAATTCTCACGCATACAAATTTTTGTGTCGTCTCTGACATGCCAGCAGCTGGCGCGTAAGAGTCATGAGTCACACATGCTGCAAAAGCTTTTTGTGCTTTAATAAAAGTGCACCACATTTGGCATACATATGAGCCAAAGAATTGGCAAGCATAACATGTTTCCTAGAGCCTTTGAGAAGCAATCCATGCAATGAGCACATTGAGAAATAAGATTGTAGTAGGGGAGTGGCCCTCATTTTGCATCCCAACAAACACAGTTCAGAGCTTCCTCGATTTGTCCTTGCTGGCATATCCTTTTAAGAGAGCACTCCAAGAGGCTTCATTTAGCAGGAACCCTCAATTTGCATCCAATCAAAACAGCCTAGATCTCCCTTGCATCAGCAATGTTGGGCATCTCCTATACTTAACCCGTTGCAGGAGACGACATCCCAAGGAGGATGCCCTTCAACAAGTTTTCGTGCTACTGTGAGGAGACCACATTCGGCATACATATTGATCAAAAAACCTCCATGTATGACATCGTACTCCTAGGTACGTAGCAACCACATCGTGAATTCAGATACCCATGTGAAAGTCTTCCATAAGCCCACAGGCCTTCAAGGTGCAAGCATAGGTGAATGCATTTGGAGAACGAGGTTTTGCTAAAACAATCAAGAGCTTTCTTGCGAGAGGCATGTTGGGTATATCTTGCAACCACCATGCATTAGGAAATTTTGGAGGTCATTTTGAGGGCCTTATTGAAGAGAGAGAAAAGAAGGCGCAACCAATGAGCAACAACCTTATGTAACGTAGAAATGCATGGAAAATAACACAAAAATGAAAGAAAACATTTTAAAATATTGATATTTGTCCCATTTTCGTAAGGTAACTTCCTCGTCTCACAAAGTAGGGCCCACTGCCAATAGCCATCAAGTTGCTGAAACCTGACTACTGATTGATAGCTAACTCTCTCCCTTCATTAAAAGATATCCACTATCTTTATGAAAGGCTTTCAAAACTCATTCTCCCTCCATTATACCTATGGCTTCGTCTTCTACCGCCCAAGAAGTTCTAGAGGTTTCTCTACAATGTCCCCAACTAACCTCACCATTAGTGTGCCAAGAAGACCATGTAGTAGCATAAGCACTATCTCAATCTCAAACTCTCTCACTAGAGATAATAGGTGGCAAGAGCAGAGGATAAGCAAAGGTTCTTGGGTTCTTATGCAGCCAAGAAGGAGAAAAAAGCTCGAAAGCAACAAATATGTTTCGTTCTGCATGCAAAGCAAGAGTTCTGGATTTCAAAGTCGAGGTTGGTAAGAAGACTATGATAGAAGTCTTTGTTCAACATCATTTCACTCACTCTGATGTGATTGCTAATGGCGGTGATGTTTCCATGGTGCATAATCCACGGTGCGACTATGAGTTAATTATTTAACACTCCTCTATAAATGTTATCTTACATTTCAAATGTGTATTTTTTTTATTCTTCTCTTATTACAGATATTTAATTAGGTTATATAGATGTTTGTATTTTCTTACATTCACAGATGTTTATCCTTCCTCATATGAGGAATGGGAGCCACTAGAGTGCATTATAGGTCTCATCCCTGTGACCCATGCTCATATTGGGGTCTTGCAATATGCGGGAAGAACTAGCAAAATCCTTGCAGACGAGGGTATTTTCTTCTATGACCATTTCTACCAACTCAATCAAAGGAATTAGAGAGAAGTGTAGGTGAATGTTTCACTACCAACCAACTGGAACTCCGTGGATTGGCCCGTTCGACACAACAATGAGTGAGGCATTGAGAAGCAGGCTCTATAGGGATGTTCATAGGTCTCTCTGAAACTCTGTACCCACTAAATTGGTGAAACTTTCAAATTTCTGTCCTGTTGATCTCTTTGTTGAGTTATTTCATACGTGCAAAGTACATGTTGCTAAAACTATGCTGCTCTGCAAATCATTTGATTCCCTCTTGTGTGATAAGGTTCTTGATCGAGGGTGGGATGTGAAAGAAACAGATGGCATATGTTGCGAGATTGCTCTTGACACTTTCATTGTCAAGTATATGCTTGCGACACAGAAATTAATAATCTCCTTTTGGTACAAGCGTTCTCACATTGTTGAAGGTTGCTATGTGCCTATGGATCAAGAGGCACTAAGTTTGGCAAACAATGCTGTCATAGACGTGGAAGTGGTGGACAAAGACCTAAATCTTATGACAGTAATTACAATAAGGCAGTAATGCAATATTTTGCAACTTTGACATGAAATAGTGGAGGAGACGGCCGACATTGACTCTCTAAACTTTTATTTCTTGCTGGGCGGACGAAGAGTAATGCAACAAAGGGAGAAGCATTTTCTGTGTGGAGATCTTTTTGGCCATATTCAAATTGTGCCCATGTAATCTAGCCTGAATGGCTTCAATGAAATGTAACTTTTATGATTAGATTGATCTTAATATCAAGTGTTTTCTCAAGGCTCTCTCTCTCTCTCTCTCTCTCTCTCTCTCTCTCTCTCCGAGTCTTGAAACACATAGAGAGGTAGACAGTATCAATTTAAGGTATAAAGAATGAATTACTAAGTACATTTCTAAGTACAAACTCCGATGTGCTCAATGGACTTAAGTACATTTCTTGCAGGTATGGGACCAAAATGTCCTTTAGGTAAAAGTCGTGAACATGCCCTTCAAATGAAGGCGGGGAAATAGTAGTGTCGGGTGGATTAAGTAATATTATGTGGTGTGCCATCAATCAACAAAGTATTGAGAGCATCATAAGGCACATTGATCTGTTCAAAGGGCTTATAGAAAAGTGGTACATTAGCTTTAGTTGGGTAGAAATGTCCCGCGATGGTATTGCAATTTTTTTTACTATACACAAAATAAAAATCCGATCTCTGAATTTCAGCCAAATTGCAAACTATGGTAACAAGGGGATTCAAGTTTTGGGCCTTCATTGAAGACTAGATAGCAACCCTAAACCGTGGAATCAAAAAATTAAAAAATTCCTTTGTGCCTAGTCAAATTACTAGTCTGAGATTTTCCAAGCGGAAACTACGTAAATCGGAGAACTCTGTATGTACACTGTACAGTTGTCGTAGCAGCAACAATCCACTGAGATCCAAGATAATTAGTCTCTACAATCATTGTGTGCATACATATAAGTAGTTAGAAACAAAAAAGAGTATATTATTTAAGTACAATGGATATTACTGAAACAACCATATCTACTTAAAGCAAGGGTCCATACTGGTCATTTCTAATGTTTACATTCTTTTGTTGAGTGTCGATGTTCCCTTTTGTATTGACAAGGGTATCCACCTCTTATGGTTGTGTAGTACATGACTCTTGTGTTTCCATGGCCGTATGGGGGCCGAATGGTTAACCTGTTCTGTTGTCTGTTCTTGGCTTTGATTTGCAATGTTGGCCTCCTCCTCTACATGGTCAAGGCACTCTATATCTTCTCTCGGCTTTGAAGATCTCTTCACATTAGAAATTACAGGAGCTTGGAATCCCTCATATTGATCATGTGCCGCATCTTGTGCCACAATAATAGGCACTCCCTTATCCTCCTCTACTTGGCTTAGAACCTCTGTTGCATTCCTCAGCTCTGAGGAGCATTTTACATCTACATTTTCAAGGGCTTGGTCTACTTCACATTGATCAACCCCAACTTCCGTTTCAACCGCTCCAACTGCAAAGCATAGCGGTGTCTGTTCCTCTAATATGGGGTCAGTTTTAGGGATTTGGTTTCCAGTGGTGGAAACTAGCATGACTTCCTCATCACTGGTCATTGTTAAAGTTATTATATGGTCGTCGACAAAATTTTCTTCTGCATCTAAAACTCCTGGAGTTGAAAGAGATAGTAGATGTTGAATCATTGAAGCACAGTACCTCTGTAAATATTTCAAGATATAATTTTTCACAGCATTCTGCAAAATTAGGTTAACTTGTGGTCAATACTTTAATTAATAATAGCACCAAGTTGGTCCAAACCATAGCACGAAAATACCTTTGACATAAATGGATTCAAAGCAAAAAAACTCTATAGTATGTACTCTGCATGGAGAAGACATCTCCAACCATAGGAATTTGGATCTGTCTGATTAGGCACTTTGACAGCTTTAAAGGTTGCCTTGTAGAGTTCATGATTTCCACAAAGCCTTCCATAGACATAAAGTAATCTTTTTACGCATCTATGAACAATGAAAGTTATTTGTTATTAACAATATTTAGGTCATCAACAATAGCCCAAATAAACACTCAAGGTTTTATCAACACTCACACTCTTATCTCTGAATGTGTTCCTTGTATGGAGTTGATAGTCCATACCACTTGTTTGTCCAGTTCAATGCATACAAGGCTCCAATGATTATTTGATTCGTATGGAAACACCAGAGTTGTGACCTGAAGCATTGGACAATGGACAAACTATTTCTCCAATGTGGCATGAGAAGTGTTTTTTATACGCAGTGGCACAGACAATTGTGGATCTAAAACATATATTTCAGTATGGGTTTGTTGAGGGAGCTAGCTCTTTATTAATCTATAGTCAAAAACAAGGATTTAATTAGAGACCAAATACAAAAATAAAAGGATCTTAAAGGTAGAGAAGTGCATTTACTTTAGGCATAAATAAACAATAGAGTCTGTAATTTGTGCATTGGGATCTTTCAAAATCCAAATATCAAAAGAATCTAGAGCTAATTGCCTAGTACCATTAGCAAGGGGAATGATTGCTAACAGTCCTTTCATGGAATGTAAAATATCATTGTTTCTTTCATTTAAGTCTGTGGTAACTTGCCCATAATTTCTCCTCTTGGCCTCTTCATCAACAGCAACAGTCTGTATCCTCTTCATCATCAGCAACAATCTGTATCCTCTTTAATTTCTCTACTTCCAGGTAACATCTTTCTTCTTGCTCAGCTCTGGCTCTGGTGTTCACATCATGAGTAACCTCATGAATATTAACCCATGATCCCATTGGCCTGGTGGTATTAGAAGTATATCCTTAATTTTAGGGTCAATAAACTCATTAGGGATAAGGAGCTTATCGTATCTCCAAGGTATTCTCTTGAGCGTCTCACTGTCCTTGTCCATTATTGTCACCCGGTGAGCATGAGCTACAACAATGATGATATCATTAAAATACTCCAATAAAAAATCTTATGCTGCTTCTGGAAGACAGAGCAGGGCAACAACCTTCCATCTCATTGTACCAGCACATGCTTCCTCGCAAATTTGCCTTACTGCTCTTCTAATCTCTCTAAATAAACCCATGTTTCTCTGAATATTCTTCATTCTTGGTCCCTTCAATATCTTCACTGGTTTACCTGAAGTTTTCTTCTTCCTAGCAGACCTTCCACATGCTTTCTTTGCAAGCCCTGGTCCTTTCCCTGCCTTCCTTGCTGTTGCCTTTGTTCTTGCCATTCCACTATAAGAGAAAAATGCAAAGGCTCTCTCTCTCTCTCTCTCTCTCTCTCTCTCTCTCTCTCTCTCTCTCTCTCTCTCTCTCTCTCTCTCTCTCTCTCTCTCTCTCTCTCTCTCTCTCTCTCTCTCTTTGTGTGGATCATGACGCGCGGGCTGAAAATTGCGAGGAGAATATAGCCTACCACGCCTCGTGCACCAATTCTTAAAATCCCTCTCTCTCTCTCTCTCTCTCTCTCTCTCTCCCCCCCCCCCCCGCCCCCCTTTATTGTCATTTGGTGTTTTTTCCACCACCTCTTCCACATGTCTAGAATGGTTGGTGCATGTATGGATACCCTAACTATCCATCTAACCATCCCACTCTAGTTTTAGACAATGGTTTCACTGCTTTGTTATTTACTCCAAGGTGGATTTGTGAGAAATGTTGTTTTCTATGGTCTGAGACTTTACCCCCTACCCCTCACTCTCTCTCTCTCTCTCTCTCTCTCTCTCTCTCTCTCTCTCTCTCTCTCTCTCTCTCTCTCTCTCTCTCTCTCTCTCTCTCTCTCTCTCTTTGTATGGCTCACATCGCGCGGGCTCAAAATTGAGTAGAGAAAATAGTCCATCGCGCACCGTGCTCCAATTCATGACTTCTGTTACCATATACATGTGGTAGTGATGTGTGTGAACACATTAGGACCGCCGGGGCATTTTTTCCCTCTTTAGGAGGTTTTCCCCCCCTTGCATTGTATATACGCCCATCACTCTAGGGCTATCTATCTTTCCATTGTACACTAAGTTACACACTCTCTATTGTGTG
Organism: Adiantum capillus-veneris; assembly: GCF_014529385.1. NCBI lineage: Eukaryota > Viridiplantae > Streptophyta > Polypodiopsida > Polypodiales > Pteridaceae > Adiantum > Adiantum capillus-veneris. Next base: position 105,046,787 of record NC_140947.1, on the reverse strand, counting down.
CCTTGAGCTTCCTTCATCTTCTCCAAGATGTGTACGTTTCTCTGCAACCCTAATTCCAACAATTGGTATCAAAGTAGGTCACGTCCTCCCAGGCTTAGTCGCCAGTGCTCCAACACACGCTTGCTCACTTTCTCCGATTTCAGTGAGGTTTGGCGAGCTTTCGCAGGTCGACAAATACTTGGGGAGAGCTCGAATAGCTTGTTCTGCTCAAATTTTTGATTTGGGCTCATTTCGGCCTCCGTTTCCACTACAGGCAATACTACACAGGCTATTTCGTCATTTTGTGCAGAATTTTTGTCAGTGCCGTTCTCTGCATAACATGTGCCTTATAGTCTTCTACGGTTTGTGCTATATAGCACAGGTTGTTCCAGCTTCGTTTCTCCTATTTTCGGGCAGTTTTCACATCAGGTGCAGCATTTACCATGTTTGAAGGAATTGCCATTTTTGCTGCTGAGGACAGGTTGGATGGGGACAAATACCCTATGTGGGCTTATATGATGTAACATGTTCTTGTGACAAAGGGTGTCTGGAACATTGTGCACGGCATTGATGTACGTCCTGGTTCCGACGATGTAGATGATGTTGAGGATGTTGCAGGTCTTGCTGCAAGGATTGCAGCTGTTACAGTTGTTTTGCCTACGACAGAACAAGCTCGTTGGGATGTTAAGGATGCGCAGGGTCATGCATTGATTGCATTGTCTGTGAAGCGCACCATTGTTCCTCACATCCGTTCAACAAAATTTGCAAAACAGGCTTGGGATATTCTAGCAGGTCTTTATGCAAGCTGCAATGAGGCTAAAATTGCTTTGTTGCGTAAAGAGCTGGAGTCGAAGATTATGCATGAGGAAGATGATATGGACACTTTCCTTTCTAGTGTCAAGGATATCAATGAGCAACTTATTTCTGCAGGTGAAGTCATTTCAGACAGTTCCCTTGTGCAGACTGTTCTTGATGACTTACCAGATTCTTACCAGACTTTTGCTAGTACTTGGAGACTTATGACCCAAGGAAATCCAGAAGTTGTCAAGTTTGATGCATTATGCACATTGCTGTTGCAAGAGTCACTTTCCAGAAAAAACAGGACTAGACAGCGTGCAGTTGAACAGGATTTTATTGCTTCTCAAAGAAAGGGTGGTAACAGCAATGCAACCACTTCTTATGGTTCTGCTGCGAGTGGCAAAAATTATGTTCCTAATGCTTGTGCTGGCAGCAATTCATCTGGAAATTCTGGTGATAAGGGCAAAAAGAAGATGCGTTGCCATTATTGTAAAGCCAATGATCACTTGATCAAGTCGTGTCCTAAGTTGAAGGCCAAAGAGGCTAAGAAGAAAGAGGGTGGTTCCACTACAAATGCTGGTTCCACTACAAATGCAGCCATTGTTGAGTCTTCTGTGAAAGGAGACTGTGTTGCTGATGTTGATGAAGAATGGGCTTTTAGCGCAGAGTGCACTTACAATCCTGCTGTCCATGATGCATGCTTGTCAGTTGATGCAAATTCACATGTGTGGTATTTCGATAGTGGTGCTACAAAGCACATTACCTCACATCGTGAATTGTTTACCTCTCTCGAGTCTGTCCCTCATGGAAATTCGGTCACTTGTGCCAACAACGCCCCTTATCCAGTTCAGGGAGTTGGAAAGATTGCGCTCACTGCTGCTAATGGCAATTCCTTCACACTTGTTGATGCACTTTATGTACCTGGGATCAAGAAGAATCTCTTGTCTGTATCCGCACTTGCTAGACTTGGACTTGTAGTAAAATTTGTGGATGACAGATGTACAGTTCATGATCTCAGTTTTGGTGATGAAATTGTTGCATTTGGGCTTTTGTGCCGTGGGCTGTATAAGCTCACTTTGTATGACAAGTGTGGACAAAATTTTACAAATGCTGTTGCAGATTCAAGGGCTATTTCAAATGCAAAAATTTGGCATGCACATTTTGGTCATCTGAATTTTACCAGTTTGCTGCGTTTGCAGAAATTTGATATGGTTGCTTCTTTGCCGCCTCTTGAAGAACCTGTCAAACATGTTTGCGAAGGCTTTATTTTGGGTAAGATGCAGCGTTCTAAGTTTCCAAAGGATGGTTCAGTTCGGGCCACATGCAGGTTGCAGCTTGTGCATAGTGATGTTTGTGGGCCCATGCAAACTCCGTCCTTGGGCAATTACCTGTACTTCGTGACTTTCATTGATGATTACTCCAGGCATGCATGGGTATTTCCGCTTACAGCGAAGTCCGAAGTTTTTATGTGCTTCAAACAATTTCTGGCTATGGCTAAAAATGTCTCAAAATGTACTATGGACACCCTTCGTTCCGATCGAGGGGGGGAGTATATGTCTCATGAATTTAATGCATTTCTGGCTAGTCGTGGGATAAAACGCCAATGTACAGTGCCTTATACACCTCAGCAAAATGGTGTTGCTGAGAGGAAAAACAGGTCACTGACGGAAATGGCACGATGTATGGTCAAAAGTCAAGCTTTGCCGCATTCTTTTTGGCTTGAGGCCATCATGTGTGCCACTTATGTACTTAACAGGTGTCCTACGAAAGCTTTGCAGTCTATTACTCTATATGAAGCATGGCATGATAGAAAGCCTTCTATTGAGCACATGCGTGTGTTTGGTTGTTTGGCATATGCTTTGGTGCCACAAGTGTAGTGCAGAAAATTGGATGATAAGGCTGTCAAATGTATTTTTGTTGGTTATAGTGCTGAAAGCAAAGGTTACAGGTTGTATCATCCGCAAACAAAACGTATTCTGGTTTCACGGGATGTAGTGTTTGTGGAAGATTCTGTTCAGCCCTTGCTGTCATGTACTAGAGACAGTAATGTAAGCTTAGAGGACATTTATGACACTTTGTTGCCTCTTTTCAGTGGTGGAAATACAAATGTAAGTTCCAATGAGGCAAATGTACAGCCTATGGGGGTTTCTATAAATGTTTTAGATCAGCCTATTACTGATGCAAATGTACATGATGTACTTGATGAGGAAAGGGCTGAAAATGAGCAAGCTAGAGGTATGCCAAAATGGCTGGTGCACACTTTGCGTGACAGTAAATTGGATACACCTTTGTCTAGTCGTACTCGTTCAGGCTCTCGCCATGCATCCTATGCATCAGATTGTTATGCTTTGGCTGTGTGTAGCTTACATGATGTTGAGGAGCCTCTGTCTTTTGATGAAGCACAGAATTCAGAAAATTGGATGGCTGCCATGCAATCAAAATATGATGCACTTAAAGAAAATAACACATGGACTTTATGTGATTTTCCTCTTGGCAAAAAGGCCATTGGTACGAAGTGGGTTTACAAGTTGAAACGCAAGCCAGATGGTGAGATTGATCGCCATAAGGCTCGACTTGTTGCAAAGGGTTATGCACAGCAAAAGTGCATTGATTATGAAGAGACTTTTGCTCCCACTTGTCGTATGACTACTATGCGTTTTCTATGTGCACTGGCAGCTCATTTTGGTTGGGATGTACATCAATCAGACATTGTTACTACTTTCTTGAATGGTGACATATTTGAGGAAGTTTATGTAACGCAGCCTCGCGGTTTTGTCATAAAAGGACAAGAGGACAAAGTGTGCATATGTAAGAAGTCTTTGTATGGGTTGAAGCAATCTCCTCGTGCTTGGTATGAGAAAGATGGCACTCATTTGGTTAAACGAGGCTTTCGTAACAGTCCAACAGAAAGAACATTGTATGTAAAGCATGAGGATGATGTATTTCTCATTGTGGTTCTTTACGTCGATGATTTGCTGATCACTGGACCAAATGAGAGACATATTGCTGAATTTAAGACTGATTTGAATGCTACTTTCAAGATGAAAGATTTGGGACTGTTGCATCATTACTTGGGTATACAATTTAAGCAGTGTGATGGTGGTATTGTCTTGTGTCAGAAAAGTTACATAGAGACATTGCTATGTAAGTTTGGACTTGAGGATTGCAAACCTATTGCCACTCCCATGGAAACAGGTTTGAAGTTGAGTCTACATGATGCTGGCGATCCTGCTGATGTCACTCTTTACCAAACTGCTATTGGCTACCTCATTTATGTATGCAACACGAGGCCAGATATTCAGTTTGCAGTCTCACAGGTCATCAGATTTATGCATAGCCCAGGGTCTAAGCATTGGCACGTTGTCAAGAGGATTTTCCGCTACCTTAGTGGCACTTTACATCTTGGCTTGTTTTATCCCAAGGGGGGATCATTGCCTCCAGACTTACATGCTTTTTCAGACTCAGATTGGGTTGGCTGTTTTGACACGCGAGTGTCCACGAGTGGTTTTTGTTTCATGCTTGGCAGTTCATGTATATCATGGTTGAGCAAGAAGCAACCTACTGTGGCCACTTCGAGTTGTGAGGCTGAGTACAGGGTAGTCTTCACAGCTACGGTTGAGTGTGTATGGCTTAGACGCCTTATGGATGATTTGGGTGTTGGACAGGACACTGCCAACACTATCTACACTGACAGTCAGAGCGCATTGGCAGTTGCGAGGAACCCAGTTTTTCATGCTCGCACAAAGCACATTGAGGTGCATTACCACTATGTCAGGGAGAGGCTCTCAGCAGGAGAGATCAGCTTGGCTTATGTGCCAACACAGGACAACCTTGCAGATCTTTTCACAAAGGCATTTTCTCGTGAGAAGCTTGAAGCTTTCCGCAAAGCTTTGGGCTTACTCCCCTTTGTGGACTGATCCTATCCTCAGCGCATGGCACTTCCCTTTACTCATGTGCCAGCTCTCGTTCACCGCATCACTCCAGGGGGGATTTTTTACCATATACATGTGGTAGTGATGTGTGTGAACACATTAGTACCGCCCGGGCATTTTTTCTCTCTTTAGGAGGTTTTTTCCCCCGTGCATTGTATATATGCCCATCACTCTAGGGTTATCTATCTTTCCATTGTACACTAAGTAACACACTCTCTATTGTGTGCCTTGAGCTTCCTTCGTCTTCTCCAAGCTGTGTGCGTTTCTCTGCAACCCTAATTCCAACAACTTCCCTCTCTCTCTCTCTCTCTCTCTCTCTCTCTGTGTGTGTGTGTGTGTGTATGTGTGTGTGTGTGTGTGTGTGTGTGTGTGTGTGTGTGTGTGTGTGTGTGTGTGTGTGTGTGTGTGTGTGTGTGTGTGTGTGTGTGGCTCAGAGCGCGTAGGCTCAAAATTGAGTAGAGAAAATAGTCCATCGCGCACCGTGCTCCAATTCATGACTTCCCTCTTTGTGTGTGTGTGTGTGTGTGTGTGTGTGTGTTGTGTGTGTGTGTGTGTGTGTGTGTGTGTGTGTGTGTGTGTGTGTGTGTCTTCCTTTTTCAAACCCAACGGACACTCAGAAACTCTCTCCCTCTCTCTCTCTCTCTCTCTCTCTCTCTCTCTCTCTCTCTCTCTCATCATGAATACAAGTGTGCATTTGTTACCATAAATAGTACACGTATTTTTTTATTGTTAAAAAATATATATTATGGTCGTACCACCCATTTAATGCATGTCCTTCTAATACGTGTACAAAAATATTTGGCTTGGTTCGTTAAAAACGCTAACGGTAATGTCTATTATTGTATGAAAATGGAGAGAGAGAGAGAGAGAGAGAGAGAGAGAGAGAGAGAGAGAGAGAGAGAGAGAGAGAGAGAGAGAGAGAGAGAGAGAATAACTTAGTAAAGGGGAGAATAGAAATCATATTGGTGAAGCTAAATACAGACATAGAGAGAGAGAGAGAGAGAGAGAGAGAGAGAGAGAGAGAGAGAGAGAGAGAGAGAGAGAGAGACTTAAAAAGGCCTCTGCCTCCTTCAAGGTGCAGGAATCAAAAGCTTGAAGACCAACAACAACATTCCTAGTCCCGAATCTCTACTCCAAGAGCAATGTCTAGTCCTGGAAAAGGTAAAGTCAATCTCCTCACTTTCCTTTGGTCCATAGTATAGTTGTGTCTAGGAATTGTCCTTCAAAATGTAAAAGACTATTTAACATTTCACCAAGCAATATTGGACGTTCGTTTACGTACTCCTTGCGTTGTGATACACTTTTGAAATTGTACAAACGTTTTTTTTGGAGAATAGTATTCTTTGATGTTCTGGTAGCTATTCCATTGTATAAAAGCCCATCAAGTGGATCACATCGCGCCAGTAGCTCTGTGGATTTTGGTTTATGTACTCTGCGTGCCGTGATCCACTTGTATGTCTTTTGCTCTTCACAACTATAAAGCAGTTTTGCATTCTATCCATGCTAATCATCTTATGTTATTGTCTATATGATTAGTTGGGAATAACTGTGAGATATCTAGCTATAGTTTGTTCAAAACTTATATGATCATGTGGTGCTCTTCTTTTTATTTATGTTTGATGAAACTTATATTTGTGAGTATGAAATGAATGGCAAGAAGAGGCTGAAAATAGATCCCGAGCGCATCGTTGGCCAAGCAAACATTCCGAGAAGACTGCCGGAGCTGTTAAAAACTTCAATGAAGAGGAATGTAGACTTCACAGAACCCATTGATATATCTGGTGCAGAGCCTACCATGAGTTTGGAGGAGCCTGCCCTGAGTTTGGAGGAGCCTAATATTGATCCATCTATCAAAATGGAGTCCCCTCTACTCCAAAATTTACTTTACCGCACTCACTTAAGAGAGATGTGGATTTTTCAGCACCTACTTTGCAGAGTGCCCAATGTGTTGCAACAATCCAAAAGAAAAAAGAGGCAGTTATTTATGAAGACCCTACAGTGATTGAAGAAAGGCTTTTAGATTTTGCAGTTTCGTCTGGGACTGGTGATAAGTTTGACTTGGTGTCCTGCATTTTTAATGCTCCATTTAATCTTGATGTGTTTATAGCTGAATAGAGTGAATACTTGAAGCTAGAAGGAGAGAAGTTTGAGATTCACACTCAAGAGGGCATGGTTAATGTTGGTGAAATGGTGGTAATCCATTTAAAAGACTGTGATCCTAAAAGACAGTCTTACAAGAAGTATAATCAGCTCCCTCTTATGTACAAACCCCATTGGTGCAGCTTACATAAACGTGAGTGCAAGATGGTTCAAGAATCCTTTGGATTTCTAATATTTTTAAATGGATTATTTACAAGTCTTATGAAAGATCCTAAGGAGGTCATGGAGGAACACGATTTACCAGCATATGAAAAAGAGGAAAAGAATGAGGAATATATTGAAGTGACAGAAATAGAGGAGTCCATTGATCTTGAAGAAGAAGCAAAAGAGGTGGAACGAAGCAATCTTTTCTCAGTGAAAACCTCAAATATCAAGCTACCTCTAGATGTGTCAGGTTTCAATGAGCGGCAAGCCACCTTAATACTACCAAGAGTGCCAAAGTTTAAATTTGGAAATAGGTCATAGATTTTCTTTCATGATATACAAAGTATTTTTTATTTGTGGGAGGACTTTGCACTGGACACTATCTCCAAGTATCAGGAGGAGAGGAATGGATTTGTTTCAGATGACAGTAGTGATAACGAGGCAATGGAGATTTCCAGTAACCCATTGGACTACCTCAAACTCTGCTTTGAAAAGGAAAAAAAGTATAAAGAAAGCCTTCCCGATGAAGCCACATTTCAAACTATTTGAAATAATCTTAAAGCCATCAACTAGTAAACTGGATATGGAGGATTAGTTTAAGCGACCAACCCAGGAGTCAATCGGATCAGTCAACCTATGGAAGGATGAGCTTTTTTTGCAAGATGAGAGTTTCATGGTATAAAATCCTTCCCCCCCCCCCCCCCCCCCCAAAAATCTCTCTCTCTCTCTCTCTCTCTCTCTCTCTCTCTCTCTCTCTCTCTCTCTCTCTCTCTCTCACACACACACACACACACACACACACACACACACACACATACACAAACACTTCTTTTGTTTACAGTCATGGATCGTTGAAAAGGACGAATTTCTTCGTCATCAAAGAAGATAGTTATGTGGTAGGGATGCAGATCTAGGACAATATCTTCCTAGTTTATGTGAGGCACCCATCCTAATCTTCCACAACGGAATGTCACAAGAGGGGAGTACTGCAACCTATGCTTTCAAGACATTATCTTGCTTCTTAGGTGGTCCAATGCTACCACAAAATGCTGAAAAAGTAATCCTCGTTGACAAGGTTTTTGGGAGAGAATGTTTAGGTTACTCACCAAGATATACTGGGGGCCGTGCAACATATTACTACACATACACAGTAATGGCATTATCTTTAGGGAAAGAAAACCCTACTGAACTCTTAGAGTATGGCAAACATTTAATGATCAGATACAAGGGCAAGGTTCCAAATGATATTTGCAAATCATCAAAATGTTGAAATAGTTGTGGTACATATTGAATTTAATTCTAGAGGCATTTGTGGTACATCCGATCATCTAAACTCTAACTCTCTTATTCCACCAATGATTGGCATATTGCATTGTCTCCCTCCACCTCATTTGACTTTCAAGAGCAGTTGAGTTGTTGAATGTGTCTGCTTGCTTTCTTTTCTGAAGTTACAAATGTCTGATTGGCTGTACAGTTGTTGCTGAAGAGGCCAATACTTGCTTTTGTTGCATGCGATGAATGATTCTACGATAAAACCACTGAAATAACTCCTTCAGATTGTTTACCTTATTTTGAGAGCCTCCATGCCGTGTGTATCTGAAGTAGGCATTTCTAGCCATGTAATGAGACTTCTCCAAGCCCTGGGTGTTCCATATACCTGGATTCCCATACTTTTGGATGAAGTATGGCAAATGATTAAAAATAATGTGCTGCAAAACAATAAATTTATTTAGAAATTTAAACACAAACTTAGTACTAAGACTATCTGAGGTGCTTTGAATTTACCATGTAGTGAGTGATTTGAGTGTCAATCCATGCTATCTTGAAGGATTTTTTTAGTAGCTGAAGGTTCTGTTTAAACTTGCCGAGACCAATCATCATTCTCACACATTTGAAATAACGTGTCACTAGAACACCACACATCACCCTTTGCATTGCGAGTTGTTGTCTCTTGGTCTTTCACTGCTAAATGAAGTTTAATTTACCATGTAGTGAGTGATTTGAGTGTCAATCCATGCTATCTAGGAAGGATTTTTTTTAGTAGCTGAAGGTTCTGTTTAAACTTGCGAGACCAAACTCATTCTCACACATTTTGAAATAACGTTGTCATAGAAACACCACACATCACCTTTGCATTGCGAGTTGGTGTCTCTTGGTCTTTCACTGCTAAATGAAGTTTTTTTCCAGTGCATATACTCACTTTGTTAATGTAGGTAGAGTGATATACTCTCCCTCGCTTTGTTAGCTTCACATCTTTCATACCTTGAGGTTTAGATAGAAAATGGCGTGCCTTGAACCCACCTATGGATGGTTTGCAGGGTACATCTTTCTCATTGTTTGACCTTTTTTGGTCCCGCTGGATTTTCACATTGCCCCCATGTAGCCCAATATCTGACAAAACTAGTTCCAAAGCCTCTAGAGTGACTTGGCGTTCAACTGAATTTTTGATTTTCCAAGAAAACCCAATGTACAAATATACCAACTTCTCTACAATTCGGCAGAGACCATGCATTGTACAAATATGGACATTAACAAGTGGTATATCCAAAACTTGCCGGAAACTAGAGTCTTGATTGTGACAAGTAGGAGCCTTTCGCCACCACTTTGGGTCCATCACCTTTGCAGGCTCCATGCAATACAAGCATGGAGACCTTGCCATGGCATCCATTCCACAATTATACATACACTTCAGTGTTTTGAGGTCACCTGCAAGATGCCATTGATCTTGAAAGTCTCCTCTCCCATCTACAGCCAATACCTCTCCTCGATCCATTTGCCTATCAATGATATCTAGAATAGGGGTTTGATGGAACACTTAAAATAAAATGTCATGGTCTTCTTTCTTTAGCTGCAAGATTAATCCTTATGAGATACAAAAAATAAATCAAAAATTTAGGTACAATAGAGGGCTTGCTAGAGCTACAAAATTGAAGATAACTGGATTACCTAAAATGCACCAAGCCACCATATGTTTGTTTCTAATTGAACACTCAAGTATGAAGGCTCATCAGTGGGACATTTAGAAAGATCCCTATTCATTAATGTGATATATGCTTGATGTGATACATCAGTAGAAACCTCTTTTACTAACTCCAAGGGAATCCAATTGTATATGCTTGGCAGGCACTGCATTCCTTGAAATGAATCTGTCAACGACATCGCGTTGCAAAAACTTAAACTTTTTGTCATGCATTATATCATTTGCAGGACCACTAGTTATCAATGGCTTTAACTGCTTTCCTACATTGGCCTTTGGGTCTATGTTTTCTTTGTCTGGATAGATAGAATCTCTACAAAGAAAGCATAACTAACATAAGCAAACACTTAGATTACTTTAAATTAATTAGACAGTTTACAATGCCCACCTCAATGCTTGGATTCTTTTATTAAGGCCGCCAGAGCCTACCTTCAACGTTTCAAGATTCCATAGTTTCTCCTTTCGCACACGAGTGCCTAACATTGTCTCTTTGTTTTGTAATGATTGTACCTTTGTTCGCAAGACCTGTGATTCTTGTGTGCGCTTCATTACAATCTTTTGTTCCTCATAATGCAAGTTTGAAAGTCTCTGAATATCATTTTCTTGGTGCTTCACCATGTATTTATAAGTTTCTGATTTGTTGTTTAGAGCATTACAGTAGCCAAGCAATCCATTCTCTCCATTACCTGCAAAGGTCAATAAGCTAGTGGGATTTGAAAATGCAGGGAAAGCATTGGTCATGGGATTCAATGGATAGAGTGAGACTTTTGTCCAAATATCTAAGTGTTTCGCTCCCTCTGCTCTGAGTCTCGTTGTCATGATCGGTGTCACTTTGATGTTAGTTTTGCCTCGCTTATACAGTGGCGTATATTGGGGATCCAGGTCAATGTGTAGATGATAGAAGGGTCTTTTAAGGAGGACATTTGTGGGGGTGGTAGAAGAAGCCATGTATGCAACAATGCAAGAAAGGAAGGATTTCTTTAAGGTCAGCGCACAAATAGTGAGAGAGTAAGGAGAGAGCAAGTTTGGAAGGATACGTCCTATTTCCTTTAGTCATACATTCCATGTACAGGAAACTCCCTCCAATTCTAGGACGTTCATTAAATGCAACTGAAAATGATTTATTCTTCAATCATCACGACCATTATGATACTGTGGCAAGAATCTACTTGTAAGTGAAATTTTCGAATGGTTATTCCAAGTTTACAATTGCTTTTACCACACCTATTTTCTAGAGAGATAAAATCAAAATTCTATTTTTCTTAGAAGGCCCTCCAAATGACCTCCAAAATTTCCTAATGTTGCACGTGATGACGTTCAAGAGAGAATGTCCATCAAGAACTTTTAATGATTTTGTGACAATATTGCATTTGGCATACATATCAACCAAGCACTCTTGGACCAGGTATCTTCTTGTTAATTTTTTCACCCATATCAACGGCTTTCATAAGGCCAATGGGATCCAAGGTACAAACATATACATTCAGGCTGAATTTTAAGAGATGCATCCACTAAAAATAGCGTAAAGCTTTTTGTCCGTGCTCTTGTCGTGTGTATCCCACAATCCGTGCATTCCAATAGGCAACATTCTAGACAAGAATCTCCTCAACCACTTTTTGTGGTTTCTCAAGTGCACCACATTTGTCATACATATTGACCAAGACAGTGCCAAGCACGACATCTTTTTTCAACACCCTTTGACTAACAATATAATTGTAAATTTTTGTGCCCATATCAGTATCTTGCGTAGAGCCACATGCCTTCAAGATGCATGTGTAGGTGGTGGCATCTGCTAAAAGCAGACTAGATCTTTCCTTGTGGTAAATCCTACAATCACTGCACATTCCAAGAGTCCACACTCTAGATATGTAATGGAAATTGCCTATGAACTTTGAGAATAGCAAAACTAGGAGAGTTAAAGAGCATTTTTGTGAGACTACATTGAGAACATAGAGGGTGAACTTATTTAGCGGTAGCAACTTAACCATAATACTTGATTAACTTGGCATGACCAATACTTTTTCAAGAGAGAGAGTTTAGAGAACTTGACAATAGTTGAGGACCGGATTTACGTGGAGCCGGTACCCCCTCCAATAGTCTTTTGTATTATAGATTCTCCCATCAAGAGAGACTTGGTACAATAAAAAAATTTGTGTTCCTTGTGACCTAGGTGATGCAATGAAGATGGAAAGCTGCATGCATCACGATTATAACATAGACTTGTAAAAAACATTAACCATCTCCAGCCTCAGTCCCAAGGCCTCAAAAACCTTCAAAGGTGCAGAGAGCTAGCGGGGAATGAGTGTAGGGAGAGGAAGAAGAAACATTCATGAAGATGGAGAAGATGGCAAGCTTAAGCATTGAAGCATGGCTCTCGGTTGGATTTGCATTCCATAGCCAAGAGTGTTGCTGTAGGCTCTCGACTTCTCTACTAGCTTGAAGAAGGAGATGGAGCTCTTGCACTTTGTACTTCACATAATGAGAGAGAGAGTGTGTGTGTGTGTGTGAGAGAGAGTATATCATGCAAGAAGGCCCCCTCCTTGCTTGGGCTGACCCCCTCTTCTAGCTCAAGATGAAAGCTCATTGGCCTTCCCAAGCCTAGCCAATCACAAGCTTGGTGCATATCAAGCAACAAGGGTAGCCTTGGAAGAAGTGTCCTCCTTCCCCTTTTTTGAGAGAGGACTTGATAAATGCATAAATAATTAGTTGAATTAACTAAATTATCATTGCAACCCTTGGGAGGCCAATCAATAGGCTTTAGGCACAACATGAGGGCAACATGAAGGGGAGCTTGACATGTGTCCTTGTTGCCTCCTTGGTCTAGGCTTGCCTTGTGTGAGCGTGTGTGTGTTCTCTCTCATATCCATCCTTGTAGGGATCTCCCCCTCCTTGTAGGGATCTTTGTTGACTTTTGTGACACCTCAAGCCTCTCAACCTTGGGCCCAGTTCTCACCACAAGCTCAGCCCTTAAACCACTGAATCTTGGGCTGGGTTCCCACCTCAAGTACAACCCTAGCATCTCAAGCATGACAAGCACATAAAACATCTCAGTCATCAATCACCTCAAGCACCTCAAGCATCTCAATCATCAAGCACAACAAGCACCTCAAGCTTGGACCAGGTTCCCACCCCAAGCACAACCCTAGCTTGCCTAAGGTTAAAAGACTTTTAACACTAACCATTGGAGGTCCTTAATGAAGCTAACCCTAAGGTCTTTGAGATCCATTAGCTAGCCTTTATCTTTAACAAATCATCTCTCATTTAGACCCCTTTACCATTGGCCTCGTGTTGAGATAGAGTCGTAAGCATATGTCTATATTCTAGCCCTTGTTCTCGTTTGTTATTCCACATTAAATGATCAGTTCAATATGAGAAAATAATTTGGGTTGGTTAGATATAGATTTTATGGCATTACCTCTCTCTCTTGAAATCATAGTCGTCCTTGACTATGAGGTAGAGCAGATAAAGTCTTAGTCATTAGTCAATGTTTCTTAGCGGATAGAGGATCCCTTGTTATGCTATGACATCATTCCGAGATGGATGAATAATCCATTTGGTGCTTGGGAGACATAACCGCTGCAAGCATGTCTGCTCTTTAGTCCATTTCATTCTCCCAAGTAGAGTGACAAATTCTACTTCGTGTTTGAGAGACTTCGTCATTACAAACATGATTCTAATCATGCATACTACTTAAATTTGTGCACGATAAAAAGATAATTAGTCTTAAAAGACAAAAACATTGGTCATTTAAAAGAAACATGTACATTTGTTTACTCTAATGTAGCATTGTAAGCATTGGAAAGGTTCATAGTATCCTTAAGTTGTATTCCTTACATCCATCTAGCATCTTCAAAAGGATAATTTTTTAACTTGATAAGATACCGTCGGATAATCTTACCATGTCTTGGTACCTTGTCTTCATGCCGAAGGATAGCTTCGGGTTGTAGCAGCTCTTCTTGGTCTTCGATTTTGGGAGGGTCTTCAATAATTGGTTCACCTAGTGGCTCTCCTTTGTAGGGCTTAAGTAGGCTCACATGAAAAGAATTGTGTATGAGCCAATGGTTGGGCAACTTGAGTTGATAAGCCATCTCATTGACTGGCTTCAAAATTTGAAAAGGAACATAGTTTCTTTTTGCTAGTTTAAAATAATACTTTTGATGGCCCGTAGGATTTTTGCCCGATGTTTGCCTCAATCGAGCCTTGGGAAACTTAAGTAAGGCCCAATCATTTTATTTAAACGTTAAGGCACTTCTATGCTTGTCAGCAACAACTTTTTGCCTTTGTTGAGAGATGGATATAGCCTCCTTAATCTTTTGAAAAAGATTCTTGTAGGTCATGGCTATACTCATCGGCAAACAACGAAGATCTTCCCACGTACTTTAAGTAGAAAGAAACTTTTAGATCTTCCCTCAATGATTTCAAAAGGTGCTTTCCCTGTAGAAATATGGACAATATTATTGTACACATACTCTACAAGAGGTGAGTACTTAACCCATTGTGAGCATTGATCTACTTATGTAACATAAGTCTTTAGTAGATCAAGAATTGTAAGATTGGCTATCTCACTTTGGCCATCCATTTGTGGGTGATAGGCCAAAGGGAAATTCAATCTTGTAGTACCTAGATTTTCAAAGAGACCTTTCCAAAAATTACTGGTCATTCTAGGATCTCTATCTGACACAATGGATGTTGGCAATCCATGGTGTTTGAAAATCTGAGGGCTATTCAATTTTCCTTGTGGACCCGCTGAGGAAACTGAAAAGCGGCCCGACGGTGTCGAGAAATTTGCGGTCTTGCCAGGAAAGCACCGGGCTTATGGCTGTGAGAGTTTGTGAGAGAACTCAACAAAAACTATATGAAGGAGTTAAACCATAGATGCCATCAAGACTAGGGTTTGGAAAGAAGTGCAATCAAAGAAGACTCACTCTTTCTCTCTTGCATTCACACACACAAAGAAAGAACGCAAAAGAGAATGTCAAAACAATACGAAGATGAAAACATCAAGGCTATGGTCATATCGTATCATGGGTAATATGAAAGGGTTAATGGATGAGTTAATGGCATTCAATCTTGGCTGACCAAATAGGCTACGAATTGTTCTTTGGAATTGTAGTTTTGTGCTTACCATAATATAGATATTTTGTCTAGTGATTGGGATTAATTGTGTGTACAAATCCTCTTGGTTCATAGCAAGATAACTACGCTTACATCAAAAGAAAAATTATAGTCTATGAGAGGTAGTATGATGGGATCCGGTGATAGAAGTATTTCATTGAGCCTTTCAGGGCCAAAGAGAAACACTATACGTTGTTGAAAGTGTATTTTACGGCTAATCCATACGTTAATTCTAATAGATTGTACAGAGTGAAAGCGATAGAAATGATCATCATGTGGGTTATTCATCTAGGATAGTATGTGAGAAATGTAGATATGAGAGAAGTGAAGAGATGAGAAGTTTCCCTCCCAAGCCCTATTCTTGCCCGTAGGCAATAAGGATACTGCGGGGAGTGATGTACCTGTAGAAAAGAGAACCTAGAATTTGCAGAGAGGATGAATTACTAAGAATGAGAGAGATAGGTTTGCTTTAGGAGATGAGATTAGATACATATATATATGTTGGATTAGAGATGAAAAGAAAACAACAACAAATCAAGAAAACATCAATGTAGAACACATCTTACTTGACAAACCCTTTGGCACCATTATTGATGGAGAGAGAAGAAGAGTGGATAATTCCACTTTGATTGATACAACAAGTGCAAGAACTTCTTTGATTAGAGTTGATCTTCCAAGGTTAGCTTGTTGCAAGAATGGCTAGTCTCCCTTTAGGAGAAAGTGTAGGCTTGGGCTTATGTTAATGGCTAAGTACAATTAGGCATTACTACTCACTCCCTCAAGAATTCCTCTCATCAATGGCTTGAATACTTGAGTTCCTTCCAAGGAAGAAGAGGTCCCCTTTTATAGGTGAAGGGAACCCACAAGGGTTTACACAAGAAGAGAGGAGCCAGTGTGAACAGGAATTGGAAAAGTTGGAAATGAGCTGTCCCTGCATGATGTGGGCAGACTGGGGTCCAGTATTTTGATCATATCTCCTCAACCGTAGCTCCAAATAAAAAAGTAAAAATATGGGCAGAAACTTCAGCTCATTAGCTACGATTTTCATTTTAAAATCATTTTCCAATTTGGATTCGAACCTTGTGTAAAAAATTCATCAAAATAGGGTCCATTTCTGGCAGCAAAAGTCTTCATGTGGTCCCCTTAGCCTAAACTTTCATTTGATTCCAAAGGACACCTCATGCCATATGAAAGCATGACATTGATCCTTGACAAAGTTTTGTAATCATGATTGCAATAATGCATTAAAATAAGTGTATCTTTGAAATCATGCCACCTAGTGTCCCACTAGGATTTGATTCCCTCCTAGTAGCTATTTAAAAAGAAATATAAGAAAAATATGAAAAATACATAGAATATATATAGATTGGAAATTACTCTAGATATAGGATCTAGATAGGGTGTGAGATAATAATGAGATGGTAGAAAGAAAGAATCAATGCTTTTTGCCCCAAGTTAAAGAGGTGGAGCTATTGACACTTTTCCCATAGTATTTTTTGATGGTAAAGTAAGAATACATTACCCTTGAGATAAATAATAAGATGAGATAGAAAGCTTATTTTTATACTTACATATGCATATGTACATTATAGGAAATATAATTGTATATCTAAATAGTTACAAGATAACTCTTGTAGCATGTGTTCCCACTATGTACATGTCACAGCACGACAACGGGGTTGTAGAATTATATATATAGGGCCTCGATCGGGCCCGCTGGGCGTTATTATTTGACTCATCTTCTAAGAGGGGGGAGAGAGAGAGAGAGAGAGAGAGAGAGAGAGAGAGACGATCGCCTTTGCAGGTACGTCGAGAGGAGAGAAGAGAGAGGAGAGAGGGAGAGAGGGGGTCGTGTGGGAGCGTGCTCTGCATCGCAACGCATGGCAGTAGCGGAGTACCTGACCACACGATCCGGGTATGTGTTGTGTGTGTGTGTGTATGCGTTGTGTGATAGCGTACCTTTTGTCGTATTGTGTGGCAGTCATAAGGTACCTTACCACACAATGGGAGTGTGTGCATAAGCTGTTCTATGGAACAATGCTTACCACGCGGGGAAGATGGTGTCTTTGTGGTAAGTATTGGCTTATTGTCTGGGTACTACATCGGTAATGCGGCAAATCTAGTATCCTTATGGTAAGTCAACTTCCCTTCCCCTTTCCCAAAAAACATATGGGCATCAGTCGGTAACACAGCTATATGATGCTTGTATGCAAGCCATTATTTCTCCTTAGATTCGGGTGACACTCGATCGGTAACACGGCTAATTGAGTGTCATTTGTTAGAAGCATCTCTTTTTGCATAAATGTGGTGTGCAGGTCGCTAACCACGCCATACAAACGTCATATAATTTGTATGTGCATGTGAAATTAATTTTTTTAAGTATTAAGTATACGAAATACTTGGTCGGTAACGCAACTGTGAAGAGTATTTCATATACAAATGTTTGAATTGTTTGATTTTACTGTTTTTAAGTGTTCTTATGAAATTATATACTAGCTAATCATATTCAAATGAATGCTTTATTCATCAATCATCGCCATTTTCAATGCTACATTTACATAAATTATATGCAAAAATATATTTGCACACAATTTGCATGTTAAATATTCAATTTTATCTTTCTAAAGGACCTCAAGCATCATCGCTATTTTAAATGCTACATTTACATAAATTCTCTATAAAAAAGAATTTGCACACAATTTTCATGTTAGAGATTCTTCTGTATCTTTTTAAAGAGCATCAATCATCATCGCTATTTTAAATGCTATATTTACATAAATTCTATGTAAAAAAGTGTGAGAGCACAATTTTCATGTTAAATATTTATTTCTATCTTTTTAAAGAGCAAGAAATTCTTTGCAATTTTCTAGCCTGATTTGTATACTTCCAATGTTTTAAATGAGCTAAAATAAAATTGACATATATACATCACGATGCATGTATCTTCCAAGAGGCTTTAAATTGTTTAGATTTTTAATATGTTTTGTTAGATCTGGACAATTTTATTAGGAATGACATATTTATTGTATTTTACACGAGCAAACATACCATTTAAAGTCAAAATGATTATCAACCTGAATAAATATAATCTTGCATAATTTTGTGAAGTCTTTAAGGCGGTGTGTGCTTTGTTTGAACTAGTGTGAGCGCACGGTGAAAAATATAAGTTAAAAGTTCACTATATGTTGAAATGTTCCAGATTGTTAACATGTATTGTTTGACCTGGATAAAGTTCTTATAAACCACTTGTTTGCTCTGCATTTTACACGTGTAACAGATTGCAGTTTAAAGTGAGATTCTTTTCGATGTTTATCAATATTTCCATGCACATTTCTTAAAGTCTTCAACTCATGGTTGAGGGTTTGCCTGAGATAGTATGAGAGTGTTAGTGCAGTGTGCAACCATGAATTTGTATTTGATATGCTATTTTTTATTGTCCAATGCTAAAATGACGCCAGATCAAAAGAAAAGTATTATGTGTACCATTTGAAAAGAATGTATTTTGGAAATATCATCATGTACATATGGTCGCATACAGCAGATTAGTGAAAATAGCATCTTCATTAAAGACCTCACTAGCGCTATATGGGAGAACACAGAGCGTAGGCTGCGATGTGAAGGCCGATACGAGTTATTGATTCCAGCACGGATTCGAGAATTTGACCCCCACCACAAGGTCAGGATAGTGTTGGGCAATATAAAAGTATGTTGCAAAGACTTTAAAAAAGATATTCCTCTTGCCTACAACATGTCAAAATTAGAGCTCTGGGATAAATTTTGGGAGGAACAGAAGGTAAAGATGAAGCATGTGAAATCGCAGGACCAAGCAGCCTTACCCAAGAGATTGAAGATGGCCCAAGATGTGCAAGCAGCTTTGGGAGGTCGGTCATATACCAGCGGCACCTGCACAATCATGTGCACGGCTTTGAATGCCAAGTTCACCCATCTTGTCGGCATCCCTCACGAGGCCTTGGTAGAAGGTACGAGGGTTGGAGCAGGCTCCTTTGGTGTGTGCACATTGTACACCATCAAACGCATCTCTTTCTCTCTAGACCACATTACATATGTGGGAAAATGCTACAAGAGAGGGAGTGAGGAAAAAGTCGACAGCTTTCAGACAGAGCAAGGAATGCAAACACTTCACCCCTCCATTGTAAGGTGCATTGGCTTTACCACCAAAGCTCCTTGGATCACAATATTTCCATACTACAATGGGGTACCGTGGGGGACATGATATGTCGCTTACTATTCGCCCACGGATTGTTCAGACGCCACATGCACAGGCTACAACACGGCTGGAGGTCATTGCTTGTAGCAAATCTGTCTATACAAGAGATAGACACGGTGTGGATCAAAGCAGTGATCGAGCAGATGCCAACCATTTGTCACATCTCAATCGATGGCGTTGCAGCTACCCACTCGATCGGGATAGTGCACAGTGATCTGCACCTATTCAACATAATGTTGGACTTTACTCATGCAAATAAACCCCGTGTCAACATTATTGATTGGGGAATGATGCTCAGAATACCAGCTAAGTTCACGTCAATTAATTATCTGCATCCAAGTGCACAATCGGACTGCAGTTTTGGAGGCACAAAGAGCAGGGGATGCAAAGATGGCTAAGCGACTGTGGATTGCTCCAGAACTATACAATCCACGGTGCACAAATGCATACACAAAATCGAGTGATGTTTATGCATTGGGTTATCTATTCGACATGTTGATAGATTTTTGAAGTGCAGCCAAAAAAGTTTATTTTCCAAAAGAAGATTTTTACCACCCCGACCAAGATGTTATGAGGGCCATTCAAATTAAAGTAGCTTGTTGGATGAAGTTAAAAGAGTGGGAACAAAGAAGAAATTCATTTGACGTTTTGATCTTTTTCAAAGAAGATTTAAAGACAGACCCAAATGCTGTCCAACGATCGCTTGTTGAACTTGCACCATCTTTTTATCCGATCTAAACATTTTTAAGATATACATCTGCTTTGTCCAGGGTATTCTATTTTTATTGAAGTATATTATCTGGCTTGGAGTGGTTCACCTCCTGGAGTCAATTATCTTTAGTCATTTCAAATTTGTCTTATGACTCGATTGGGTTCGACAATTGTGATTTTGTTTAGTTGCATCATTTGTGGTTTGATTTACTCGGCTATGACGTCTTATGTAGTGGATGAGAAGTTGCTACCTTGTGTATCTATGAGAATTTTGAATCGTGAGAATATATATTTGCCAATGATATTGAATATTTTTCCATTTGTCCATTGCAGCTCCAAGAGAAAATGGCCGATGAAGAACAAGTTTGTGGCACCCAATCAGTGCATGATGATAAAAAACAAGCTGCTGTTAATGCATTTTAGCGCATGAAGTCTCTAGCACACAGTATGACAGCACAACAAGCAACACGCATTGCTAGACGACTCTCAAAATGGGCAAATTCAAACCACATGCAATGGAAAGAAATCAATAAAGAAGTGACCAAGGACATGATCGAAACAACATGGCCATGTGAGGACGCAGAGATCAAGAAAGGAAGGTGGAAGGTATCGAAGTGCCTCCACGATGCGATCAAAGAAAACGCTGAGAGGATCTACTTGGATGTTTATGGCCATCCACTGCACAATGCAGACTGTGCGTTATATTTTGCAAAAATGTTATATGTTTACTTTGTGCAACAGCAACCAGTAGACTTTTCATCAAAGGAGACAACTATTACCACTCATGATATCAGGGAGAGTTGTGTCACTTTCATCGGAGATGAGCTAGCATTGATAGTGGAAGGTGCCGACCTATAGTTGAAGAGAGAGAAGGATATTTACACGACACAGATGGTAGAGAAAGATGCAAAAATAACACGGCTTTCTATAGACAATCCAGACACCACAACCCTCACTGGTCCGGATGGAGAAAACCATTCATTGCTTAAGCAAGGACGTTCAAAATCTGACACAACGAGTGAATCCTCCCCATGTACAAGGGTCACACATCAACCACCTTGTCCTACATCTAGATTTGGTCCCCTTGTCTACTTCAGATGCATTCTCATCTTCCCCATGTCCAATTTGCTACAAGAATTTTGATGGATGGAGTGGATATTATACATTGATATATGGTCATTATTATCACTTCGTCTGTCTTATTTGTTTAATGCAAAATAGTAGCTGATGCGCAATCTGTTCACAAGATATTCCACAAGGAATATATATTATGTTTGGCATGGCAAATGAGTAAATTCAATCAAGCCCGACAAGATACCCCTAGCACAATTAGAAATCTGTTTGGTGACCAAGATGATGCTTCAGAGCAACATAATTGAGATCGACAAACTATGTATAATTGCGAATATGAAGCATTGTATATTATCAAAACGCATTGAATACAAGGTCGTTTACAATGGTTTTTGACATGATCTTCATTCTACTCTCAAGCTATATTGAATCTGTGAAGTTGTTATCTAATTCTAAGTTTGAGTGTTGTGGATCTCCTTGTAATTTCACCTCCACATCTTTTATCAAATTCTCTTATATTTTGTCTATAGTGCATTGAGATACACCAACATTGAATTCTTCTTCATCTTTGTTTTGATAATCATACAACCAAGTTGGTATTTCCTCCTCGTAGCTAGCACTTTGATGTGATTCAATATCTTTTCGTTGCAAAACATATACATTAATTTTTCCGCTCTGTCTACTAATAGTCTGTTGCGAATAGTGTTGTGAACATACTTGTACATACTCCAGTTTCTCTCTGAACTTGAGTTTTCTACACATTGTGCCTGTACTTTCATTGCAAGGGGACATAAGGTCGAGTAATGCTCTCCACCATTCATCATCCACCACTTTCATGCAGGTTGCTCTTTTGTCACTACCTGTACAAAATCATTTGCAAAAGGACTTTCTTTTAATCTAAACGCACTCATTTCTTTGGTGCAATCAATTCGGTCTTGAACGTTGGAGTAGAACATGTTGACCACGTGATAGAAATTACAGAACACCTCTGTATTGGACATCAGATCTAAATTCCAATACTCCGAATTGAGCATGTAAGCAACGCTATGGAGTGGACTCTATGAGCGCTCTTCCACCTTGCATAAAATACTTGGCCAAAATTATTTGCTGTTTGCCAGAGAATGGTAGTCGCCACTCCTTCTCTACTATAGACTCTTTTAGGTCTTTGGGATTTTCAAAACTCAGTTGGACTGATCACCACGTCATCCACACTTTGCTCAAATTTGGCAGTCTTTGATCAAGGTCGCGAATCGCGAACATGAGGGGCATCATTGAATGGTATGCATCCATTACACTCCTCCACCAAGCAACCTTGTTTACGTTGCCACATAGACATGTAATTTTATCTTTCACTTTTTCTTTTGTGCTCAAGCTGCCATTATCAAAGGCAGTGCAATTGAATGTGTCAATCATAGTGTACTTATTGCAGAGAAGTGATTCCAATGTATAAAAGTGTATGCAAAACCGAGTTTCAGTAGGAAGGTTCAACATCACTGACATGCGCATTCTATAAAAATCAGGGACTCTTTGTTGTTTCAAGATAAATTTCACAACCAGATGCACTGTGTCAAATATTTTGGCGAGTCATGTGGTTTCTTCTCTAGTGTACCAATCCTTCAGCACCAAGTTTAAGCTGTGTATTAAAACCATTGGCAAAAATGTGTGGAAAGCACTTCTTTATTAATTTACTAGCGTTTTTACAATTCTTTGTGTTGTCCATGACTATTTGAACGACATGTTCAACACCGATTTCTTTAATTACATTAATCAAGACCTCAGAAATATATTTGCCACTTTTAATTGCACCGGAATTATCAATCACCTTTATAAATGTTTCTCGCTTTGGACAAACCAGCATTACATTGATCAATGGTCTTCTTTGAACATTTGACCAACCATCATTCATAATTGTGCATCCTGAAAGTGAAATATTCCCAAGTATTATTTTGCCAATACGCTCTTTGACTTCAATGTAACATTTGGTCAACGAAACATTTCGTATCGTGTGATAAGAAGCAGCTGAAAATCCTGGGTCAAACTCACCGATTTTCTTCCAAGCAGCCTTCTAGTGATTGCTGTCTACCATGACCAAAGCACTTCCAGTGAAGAATATTTCTTTGGCGAGTGTAGTTTGTGCTTCTTCCAGATACTTCACTCAAAAGATTGAATGTAATGATTTTTTACGCATTTGACCAAGTCCACCTTCATTGTGATGCTTAAAAGGAACGCTGCTTAAAATTTCCTCCCCTTGCGCAGGCTGTTCTCTTAGGTTACTTGGTATCACCACAGGATCTACAGAGTTAATTATTGGCTCTAACAACTCTTGACTGGCAACCACAAAGCTATATATCCGTTGTCTCTTGCCATACTTTTTGGTGAGCTCTTCTCTTAAACGGTTTGCAATTGCAGGTGCTTGAGGATGTTCATATTTCTTACAAGTCTTTTTAACGCTACCCAAAAAATGGTCCCTAATACGTGGTGCACCGCCTAATTTTGTTGTGAGACAAAATTTACATTGCCACTCCATATATTGGCCGCATATGTTGTGAGCATAATCCCACTCTTTGCCAAGAGCTTTTTTATTCTTTGGCTTCTTCATACCACTTGTGCCCACATTTTGCTCCATTGCTTTTAAATTAAAACTGAAGACAAAAGAACCAGACGTTCAATTTTTAAAATACTTTTTCTTATTTTCAATATATATTAAAAAACCATTCACTATAAAAGTAACCAAAATGCACAATATAAGAGTTTCAATGCACGCTAGTCAATCCACATATCGATCACCTATGTTGTGAGAAAACATACACATTGCAATACACTCTATGCATGACATGATAACTACAACAATGCTATGAATTTCTCAATGCAATTATTATTATGATGTTTATTTATATGTACTTTGATTTGCAAACAATAGGACACATCTAATTTCAAATGCTACAAAGAATAATTAACTTCTACATTGAACGATGTGAGTTATTTGCAAAAAACAAACGAAAGCAATAAAATATATGATTGGTCATTTCATGCACTAATAATCTATTATAGTACATAATGCACTCTCTGTATAAACCAATGCATGAGCTAACGTTAATAAATCTTCAATATAATCACACAATTGAGGACTACTTATACCCAATGAAGGATTGGAGCCCCCTTATGCAACCAATTCAATTTATAAAAGCTCTTTTCACTCAATTAAGGATTATAGCTCTTATGTTGTGGAGTGACAGTTTATATCAACTCAAATCTATGATGGTGAAAAATGCAAGACTTCAAGGATCTTTATATGGACGGTACACTAGTATAGGACATCCAACCCTTGACTATCAACTCGTCATTTACATATGCTCATCTTCTAAAACCAATTACAGCTCTCATTTGGACCAATGGCTTTGTCGCAATGAGCATGACTCTCCAAATTTTTAATTGTTTTGGTTTCGTACCTTTATGTTTGATGAAGGAATCAATTTTTTTTAGAAGTGGTTACTGAATTAAGAATCATGTTTAGCCCAAAAAAAGAACCTGTGACTCTGTAACCTTAGGTCAATTCACAAGGAGATGACTATATCCGATACTCTTGATACACTCCCCAAGGATTTTGCTTAGCTAAAGGACCTCCATAAGCGTAATGTTTACTATATATAATTACTCCCGTCGGGCTCTTTCATTTTCTCAACGGGCCCACCGGGCATTTGTAAATACCTGGCGGGCCCCGCCAAAAAAATAAGAGCCTGGCGGGATCCGCGGGGAGAAATAAAAACTCCGACGAGCTAACTGACTCTATGGGTTTTTGCAGGTCATAATCAAAGTCACATTAACAATTAATGTGATCACGTGATTTTCTTGTGTAAATACTATAGTTATTAATGTAATCACACGATCTTGATTATGTCAATGAAATCCCTAGTGGTGAATTAGGGATTGGCAATGGTTGGAGTAATCCAAGTTACTTCCCTCTATCATACTTAGTCTTTGCATACCACACATTTTGAAACATACTCTTGTATATCCACTGTCATGGTAGGCCAATAGAAGTACGTCTCTACTCCTCAAAGAGTAGGTTGAATGCCTCTATGCCCCGTATATGGAGGAGCATGGGATTCATACATGAATTTATCATGAATGAAGTGGGGAACACATAGCCTATTGCCATGGATAAGATAACCATTCTGTAAGGTGAATGTTTCTTCTTCCTTCCCAAAATCAAGGGCTCACATTATGTTTTTAAAGTCAAGGTTAGTAGCATACTCATCTATCATAGAAGATAGATCATTGTGAGTTGCTATAGACACCACATTAACTTTTGGTCATCGTGAAAGGGCATTGGCCACTTGATTGTGCTTGTCAGCAATGTGAGCAATATGAAAATAAAATTCTGAAAGAAAATTTGTCCACCTTATTTGTTTGTCGGAGAAAGCTTGGTTTGCGTCATAAAGTACTTGAGACTTTGGTGGTCTGTTCGTAAAATAAATGGAGTCCCCAATAGATAGTGCTTCCATGTGTATAGGGCAAGTAGAACAACTAAAATCTCTCTCTCATAAATACCCAAGAGCTGTTCATCCGTATTGAGCCTTCACCTCTCTTATGCTATGGCATGCCCTTCTTGAAGCAAGACTGCTCCAAGGCAATCACCACAAGCATCACATTGGACCTGAAATGACTTTGAGAGACCCGGAAGCATAAGGACTGGTTGGGAGGTAAGCTTCTCTTTGAGCTTCTCAAAAACATTTTTCTCCTTAGTAGTCCATGAGCACTTAACGTTCTTCTTTGTTAAGTCATGTAATTGTCCTACTATTTGAGAGAATTTTTGTATGAAGCGTCTATAGTATGCACACATACCAATAAATCTTCTTAGCTCATGTAGATTCCTTGGATTAGGCCATGTTTTTATTACCTCTAACTTAGATGGATCCCTACGGATACCATCTTCAGAGATAATATGACCTAAGTATTGAATCTCTTAAAGGAATAATTTGCTTTTCTTTTGATTGATAAAAAGCTTGTTCTCCCTCA
This sequence comes from Adiantum capillus-veneris, assembly GCF_014529385.1. Classification (NCBI taxonomy): domain Eukaryota; kingdom Viridiplantae; phylum Streptophyta; class Polypodiopsida; order Polypodiales; family Pteridaceae; genus Adiantum; species Adiantum capillus-veneris. The sequence goes on along the minus strand of NC_140947.1, from coordinate 105,020,653 downwards.
ATGCTTGAAAAATCACATGGAGATGTTGCTTGTGTTCCTCCAAGGACTTGGAGTAGATGATGATATCATCAAAGAACACTCTAGTGAATTTGCGGTAGGGTCTAAATATTTTCTCCATTAAATAATTGAACATGCCTGGTGCATTAGTCAAACCAAAAGGCATGACTAGATATTCATAAAGGCCAAACGTTGTACGAAACGTGGTCTTTAGGATATCTTCATTCACTATCCTTGTTTGATGGTAGCTACTTTTAAGGTCAATCCTATTGAAGTAGGTAGAGCCTTGTATCTTATCAAATAGATCTTCTACCCGAGGCACGAGAAATCTTTTTTTGATAGTGATGTGGTTTAATGCTCAAGAATCCACACACATGCGGTATGTACCATCTTAATTTTATACTAAAAGGATTGTGGAACAAAAGGGAGAGGAACTAGGCCTCCCCATCCCTTTGTCTACCAATTCTTGTACTTGCCTTATGATCTCCTCTTGTTGAGCTTGGAAAACTGGATAAGGAGGCTTGTTAGGTGGTGAGATTACTAGTAGGAGCTCAATTGGATGGTCATCATCCCCTCATTTTGGAGGTAAGTCCATAGGGATATCATCGATGAACACATCTTGGAATCCTTTTAGAAAATTAGACAAGTCTAACTCTTATTGATTCCTACCATTTACATTTAATAAAACATTAGGATCTTTTAGGGACTCTTTGACAAAAAGCATGTAAGCAAAAACTAAGCTCTTCATTGAATTATCAAAAGCAGGAGGATTTACAAGTGGTATAGAGTACAACCAGACTCACTAGCATCTATATACATGCTCTTTTCAATGTAGGTAAAGTAGATTCTCCTTTCAGGGAACTTCATGTTGGTAGCCATGCGGTTGAAACATGGTGTCCCTAGGATAGCATCCTCATGTTGGGGAGGAGAGATGAAAAAGTCTTCTTTGTCGACATAGATTTGGACATGGAGCCTCAACTTCCCAATCAAGGGAGTAATGGAGGCTTGCTGTCCCTTGAAAGCGGTCTCAATAGTTACAATATCTCCCATCTCAGAAGCTTGAATTCCCAACTTGGTGGCCAACTCCATTGATATGAAGTTGTGATTAGTGCCAAGGTCAAACAAGATGAAGGCATCATGTCCCCTTACCTTTCCTCAAGAATAAAAGAGAGGTGATCCTTTCCAATGAGCATCCTCTTTTAGAGCTTTGATAGTGGAAGCTCTAGGAGTCTCATTGAGGGAATTTCTCTTGGGGCAATAATGATAGCCATTTCCTTGCTCCCCACGCTTAAAACATTTGTGCTCCTTGTGATCCGAGCCTATCACAAATTTCTGTTTATTATATTTTGTTGGTTTTCCTTGCTTGTAGAGGTTTACAATAAAAGAAAGAGTGAGAACAACCTCTTGGAAATTTTTTTTAAAAAAATGATTTGATAGGAATTTTTTCTTGACTAGTTCACCGGAGGTGAAAGGTAGAGGGAGAACCTAGTGGTAAAGGGAAGGGAAAATATGTAAATGTGAAAAGAAAAGATATGATGTGGTTGTGGAGCCATGCACCCATGATTCAAGGGTCATGAGTGGCTCATATCATCATGGCTTTGGAGCCATATGATGATTCAAACAAATGGGACCCAAGTGGAAGACTTGGTAAAGGAAGGAACCAGACACATGATTTTGCTGAATTTTAAAAAAATACTTCCACTCCGATCCAAGAAAAGTTGTCTTCATCAAAGTTGTAGCTGATGAGCTGGAGATTCGGGCCATATTTTTTTAATAATTTTTTCATCTACGGTCTAGGAGATATGGCCAAAATGGCGGACGCCAGTTTTTTCAACTGTGGTGAAGACCACCCCCTTTACCTTTACACACACACACCCTTCCTTTTCCACATTGAGACCTTCTCTAAAAATCAGCCATTAGTCTTCTCACCCTCCTCTCCTTCCTCCTCTCTCTCAAGCTCAAAAACCCATCAAAATTCCTCTTCTAATCACCTCTCAAGTCATGCTTAATCTTGTTGTAATTCATAAGTTCTCATTCAACCCCTTTCTATTATTACTAGATATGTATTGATTTTATGTAGATTATTTACATTTTAAAATAAGGAAGCTCTTGGACTCAAGCTATGGAGGAAGGAGTGAAGACAACACAAGTGATGATGGAGCTAATTGGTCAACAAATCACTTGAAAGGAGCTTCTTCATTGGTTGAATGTCCCTAATCAAGCTTCATTTGTACAAATTACACTTGGATCTTAACCTCACTCCTAATCACTCTCTTTCCTATATAAAGAGGCCTTCCCCTTTGTAATTTTAAGCCTCCCTCAGCCCCATTGAGTCTTTGTATCACTCACCATGAGCCCATAAGCTCATTCATTCACTCTATTCTTGCACATTCTAGAGTGCAAATTGTTTCATACTAGTAACCTCTCCTTCTCTTACTTATGTTAATTAAGAGAAATCTTTTATATATGTGTGAGAGTGCTTGATGTGATCTTGGCTAATCCTTGAGTGGTTGTTTGGTAATCTATATGCTATTTGTGTTGGGAGTGTTTGAAGTCATCCATTCCTTGTACACACACTAAGGTTAATGCTTCATTCATAGTGCTCTCTCTCTCTCTCTCTCTCTCTCTCTCTCTCTCTCTCTCTCTCTCTCTCTCTCTCTCTCTCTCTCTCTCTCTCTCTCTCTCTTTGTGTAGCGGTCCTAGCCCACGCTTCCAAGACTAGGTGGTGCCCTTATCTCATTTCCCTTGTGGCGCAATGGAGTTTGTTTTGGTGTAGAGGCCGCCATTCCAAATTTCCTTCGTCATAATTTGGTGCCCCCACGGAGGAGTTCTCAAGCAGCGCTCTATCAATCCTATGAAGGAAGATCCATCAAATTCTCCGAGACTTCCACTATGGTCTCCCCAAGAAGCTCGAGAAAAGAAGCATCTTTATCGACAAACGGCACGTATGCGGGTAAAGAGAGTTAACTACACACACCCTTCTTTGATTGAAGGAAAATCTTGTAGTCATCAAGTCCCTAGGTCAAAAAATTGTGTTGACTGCTTTGTGGCTAGTGTGAAGACACTTCCTTTGAAGCCTCGACTTCAGGTGGTGAAAGCACTCTCAAACTCGGGTATTAACAAGTTTTTGGAGGGGGAGCTACACATCAATGGGGTGCGGTATTGGCAAGAGGCTACATATGGTGATGCACTCCAACTACTACTAGCAAGAAGGCTCAAGGTGGTTGAGAGGGTAGCCATCGAACCCTATGAACTCTACAAAGATGAAGATGGTCACACCAAAGCTAGGCTAATCACTGGTGAGCAAATTCTTTGCATCTCTCAAATGGTGGGATCCAAGAGGGCTCAACTTCAATGAAGTGCTTCATGGAAGTTTGTAATTAATGCACCAATGAATAATCCCATTTTCTACAACTTTCAATCAGTTCAGAATGTTAGGGTGAATGTGCGCATTGATAGAAAGATTTTTTTCCAACAAAGATTGGTCTTCTATTTTGGAGCTGAGAGGTTGAGAGAGATATTGTTGTCCCCTGACCCTATAATATTTCCTATTTTGGAGTATAATGTATCTTTTGATGTTAACATCTTCATCTTGCTTTAAGCATACTCCATGAATCATAGGGATTTATATGGACCCTTCCAACCTCTTGCTAGACAAACTGTGCATATAATAGCTAGCACAAAGCTTAGGTTCCAAAACATCATAAGGAACTTACTAGGCCCTTATCGTCTAGCTGAGATTAATGCATCTATCAATCCATTTATTTTACCGTTAATAAGATATGATTTGGGCCTAGAAGTTTTCATCTTTGTGCTGTATTGAGAGGAAGGCAACCCATTTTTATCATGGCTTTCCCAAATTTTTTTGGGCGTAGTGGGGAAAATGCTGGGGATTTTTTGGATAACTTGGAGATGGCTTTCCTTGTCTCTGGGAGGGATGATGAAGCATTGAAATTGAGAGCTTTTCCTTTGGTGCTCAAAGAAGAAGCTAGGGTATGGTTCCAGGCTCTAGATCCAATCCAAAGAATTGATTGGGAGGGATTGAAGGCGGCTTTCCTACGAAGATTTCAACGAGCCAATTCGGCAGAAGAACTATGGCAACGGCTTCTGGCCCTTCATCAAGTTGACCCTCATGGTTATGCAACCTATGAGGAAGGTTTTCTGAAACTTTGGGGGCAATGGTCAGACTCACTAAACCCTGGTGAGCGAGCTCCCAATTGCCTCCAAAAGGATCGATTTATCTCAGGTTTGTACCCCTTGCTAAGGGAGAAGGTAAAGAGCAAATTTCCAAATGCTTTTGAAGATGCCTTAAGAATTGCTAGGGAAAAGAATAGAAAGATTCTCTATCAAGCCCAAGATGGCCAGCTAGCTTTGGGAGGCAATATCACAACTATGGAAGCTTCTCACATACCTCCAAATGTGCCTAATGCACCAGACCTCAATAGAGGTCAACAAGAAGATATGCTCCAACAAATAAACAATCTCACAAACCAGCTAGAGTGGTTGAGAGTAAATCTTGTGCAGGGTGCAAGAAGGCCTATTGAGGAAAATGGTGGGAATAGGCCACCAATGCGACGTCAAGCAAGGGAAATGTTGTGTTACAATTGTGGGGAAAATGGCCACGGCATGTATAATTGCCCTCATCCCAGAAGATATGACTACCCTGTCAGAGGTCCTCGACAACAAGTAAGTCCTCCCTGTGCTAGAGCTCAAGCACAAGAGCAACCGCAACCTCAAATTTTGCAGCCACCTCGTGCTCAAGCTCAAGCCCCTGCTACTCAACCAAATGTGAGCATCATAAGGATGGAGGAGGTCCTCAAGGGCAGAAGCAACCAGGAAGAAATAGCTAAAGGGAAGATGAAGATAGATGAAGTGGCTACAATGCCTATCAAACGTGTGCGTGTCCAAGATGAAGTAGGTAAAGAAACAAGCAAGGATGCAAGCAATGAAGGAAGTACATCTCGGGCAACTAAAGATGAAGCCAAGAAGAGAAAGACCCGTACTAGGTCTCAAATTGACATCTCTGATTTCCCTATGGGATCTTGGACACAACCTTATGACTTGACAGCTGATGTGAGTTCTCAAGGACCAAAGATTACTTGGCCACAACTACTTCATATCTCCCCAAAGCTTCGACGACAATGGTCAAAAATGGTGAGCACGAGAGCAAAGCGAAGTAATCTAGTAAGTGTAATCAAAGCATATGGTCTCAAGGATATAGTGCCTTTGGTGGAGGCTCAAATCAAGGGACAACGGATTCCAAAAACTTACATTGACAGTGGAGCAGAGGTTTGTGTCATGACAGAAAAGCTAATGCATCAATTGGGTTTAGAGGTAATGGAATCATCAAACTTTAGGGCAAAAATGGCCAATAATGTCTCTGTCACTTGTGTGGGTGTAGTGAAAGCTTTGAGAGTTTCTGTTTTTGGAATCACTACAGAGGTTGATGCTTATGTGATGCCAGTAAAGGGAGAAGGATACCCCCTTATTTTAGGACGACCTTGGCTCATGGGTATAGGAGCTAGGCAAGATTGGGCAACAGGAGACTTGGAGTTGAGGCCTCGTATGGGTGGCCATAGTCGGAAGGTGGTTTATAACCTAAAGAATGGGCGACAAGAGAACCTTGAACTAGAGACGTCAGCTGATGAGTGGAGCTCAAGTGGATGCTCCTCATCTATGGACGAGGAAGAGAGTTCAAGTGAAGAGAGTGATAGCACTCTCGAAGTCATGGGCGTCACCATAAAGGAAACTACCTCATCAGAAGACAACCCAAGGATCCAAATGGAGAATGTGTGGGATGCCAGCCTAGAGGAGATGTTATCCAAGGATATAAAGGAAGAAGAAAAGGAGGGTTATGTAAATGTTCTCAAGAAGCATGCATCATTGTTTATTTCTGATTACACTCACATTACAGGTGTCACTGCAGTGAAGCATCATATCCATCTAAAAGAAGGGAGCAAGCCAGTAGTACAAAAACTAAGAAGATTAGGAGTTGTGCAACAAAATGAACTGTTGTCTGAGGTGAAGAGACTCTTAGAAGCAGGATTCATATACCCAGTAGAAGATTCAGAATGGGGTCTCCCCAGTAGTGGTGAGGCCAAAGAAGAATGGTAAATGGCGAGTGTGCGTGGATTACAAGCCACTAAATGCTGCAACAAAGAGGGACCACTTCCCTCTCCCATTTCAAGATGAGATTCTAAATGAAGTAGCAGGCCATGAGAGATACACAGTGTGTGATGGCTACTCTGGCTACTTTCAAATACGCATTGCAGAAGAGGACCAGAAAAAGACTACTTTCATCACACCATGGGGATGTTTTGCATTTCGAGTCATGCCTTTTGGTCTCACCAACGCTCCAGCCACCTTTCAACGATTCATGAACATGGTCTTCCAACCTTACTTTGGTAAGTCCATAAGGGTTTTCATAGATGACTTTTGTATTTACAGCTCCAAAAGTATGCATCTCGGCAAGATTGATGAAGGATTTACTCGTTTAGCTAAGCTGGGTGGACAACTAAACAAGGACAAATGTCACATTGGGGAAAGCAAGGTTACACTATTAGGGCATGTAGTGTCCATTGATGGAATCGAGGTAGATCCTGAAAAGATAGAAACATTGCTAAATCTACCTTCCCCAACTTCCATCAAACAATTAATCTCTTTCTTGCAAAAGCTAAGATATTTGAGTAGATTCATACACTTACTCTCCCAAGTGATATTTCCTCTACAACAGCTGACTCGTCAAGAGACGCTTGTTTGGAGTGAAGAAAGTGATGGGCATTTTAGAGAGATTAAAAAAATATTAGGGTCACTCCCTGTAATCCTCCAACCTTGTTGGGAAGAAACATTCTTTGTAAACCCTAGTGTGGGAGAAGAGGCCATTGGTGCTGCCCTCCTACAAAAAGATCCAAAAACATCCTTTATGAGGCCTGTGTATTTTACTAGCCGCCTCATGGAAAACACAAAGAAGGCCTACACCCTGATGGAACAGCTAGTGTTAGCTCTCATGTTTGCGGTAACCAAATTTCGGCCATACTTGCTGCCGAAGAGGTTTGTAATTATCACTGTGGAGGATATGTTTCCCTATGCACTACAACATATGGAAATCTCTGACAAAATAGCAAAGTGGGTGGTGCAACTTCAAGAGTTTGATTATACAATACAGGTTGAAAGAACAACTCGAGCATGCTTAGCTGACATTTTAACAAACAAGTGCTATGAAAAAGTTTTTCATTTGAAGAGAAAGGAACTTCCACCACCTCCAGCTCCAGAGGCTTTGGTCAATGCTTATAGCCTCTACTTTGATGGAGCATACAAGAGAACCAAGGATAAGGCAGCTACAGGCATCGTGGTCTTATCTCCATTGGGAGAGAGGATCCATGGTGAAGGGATCACTCTAGAAGATGTCCACTCCAACAATGAAGCAGAATATCATGCTCTAATTCATGGCCTTTGTTGGTGCCTCGATAATTCAATTAAGAGATTAAACGCTTTTGGTGACTCCATGCTTTTGGTAAGGCAAATGCAAGGTACATGGGCTTGCAAAAATGCGCGTCTCTCTACTAAAATGAGAGAAGCCAAAGCTCTTATGAGGAGATTTAGGGAGGCACAAGTACATCATGTGCCAAGAGACCAGAACAAGGATGTAGACCACCTAGCATCATCAAAGTTAAATGAGTCAATAGTGGGAGCAGTGGCCATCAAACTTCCACTTTGGCAAGCCAAGGAGGACTTGGAAGATATTATGCACCTTCTGGAGCAAGGAGAGGCTCCTAAACACTTGAATGCAGGGGAAAGGCGATGGTTAGCTAGGAAGGCTACCAGGTATCGCATAGTAAATGATGACTTGTATTGTCTTGGTAAGGATGGTGTGCTTAGGAGAGTGCCTTTGAAGAGTGAAATTGAAGAGATTTTAAAAGCTTGTCACGATGATATGTGCGGAGGACACTTTGCACACGACGTCACTAGTAGAAAGGTTCTACAAGCTGGGTTTACTTGGCCAAGTCTTCATCGTGATGTCAAATACTAGTGTCAAACATGTGATGAATGTCAGAAAGCAGGACCACGACGGCTCATAGCCGAACCTCAGAACCCAATAAAGGTATATGGGCCCTTTGAGAAGTGGGGAATTGATGCCATAGGGCCTCTACCACGCACTCAGTCAGGTAAAGAGTACATCATCATGGGAGTAGACTACATGACTAGATGGGCTGAGGCTATGCCGACCAATAGAATTACTGCTAAGGATGTGAGTCGGTTCATCTTTGACCACATCTGTTGCTGTTTTGGCACCCCTCTTGAAATACTATCTGATAGAGGACCAGGGTTTAGAGCAGACTTGGTAGGAGAACTCATGAAGAAGCTAAATATTCAGCATCAACACTCTACTCCTTACTACCCTCAGTGCAATGGTTTGGTGGAAAAGGTAAATGGAATCATTTGCAAAATTCTCACCAAACAAGTACATGCCAGGCGCCAAGATTGGGACAAACACCTGAATGGAGCTCTATGGACCTATAGAACCTCCTTCAAAACCACATTAGGGTACACACCCTTTCATTTGGTTTATGGAAAGGAGGCGCTTTTTCCCATTGAAGTGAAGTTAACAAGTCTTCGAATATTGGGTAGCCAGGTAGGCTCTCAAAAGGAGAAAGTACATCAAAGGATCATGGATCTAGAGTGGCTGCAATTGGATTGTGAAGAAGCCATCAACCACTATTCTCAAGAAGCAGAGAAGCGCAGAGAAAAGTTCAACAAAAAGCTAGCATCCAAAGACATCAAAAAGGGATCTCTGGTGCTTCGATATGACAATCGCTTCGACACTCGTAAGGATGGAAAGTTTCTTTTCCGATGGGAAGGCCCGTTCTTGGTCACCAAAAAGTTCAAAAATGGCTCTTACAGACTTCAAGACATTGATGGTCAAGTGCACAAGACCAGGACAAATGGATGGCGTCTAAAGCCTTATCACATCAGGATAAGGTCAGCTCAAGATCAAAGAAAGTAGGCTAGAGGCATAAATACCCCTAGCCAGGTTTGGGGGGGCTATGATCCGAGCCTATCACAAATTTCTGTTTATTATATTTTGTTGTTATTTACCTGTTATTGAAGAGAAAAAATGGCATAACCAATCTACTACACTTGGGTGATAGAAAGGTTATACTATTTTTCTCTTTTTATTGGCACACACACACACACACACACACACAAGAAGAAGAGGAAAAATGGCATAACCAATCTACCACACTTGGGTGATAGAAAGGTTATACTATTTTTCTCTTTTTATTGGCACACACACACACACACAAGAAGAAGAGAGTTTTAACGTCGTAGGAAACTATCCCGAAAGACGTTAAAGATTAGGTTAGATGTAGACTTACGTTAAATTAGAATCAGGTTTACTTAAGTTAATTAGATTAGATTTAGGTTTATTTTTAGTTAGATTTACGTTTGATTAGATTTAGGTTTATTTACGTTAGATTTAGATTTACGTTATATTAGATTAGATTTAGGTTTATTAATTTAGGTTTATTTACATTATATTAGATTAGATTTAGGTTATTTACCTGTTATTGAAGAGGGAATTGGCATAACCAATCTACCACACTTGGGTGATAGAAAGGTTATACCATTTTCTTCTTTTTATCGTTTAAGATAAGGTTAGAAGAAATGGCGAGCAAATTTCCTGCGCTCACAGCCTCGACAGTCCATGCGGACCAGCAATTCCACCTGCATGTTTGACTGTTGCTACCATACAATAAGCCATCATGTTCAGCTAATGGAAGAGCAAATTGAGCCTACACAGAAATTAGTGATGCAAGATGACGATTCCAAGGGTCACACACACACACACACACACACACACACACACACACACACACACACACACACACACACACACACACACACACACACACCACACCACATCCCGTCAAATCTAGAGTAAGAATTAAGTGCCTTGATCAGACATTAGCTACATTGCAAGAATGGCGTACCTACATGCTACAAACAAAGATGTACTGTGAAAAGATGTTAAGATGCTGTGAAATGCTACAGCCAGAGAAGAGGCAAAGGGGTTTTGTCCACTACATGCAGTATCATGTAGACGTGGGTATGTAGATTTCTTGTACCCACAAATATAGGCATTGAACAATAAAGACGAGATTATAAACTGGTGGTTCTGATCTCCATGCACCTCTAGACCGAGGTGTGCGGGGATTGGACATGACTAGAGAATGTGAGGTAGTTTACAGTGTGAACAAAGAGAGAGAGAGAGAGAGAGAGAGAGAGAGATAAAAGACAAAGAATGCCAATAGAAGATTAAATTTGTTGTCCAGGTTATAATATTTTTACCTTCATTATGAGTAGTGACGAGGATGTGGGGCCGTCCAACCGAAACACCTATCTCTCAACGAGGATCTTATGTCCTTGTAATCATTGCAAGCATGATGTGCGAGGGACAAGACGCGTTTCTTTGCAGCACGTTCACGAATTTGGCGAGTTTGATCCATCTATTATAGATCGAGTTGTTGCTAATTATAACTCGTCGAACTCTGACGCTGGCCAACAGGCAGCAATCTTGTAACCCAATAGACGTGTTCGCACGCGCTTTGGTCAAGCAGCATATGTGAGGCCATATGTTGAGCTATGCGAGGATGAGAGAGAGATCTCTTAAAGCCATAAATATTGTATTTGAATAATTTTGCTCCGTTTTGTAAATTCAGAGTTATGCACTTGCCTCTTCCATCACTCAAGTTGAATAGAAGAACGCTTTCTGTTGCTACTAGCCTTTGAGCATTCCAAAGCTACAAGCACATTCAAGTTCTTGTACGATTCTCCGTTTTGAACAATTTTGCTCCGTTTTGTAAAAACTGTGGCTCTTTAAGTATTTGCGTCAATGCGTCATTGTATTTAATGGTCTTTGCGTCCACTTCAGGTACGTATGCTCTAGGTATGTTCTCATAAGCAGAGACGAAGAGCACCTCCTCCTCTCTCTCTCTCTCTCTATATATCTATCTCTCTCTCTCTCTCTCTCTCTCTCTCTCTCTCTCTCTCTCTCTCTCTCTCTCTCTCTCTCTCTCTCTCTCTCTCTCTCTCTCTCTCTCTCTCTCTCTCTCTCTATTTACTTGTCCATGTTTTCTACTCCATTCATTCAATATTAAGTTTAAATGTTCGTGTGTTTAATACAGGTAGGGATGATGAGGAGTTTCTTTCTTCTTTGTCACCCCAGCAGAGACAGTGGTCATGGAGCGTCATTGCTCTGGCGCACCATCGCACGTTCCTACTCCATCCGTATCTCCGTCTATTTTGAAGTCCTCAGTGCGCTCCGAAGCTTCGATGTCGAGACGAGACGATCTTCACACTCGTCTAGGAACCGGCGCTCTAGTGGTGGCGGTGGCGGTTGTTGTGGGGGTGGCGCTACCGATGCTTCGACACCGCCTCATGTTCGACGAGGCTCTTTATCCTAACCTTCTTTGCCCCAACCACGGCATCGCCATCGACACCAGGTTTTGCGCGGCTGACTGTCATTCCCCGTAGCTACACACCACTAGCTACTCCTCCAGGAGTCACTCCAGTGGACACTCCTCGCTTCGGGGCTCAGACTCCAGTGGAGACACTTGGCGTCCGTACCCCCGTTGACACGCCGCTAGAGACCCCTGCCGAGACACCCAGGTTCACGCGTCAGCGGCGAGAGGGCTTGTCTTACTCCATCGACTTCAGCGGCGGCATCATCTTGGATGATGAAGGCAAGAAGGTGATTTCGCGCATGCGCGGTCTTTGCTCTCAGGTGTTTAGAAACTACATTCTAAACACCTGGAGTGAAGTACCGAATGAATTAAAAGACAGAGTCATTAGCATGCTTCATGACGAGTTTCCCGTTCCAACACAAGATGACAACTTCAATGAAGATGTGATGAAGGTTCGAATGCGCGAATACTGCAAGCATAAGCGTTCCGAAGTGCAAGTCTTTTCTTTCCATTCAGGGGGTCCACCATTCAGTACCCCCCTATATAACGTGCGTTCATGGGGTATTAAAAAAACCCCTCTTTTAACATGTCAAAATGAATAAAATGACCCCTTATTTTAGGAAATTTTTCCAAAATTGAATATGTAAACCTACTATTTTAATAAATCTCTGTTAAATTGCCTAATTTTTTTTCATTTTAAAACCCCTCCTTTTGAACTCACGTTCTACATTAACATGATTACGTAGTGCACCCCTCAAGTCTTTCCATGGGCTTGAAATTCCTTCTAGCCCCTTGTCGGAAATTGATGCGTGAAGCAACCACAGTGTGGTGGATTACTTCGGTGATGATAGAACCATGCCGTTGGGAGTTGACGTACTCGGCCATCTCTTCAAGTAATCCCACACATAATTGTTGCTTTTGCTCGGAGAAGTCTATGTTTTGCAAGATAGTAGCCTTGAGATATAAATCCCAAAACTTGTCCACGTATTTGTGCATAGATTCATGGGAGAGAAGCTTCAAACTCCACCATTTGGTAAGAACTTTGTCCTTTGCATGATGGAATTGCTTCATGATGGAGCACCTCAAGCATGACAAGCACCTCAAGCATCTTAGTCATCAAGCACAACAAGCACCCCAAGCTTGGGCCGAGATCCCACCTCAAGCACAGCCCTAGCTTGCCTAAGGTCAAAGGACTTTTAACACTAACCATTGGAGGTCTTTAATGAAGCTAACCCTAAGGTCTTTAAGCTCCATCAGCTAGCCTTTCTCTTTGACATAACATCTCTCATTTGGACCCCTTTACCATTGGCCCCGTGTTGAGATAGACCCGTAAGCACATGTCTATATTCTACCCCTTGGTCTCGTTTATTATCCCACATTAAATAATTAGTTTAATATGAGAAAATCATTTGGGTTGTTTAGATATTAGATTTTATGATAAGATAGGCAGCTAAAGAGCCTAGAGATTTTTGGCCGTGTTGCTGTTGTAAGTATCCTAGGACTAATGCATTCCATGAGTCCACACTCCAGAGAAGAATATCCTCCAGTACTTGAGTAGAGCCACATGGATTGAAGATGTAAGCATACACTTGAAGACAAAAGTATAGGTGACTAAATTTGGAGATATAGACTTGCTTTGCATCTACTGAAAATAGCCTAGAGCTTTCTGGCCCTGCTCTTGTTGCGTGCATCCCCCAATAAAAACATTCCAAGGGGCAACATTCCGGATAGGAAGCTCCTCAAGAACGTTTTGTGCTTTCTCAAGTGCACCACATATGGCATACATATTGACCAAGACAGTGCCAAGCACAACATCCTTTTTCAACAGACTCTCAAGAAAAATGTAATTGCAAATTTCTGTACCCATATCAGCATCTTGTGCCACATGACTTCACGATGCATGTGAAGCTGATTGCATTTGCTAAAAATAGACTAGAGCTTTCTTCTACGAGGCAAATCCTACAATTAGTACATTCCAAAGTGAAAACGATGTAGAGATTTCTAGACCTCTCTTGTTGTGTATATCCCATGACCCACAAGTGCATTTCAATGCTTTGCATTCGTTGAAAACACCCTAGAGATTTCTGGCCCTGCTCTTGTTGCGCACATCTCGCAATCAGTGCATTCCAAGAGGTGACATTTTGGATCGGAAGCTCCTGGCAAGCACTTTTTGTCTTTCTTATATACGCATCACATTTGGCATATAATTTGACCAAATTAGTGCCAAGCACAACATCTTTTTTCATCATCATCCCTTGACTAAGGATCTCAGCCTTAATTTTTGGCCTTCTCCTATTGTGGGTAGAGCCACATGCCTTCAAGATGTTGAAAATAGACTACAGCTTTCTCTTGTGGCAAAACTTGCAATTAGTGCATTCAAAGAGTCCACACTCCAGACTCTGGCACTACTTTTGTTGCACACATCGCACAATCAATGCATTCCAAGAGACGACATTCTGGATAAAAAGATCCTCAAGTACTTGTTTAAATTTTTGAAGTGCACCACATTTGGCATAAATATTGACCAAGAAATTGCAAAGCACGACATCATTTTTCAACACTCTCGGGTGATGCTCTTGCTGCACACATCACGCAATTGGCCTTGCTCCTATTGTGCTATCTCATGATGAGTGAATTCCAATGCTTTTTTGTACCCATATCAACATATTTCATAGTGCCACATGCCTTCAAGATGCATGGGTACGTGGCTGCATCTGCTGAAAATAGACTAGAGTTTTCTCTTGTGTCAAATCCTACAATTATTGCATTCCAAGAGTCCAAACTCTACATAGGCATCTAAAAACATCCTAGAAGTTTTTTCCCTTGTTCCTATTGTGTGATTTTCATGACCAGTGCATTCCAAAAGTGTGACACTCCGAATAGGTTCCTCCTTGAGCACTTGCGTAGACCCACATGCCTTCAAGATGTAAGCATAGCCTTCAAGACAAAAGTATAGGTGACTAAATTTGGAGAGATACACTTGCTTTGCATCCACTGAATATAGCCTAGAGCTTTTTGGCCTTGCTGTTGTTGTGCACATCCCGCAATAAGTACATTTCAATAGGCGACATTTTGGACAGAAGCTCGTCAAGCACCTTTTGTGCTTTCTCAACCACACCACATTTGGCATACATATCACCCAAGGTAGTGCCAAGCACATCTTTTTGCAATAGCCTCTTACAAACAATATAATTGTAAATATTTGTTTTGGAGTTAGTATCTTGTGCCGCATACCTTACAGATGCATGCGCAGGTGATTCCATCTACTGAAAACAGACTAGAGCTTTCTCTTGTGGCAAATCCTGAAATGAGAGCATTCCAAGTGTCCACACTCAGACTTTGGCGCTGCTCTTGTTGTGCACATCCCGCAATCACTACATTCCTCGTGTGCGTGTGTGTGTGTTGGGGGGGGGGTGGGGGGGGATGGGGGGAAGAAGGAGGGGAGACATAGACAAGGGAGAGACAGATAGAGGGTGTGGGAGGTAGAGTAGGTAGGGTTGGGCAAGGTGCATGTGCGATGGCAGAGAAGAGAAGGGTAGAGTATGCCGTTGCAAATACGCTGCATACTCTGTCCTTCTTTCTTTTTTAGGCGCCAATGATTATCATGGATATTACCGTACCTATTATCGCATGCATTACCACGACTATTATCGCATAACTTCATTTCAAACGGATGCGATGGTTTCCAGGTAGAAGGGGGGGGGTACAAACCACCCCCCTCTACCCTTAGATAGACATAATTTCATACATAGCCTATTGAGAATTTTTATGATTCTTTTCTTTTTTTAATTTTTTCTTATTGAATATTTTATACTAACATGTACTTAAATTATTAGCATATGTTTATTTGTAGCACTTTTAGGTGTTTTCCATATTAAGTTTTTAATTCTTTTGTACCATTTGCAATTAAAAATTAAGCTATTTAGTATAAGTCTTGGTTGTACTTTATTTAAAAAAATTATAGCACTGTGTAGACTTTGGGAGTGGACCTATTGCATCTAGACCCCACTTCTCAAAAGCACTTTGTGCGATGATGGAACCTTGCGACTCTACTACCAATCATCTTTCACCTATAGTCTGACAATCGTGGCATGTTTTGCACCAGTAATGTACGTCCTTCACTATGGATGGCCACCAAAAGCCTGCTCTTAGCACTTGAAATAGAACTTGGTCTTTGCCTTGATGACCACTTTCTTCGTGGCATTGCTCCAGCACCATACTTATCTCTTCTTTATAAAGAATCTTCCTTAACACTCTGTCATGCCCATAGTTCATCAAATCTTCAGCTACCGGTGTGAACTTGTGGGCTTTCTGCACCACTCTCCTTCTCTATAAATTGGACAAATCTTCTGGACACTACTCTTCACTCAAAAAACCTTCAATCTCCTTCAAAGTCTCCCTACCTGCATAAGTGGCTTGGGCCACATATAAACATGTAACATACACTTGCACTTTGCTACTTGCTAACTGGTCTGCCCCTTGGTTCTGCTCTCTCCTCACATACTTGAATTGAACCTCTTCAAATATCCCTTCTGCTACACTCATGTGATAGTCACATATTTATTAACTGACCCCCCAAGGTAATTGATAAAATATATTTTCCTATTTTGTAGTGCCTTTCCTTTAACTCTATGTGGTCAAAGGGTCGTCATTTTCATACGCGCCACATTGACGAGCATAGAACCACCATGGATTGTGGCATCATGGAAAAATTTGACACAGATGGTGATGAAGCCAGGTACTGTGGAGCTATTGAAAAGATACTAAAGGTTAATTTTAGAACCTTTCATACCTTCATCTTAGAGTGCAAGTACTTTGCAAATGGATCTGAATGGCATGAGAATGGCCTCTACATGGTGGACTCTAGTGTGCATCACACAAGGAGGTATGACAATTTAGTTTTTCCATGCAATTGTGAGCAGGTGAGTGACTACCTTTTTTATTCTTTTTTTCTTGTAACACTAATTATGCCAATGTTACTCACTTTGAGCTTCTCTTCTATAGGCCATCTATATCCTAGCAATCCACCAAGCAAAACTTCGGTTCGTAATTCCCGTAACACCTCGAGGGAGAACCATTTTTGCCACTAATGAAGTGGAGACCATCTTCGACCCTCTTCCACCTCCTACTTTGGATGAGGGGGAGATAGAGGGAGGGATATCAATGATTCAAGTACGGCGGACACAAGTCTTAGCGAGGATGATTGTCACGATGATGATGATGATGATGAGATGGAGGATGATAAATTCGAACATGATGAATCCAACTACACTCTCCCCCCCGCGCCCCCCCCCCCCCCCCCTTTCTTTTGCCATATCATCAAGAGCGTCCGTAACCCAGTCCAAAAAATCACTTTTTAAATAAAAAATCAAATAGAGCTCATTTTTGCTCAAAACTTCTCCCCACCCTATGTGTATACCTAGAAACCAACTCTTTCCCTCAAAATCTCATTGGTAGACCTACAAAATGTCAAATTTTCCTCTCATATGGATCTGCAAAGCATCTCAACTTCAAACTGCCATAACTTCTTAGTCGTAGCTCCAATTGATGAGCCATAAAGATAGACATGGAGAGAACGTCAAACACTACAAATTTGGATCCATTTTTAGGCGCCAAAACCCCCATTTAGCATACATTTCAATTCTCTTACTGACATAACATCTGTTAACATTGTTCAAAAGTTTGGAAAACCTTGAATATGTATGCAAAAAAGTGTGTGGAACTCACAACACAAACACAAGTGGACAACTTAACAATCTCAAATGCAAGCCAAATAGCGTATGTATCTACATCCAAGTCAACACCAAGTCATCTAGTGATGAACAATGACGTGTCTTTGGAGTTCAAAGCACAAGAGTAAACAATGCGTCACACAAAGATGAAGAGGGCATAAACTATGCATATCTCCATCTCTATTTGACGAGCAAAACTCTTGTGTTTCTACGTGGTACAAACGATGATTTGCGCTGATCTAAAATTGAGAAACCTATAGGTCACTCTGAAGTGAGAGGTGTAGCATCATGCCTACTACACTCCACGAGTCAACCACTAGATTCTAACTCAGCTCTGTGGTGAGAGATATACTATTGCACCACACGAGTGAGAATCTAAATATGTCATAAAACCCTTCCTTGCAGTGAGCCAAGTGGCTGCACAACACAAGAAAAGCAACTAGCTTCTACTCACTTTTGGAGTGAGACGGATGGCTACACACCACGAAGTGACCGATAACCTGTAAGCCAACTCTGTGGTGGTGAAAGAAAAACTACTACACGACACGAGTTTGGAACAACACAAAAAAACAAGTTAGTACACATTTAAACAAGTTTAAAAGTATACCTCAATAGTCTTTAGCTGTATAATGCTCTGCAACTGCAGCCGCTGGTTTCAATCAAAACTAGAAACTGGTTATACATATATAGTTTTTTAAGATCAAAATATCCTTCAATTGAAAAGAAAAAATATGGCTATCCGGTGATTATTCGGGATTTTGGCGTATAATGATGTTTTATACATATTTTTTTCTCGATATGGGTGTATAAATGCAACCCAAGTCTAGGGACCACTTGCACATTTTTTGGTGGGCATTGTTTGGGCTCCTTTTTAAAAAAATGATTTGCTCCTATTTACATGCTTTGGAACTGGATCTCCCACCTCTTCTAGCTCCTCATCGTCCTCCTCTCCCCTTGCCTCCCGATTTTGTGATGTAGGGAGAGCTCCCTGGCCACGAGGTAGTGTCTTCCCAACCACTGGCACCTGATGTCTGCACGGTATCTCAGCACGCTACCATGGTGGATTTGTCCCTAACTCGGTATCTATATGAAACACCCAAGATCTAGATGGTCTTGCTTGAGATTGGTGGCGTGGCGGCTATTCGTTGCTAGACTCCGGTGATGATGGGCCCTCTTCTTCTTGCAAGCGCTTAATGCATATTAACTCTACATTGTGGTGTCTATTGTTATGCACGCAATGAATCTTCTACTCGTGATGACTCGGGCCCAACTACCATGCCCATTGCTTGAAGAGCGCCTAGAACAGCTAGGTGTTCGCGGCTCTTTCCTTGTGCCTTTAAGCCACACCATCTTCTTGCATCCTTGGAGAGTGTTTTTGTTGGTAGGTGGATTACCTTTGGTGGTTTGTCTGGCGCACATCATCGAGTATGATAAGAGCTCACTTGTGCTGAAGAAATTAAGTGGTTTATGAGTGGATCTAATATTTATAAGGGCCCGTTTTCAAGAAGTATAATTTTTTCCAAAAAGCTATTATTTTTTAAAAGGATGCCCCAAACTTTAGTAAAAAAATATGTAAAGAACAGTTGGACCATGCGTTTACGTGTAGTCACTAGCACAAAATCCACCTTGAACCTTGCCTCACTCTGCGTTGGCACCATGTAGCATGCTTGGCAGGGCCTTGCGACATTTGGCACTTGTTGTTGTGCTCTTGAAGACTCGATTTATGCACTTTCCTTGCAATATTGAAATTTTGTGCATGCTCCATTCCGAGCTTACAACAAATGTCGTGTAAAAAACCAATTGAGCATCTCTTCCAAACCCCCCTTGCTCGATAAAGGGACTTCTCCATGCCTCGAGTGCTAGACATCTCAAGCGACCATATTTGCGCATAAAAGACGTAATGGAATTGGCCTATTTAACTTGAGAGTGGTGGAAATTAATGAGAGTACTTTTGAGAAATGACTTTGTGAGCATAGCGGGTGAACATAATTGAAGATAGAAACATAATCATAGCAATTAGTTAACTTGGCATGAACAATAATTTTGCAAGAGAGAGAATTTAGAGAACATGACAACAGTTGAGGACCGGATTTATGTGGATTCTGTCTCCCCTCCAATAGGCATTTGTATTATGATTTCTCCCATTAAGAGCGACTTGTTACAATACAATCTTTGTGTTCCTTGTGACTTAGGTGATGCAATGAAGATGGAAAGCTTCATGCATCACAAGCATAACATAAACTTTAAGAAATCTTTAACTATCCAAAGCCTCAGTCCCAAGACCTCAAACACCTTCGAAGGTGGAGAGAGCTAGCAGGGAATGAGGGTAGGGAAGAGGAAGAAGAAACATTTCATAGGAGAAAGAATTAGTTCCTCACTTATCATAACTCTTCTTGCTAGCATACATAATAGCATAGTAATGAAGAAGAAGGAGATGGAAAGCTTAACCATTTAAGCATGGCTCTTGGTTGGATTTGCACTCCATAGCCTAGAGTGTTGGTGTAGGGTCTCAACCTCTACTTGCTTCGAGAAGGAGAGGGAGCTCTTGCACTTTGCATAGCACACCATAAGAGTGTTTGTGAGTGTGTGTGGGTGAGTATACCCCCTAAGAAACCCGCTAGCTTTCTTGGGTCGACCCCCTCTTGTAGCTCATGCTTGAATCTCATTGGACCCCTCCAGGCCTAGCCAATCACAAGAAGGAGGCATTACAAGCAGCAAGGGTAGCCTTGGGACAAGTGTCCCTCTTTCCCCTTTGAGAGAGAGGACTTGATAAATAAAAAATCAATTAATTAAATCTCCTAAATTATCGTTGGACCCCTCGGGTGGCCAACCAATAGGCTTCAGGCACACTATGAGGGCAACATGAGGAGGAACTTGACAAGTGTCCCTTTTGCTTTCTTTGTACCATGCATGCCTTGTGTGAGTGTGTGGGTGTTCTCTCTCATATACACTCTTGTAGGGCTTGCCCCTTCCTTGTAGGGATTGAATCTTGACCTTTTGACACCTAAAGCCCCTCATGCACAGGCCCAGTTCCCACCACAAGATTAGCCCTTAAGCACTTTAAGCTTGGGCTGGGTTCTCACCTCAAGTGCAACCCTAGCATCTCAAGCATGTCAAGTACCTCAAGCATCTCAATCATCAAGCACCTCAAGCATCTCAAGAACCTCAATCATCAAGCACCTCAAGCACCTTAGTCATCAAGCATGACAAGCACCTCGAGCTGGGTCGAGTTCCCGCCTCAAGCTTAGCCCTAGCTTACCTAAGGTCAAAGGACTTTTACACACATTATTGGAGGTCTTCAATGAAGCTAACCCTAAGGTCTTATGCTCCATTGGTTAGCCTTTCTCTTTGATATACCATCTCCCATTTGGGCCCCTTTACCATTGGCCCCGTGTTGAGATAGATCTATAAGCACATGTCTATATCTTAACCCTTGTTCCCACATTCTCCCACATTAAGTGATCAGTTTAATATGAGAAAATCATTTGGGTTGGTTAGATATTATATATTATATTTTATGACACAAGATATGTTGTTCACATAAGAAAAGGATGGACATTATTAAATTAAAACAATCTCTTGTAATAAGTTCACTATGTGACATGGCTTACATGTAATGTGGGATGCTATTTTCATCCCAAGAAAGAGTAAATACCTTGGCAAAATCTGCCAAGACTTCTTGAAATTATTGGCGTTGTTCTTCTATTGTGCTTGTTTGTAAGCTCTCCATTCGAGTCATTGTCAGCAGTATCTTTGCATAATTCCTTCCAGAGTTCCCAAAGGTTACCTACCTTGTGGTTGGAGTTTTTTTTAAGCATCATATCGGCATGGGTTTCCTTGGGTTTCTTTCTTCAAAAAGTGTTTGGATTTTTGTCCACTGATTGACACTTGTTGGGCAATTTCATGGGCCTCCCCTATGTTCTTTGTAGCAACAATTGACACATTTCCACCGTGACGGATGGAATTCAGAAGTGCCTCCACCCTTTTGATTGCTTCATGGGACTTTTCCAATGGCTTTATTGTGAAAGAATAGTCAATTTGGAGCTTCAATAGCCTATCAAAATTGTACATGAATGCGTGTAATATACAAAATGTAGATTTGATAAAAGAAAAGAAAAGATTGGATTCCAAGCCTTGTCCTTTTGTGCATGATTGGGGCATTGAGCATATGAAATCTCAAAACAGACACTTCCCATTCTCCGCCTTCATTGCTAACATCAAGATTATCCAATCCTTCGTCTCCATCCGGTTGCCATGGAAGCATTGAATCGCCCTTTGCAAAGTTCTTGTGTCCTTTTTGTTTGTTAGATTTGTATCCCTGAGTGAAAAATGGACACTATTCATATAACGTGCGTTCAAAGGGTATTAAAAAAACCCCTTTACTTACATACTTAAGATAATAAAATAACCCCTTTTTCTTCAAAATTGATGGATTTTTCTCTAAAATCGATTTAAAAACCCTAATTTTAATATAATCCTGTTAAAATTTTAAAATTTTGGCAATTAAAAAACTCATTCATTTGAACTCACGTGGTAACTTATATGTCTAAGAGGTGAACCCCCGAGAATGGACAATGAAAGAAAGAAGAAGTCCGGTCTTTAAGTACCACCTAGGTGCCACTCCACATCAAAGCTATCAAAACCCTCAACCTCCAACTTTTCACCTGCAAGTTGGGAGTGTATTACTTTTGTGATCCATGGAGTTCTCTCAAAAATCTATGAAAGTACTCCATTAGTCTCTTTGGGCATCTCAATAGCACCCAACCCCCAAGTGTCTTTCTCTGATTGCAAACTAAAAGACGGTGTTGGAGATGGCTCGATTGAATCCCTTTGCTTTGTTTGCAATAGGGATTCATTCATTAGAGTGACACTTAGCCTCTTTAACCTTTAGCCTTTCACTATAGTGTCAGCGCAAAAGCGACTTTGTACCAAGCACTACAAAATAGCTAGAGACAAGACCTTAGACTTCAACGTCTATGATAAGAAGAACACAACCAGAAGAAAGACGTATTTTTTGTCACCTTCTTCAACTAACTCGTATAATCTAAGCATAGTTTGTTGAAGCCTTCTAAGGTCCACAAAGATATTGTTCCACATTGTGTAAGGCACATGCCTTCTTTGAAAGTCTTATGGAGTTTTTCCTACATTTTACCCTTGCATTTGGTGTGCATGAAGCATAAAGAGAAGCTTGCATTGTGTTCTGAATGTGTAGGTATAGCCCAATGCAGAAGAACACATCTTTGTTTGTGGCCTTCTTTGCAAGGTTGACCTTGTGTGGAATGGAAAATACGTTCTTCATAATGCCACACTCTTTGAGGGCATCCTTTAGGAATTGAAAAATATCCTTGCAGGATTTGGTGTTGATCCCAACCTCATCAAAATCTTGTTGCACATAATTTTCACTAACCACATTTTTCAATCTGTGCATAAGGTCCTTGGTGACTGCATCCCTCATGTGCTTCCCCCTAGGTGATTGTAAGATAGAAATCACATCATGGCCATTGAGACAACGACTGAGAAGGTTGTCTCGATCATCTAGGCTTGTTCCACAGTAAATATTGTGAAGTAAAAATATATCTTGCAAGTGAAGAAAAAATCACTTTGTGTCTGTCACTCATCGTTCGCGTGCTCTGTCCGAATGTGAAACGGTTTCAATGAATGAAAATGTGTGCTTGCGCTTCCTTGCACCAAGGGGTGTTTCTTTCAAATATGTGATGGTGTTGACAAGCTTCATAATGTGGGCATCCTTTTCCTACATTTATTGTTGGAGAGTTTCAACCTCGCTCTCTAAAGAGGCAATACTTTCTTGTAATGCCACTATCTTGAGTTAAAGAGCTTCACATTTGTCCATCCACGAATGCAAAGAAGAACCTGTACCCATACACAATCGCTTGCAAAAGCGTAACAATCATGCTTCTCCCCTCTTAAGATATTGAAGAAACATTAAAAGGCTATTAAAGTATGGATGGATGGAGGTAGCTTATAGGATCGTAAGAGTACAAATGGCCATCCACCCAAATGTCAACATTCGTCTCACTGGCAACACGATGTTCTTGTGATGACCTTTGCTCACCATCCTATGCGGCCTTCAGTGAAAATGCTCTGGACAAGCGAATATATACGCTTTTGGTGTGCGGAGTACATGGTGGTGGAGGCACACGACTTGTGATTTCCGTAAGCACCATGGCAAGAGGGGGAGGGAGGGAGATGGGAGGCGAGAAGGGGACAAGGAGGGAGACGGAGAGAGAGAGGAGGAGGAGGAGAGAAGGGGGCAGGGAGGGAGAAGAGAGTGAGAGAGAGAGAGGGAGGGGAGGGGGAGGAGGGAGGAGAAGGAAATAACAAAGGTTCTTTCTTTTTGGGGGAAAAAAAGATTTTTAAAATGTGGACTTTCAATGCTTGTAGGTTTAAAAAAAGTTCAAAAATGATTATTTTGATATGTATATATGTTGGAGGGGAATTTTAAGTCAAAAAAAGTAAAAAAGATTTTTTTTTTTTAAAGGTCAAATTTGGGCCCTTGGTGACCCACGTTTTTGCTGATGTGGCAACACCCATTTACTTCCTTCACTTTCAAAAATCTAGAGAGAGAAATTGACCTCCTATTTCCACATTCTACATGTGTCTAAGAAAAAGGCTAGTAAAGCCTACTCAAAGCTAACACCTTGAATGCCCTTGTCCCCTTAACCCTACACAACATTAGCCCTAATCCCTAAAAGTTAGGATTCCTTACAAGGCGCATACAAAGTCCATATTTCTCCTAATGGGTTTGTCAATAGCAATGATCTTACTAGAGGCCGACACTACATATGTGTGTGAGTCGAATAATAATTTACATTGCAGCAGCATTGAAGGTGGCGACTTGGGAAGCATCATAGCACTAATGTCGGCATGAAAGAGCATTGAAGGTTCCCATCAGACTCTTGATTGGTTGTTCCTCAACAAAGCTGGATAGGAATATATCTATGACAACACCAAAAACTATCAAGTCAAAAAAAAGTAACAAGCATTTAGAATCTGCAATCAACAATGTTTTACAACTTACAATTTAATGAAAATTCTTTTGAGCTTCCATTCCTCAAGTGTATATTTGTTGGAGGGGAATTTTAAGTCAAAAAAAAAGTAAAAAAGATTTTTTTGAAAAAAGGTCAAATTTGGGCCCTTGGTGACCCACATTTTTGCTGATGTGGCAACACCCATTTACTTCCGTCACTTTCAAAAATCTAGAGAGAGAAATTGACCTCCTGTTTCCACATTCTACATGTCTCTAAGAAAAAGGCTAGAAAAGCCTACTCAAAGCTAACACCTTGAATGCCCTTGTCCCCTTAACCCTACACAACATCAGCCCTAATCCCTAAAAATTAGGATTCCTTACAAGGCGCATACAAAGTCCATATTTCTCCTAATGAAAATGTATATATGTTCGAGGGGAATTTTAAGTCAAAAAAAAGTAAAAAAGATTTTTTTGAAAAAAGGTCAAATTTGGGCCCTTGGTGACCCACGTTTTTGCTGATGTGGCAACACCCATTTACTTCCTTCACTTTCAAAAATCTAGAGAGAGAAATTGACCTCCTATTTCCACATTCTACATGTGTCTAAGAAAAAGGCTAGAAAAGCCTACTCAAAGCTAACACCTTGAATGCCCTTGTCCCCTTAACCCTACACAACATTAGCCCTAATCCCTAAAAAATAGGATTCCTTACAAGGCGCATACAAAGTCCATATTTCTCCTAATGGGTTTGTCAATAGCAATGATCTTACTAGAGGCGGACACTACATATGTGTGTGAGTCGAATAATAATTTACATTGCAGTAGCATTGAAGGTGGCGACTTGGGAAGCATCATAGCACTAATGTCGGCATGAAAGAGCATTGAAGGTTCCCATCAGACTCTTGATTGGTTGTTCCTCAACAAAGATGGACAGGAATATATCTATGACAACACCAAAAACTATCAAGTCAAAAAAAAGTAACAAGCATTTAGAATCTGCAATCAACAATGTTTTACGGCTTACAATTTAATGAAAATTCTCTTGAGCTTCCATTCCTCAAGTGCATGGAACGCCAAGAGTACACGTGTTGAACAATAGCCATTGTGCCAATGACCCTATGGTTCTTGAAGCCAAGAAGTCTCCCCTTCCAATGTTCGTCAAGGTTGCCACGGTTTCGAACTCAATGTGGTCCGATAGCTCCAGGTTGCATGAAGACCCAAGATCCTTTAGAAAACACTTGCGACACACATTTCCCATGAGAATCCCTAATGTTATGCAAGAAAATTGATTCTATCTCATCCTTTGGATTCCTTGAAGTGGAGGGGTTTGACATGGTAGCACCAGAAGAAGTAGAGTTATGGTGTTAAAGAGATAGGCTTGTTGCTTTAACGATGAAGTGAGAAGGAGAAGTGCTTCAATGGGGAGCAAGGAGAGAGGAAGTAGTTCAAAGGGATGGTGTGGATGAAACTTGGAGAGACAAGCGATGCAGCTATGGACAGCTTTCAAATGTGTTGTAGCTATGGAAACCTTGGAGAGAGAGAGAGAGAGAGAGAGAGAGAGAGAGAGAGAGATTGAATTATCATCCACGGAGGTCATATATGACCTATGGGATCAAAAACAAGACATTACAAAAGGTCTTTCCAAGCAAAGGGATTGTGAAATACATCTCGGTTGAGGACTAAGGGTCCAGTGAGGTTTTTTTTTTAATTTTAAAAAAAGGCAGAGCTAAGATGAACAAAAACTATGAAAGAGGAGGTGAGGAGGGAACCGTTTTGGGAGTTCAAAACTCTTGGATAATAGCTTTACCTCCTTGATAGACTGCCCATTTCCCTGCTTTGCATGCTTCTCGCATCTTTCACAGTTCTGCTTCTTCTGTTTGAGTTGGGCGGACGTAAGGTCTTTTGTAAATCACATTTTATTGTCCTTGAGAAGCCTTGATTGCTCACGGAGTTTGATTTGGTCCGCCTTGGTCTTGAAAGTGAGAATTGTATGGTCGGTGTGATGTTCTTGCATAAGAGAGGTAATCTTTGCATGGTCGGTGTGATGTTCGTCCCCTTTCCATTCGCTTGGAATCCCACCAATGCAAAAAATGAGGGTGATATGTTCTTGTCGTTGTCGTTCGCGTAGCATGGATGCCACACGGTCTTCCACCTTGTGGGAGATTACCTTTTGCACTTGATTCTTGACCTCTTTGATGAGGGTTGTCTCTACTTTTAGCTTTGATTCATTAAACTTAACTTCCATATGTTTTAACTCTTCCTTCTTGCTATTCTCCAACACGGCGAGCCGAGCCTCAAAGGCCACAAATCTTTGTTTTAGCTCGTCATTTTCCTTTCAAAGTCTTTCGACTTCCGTTTGGAGACAGGCAACGCTGTCCATCTTTGGGAGTGTTTCCACGACCCCTGCAAAACTAGGCTTACCTTGAGATGAGGCTCGAGTGGCCATGGATGGTCTTTGGTGGAGCTTGGGGTTAGTGTGTCAGTATTAACAGAGACATACTAAGCACGTCACTAGACGTCACAAGTTTAAACATTTGGAGATGCGGGTTGCAGAGGAGCGGGAAGCTTGTGGAGAAGTAGATCACGGAGGAGCAGGTCACATGCCCAAATTGGCATAGATGAGCGTGTTGCGATGTGTGGGTGAGCGGGTCATGGGCTGGATTGAGGGCAGGGCGAGATTGTGGTTTAACCCCTCCCCACAGGGTAGCCCCTCGCCAAGGGGGAGGTTGAGGGTAGCGGGGGAGAGGACAACGGCCTGTGTAGAGTTACGAGCTAGGGTAGAGCGTTGAGAGAGAGAGAGAGAGAGAGAGAGAGAGAGAGAGAGAGAGAGAGAGAGAGAGAGAGAGAGAGAGAGAGAGAGAAGGTAGAATGGAGGGTAATGGCTAAGAGATGCATATTTTGGTCAAATAAAATAGATTTTTAGCAATGTATTTGGTTATGGGAGCTTTTGGGGAGTAAAAGGTAAGATTTAGAGCTTTTCAAAAAAAATTGAAATTTTAAGGTTGCTCTATGGTTGCCCATGAAAATGGAGAGAAAGCCCCCCCCCCCCCCCCCCCCCCCCCCTCCCTTTCCCCCTTCTCTCTCTTTCTAGGGGACAAAGCTATAATAAGGGGAACAAATAGGCCCCAAGGCCCCCCTCCTACCCTGCTTTTTAGAGGGCATAGCTTTGGCCACCACCCTCTTCCTATTGGTACATGCTTAATCAGCCCTTAAGTGAAAGGGCCCTTTTGGGATTCATATTTTTCCTATTGGTGTTAATGAAGGTGTTGCATCTATTCTAACTTTCATCTAGATTACTTGTATCTTCTTTCTCTGGTAGATCCGATTAATTGATAAGGAGTGGATTGATTCCAAGTGAGTGGAAGATTGGCATGGCAAGTATGGGGGTTGGTTTTTTGCTTCTTTGAGGAGTTGTAGTAGATCTTTTGGATTTTGGGGTGCTATAGCATCCATCTTAACCTCCATCTAGGCTGATTCACTATGTATTTTGCATTCAGGAGTTGAATTGATGTGGATAGGAGGCAGGTGCTCCTTTGGAATATCTTTGTGCTTGGCCTTGAGATCGTAATTGATGTACCATAGAAGGCCTTTGAAATCTGTACTAAGGTGAACTTCAGTCCAAAAGCATGAAATAACTTTGTCCTTCTTGTGCTTCTTTCCAAGTGCTCTTTGTGGATATCCAATAGCTCTTTTACATAATATGTGACACAATCATACAGCTTATTAAAGGTATCATCTCCTCTTTCTCTATGTCAGGCAA
Source organism: Adiantum capillus-veneris (assembly GCF_014529385.1). NCBI lineage: Eukaryota > Viridiplantae > Streptophyta > Polypodiopsida > Polypodiales > Pteridaceae > Adiantum > Adiantum capillus-veneris. The sequence goes on along the minus strand of NC_140947.1, from coordinate 104,992,714 downwards.
TTCACCATCTAGGGTAAAGTCACGAGAGGCACTTGGTTGCTCATACCTTTGTGATAGAGGGGAGGTCGGGTTATGTGAGGATTTTCCCAAGTGGCCTCGTGATATCCAACCTTTGGTGGACCAAAGGATTCATAGAGAGCATGATGATAGCAGGGATATATACAATGGATGGATACGGGCTTGGTGAAGATATTGGTAGGCTCGAGAATTGTACGGGGCCTTAGATAGTAATCAAGTGTATGATAAATGGAATGCTTCTAAGAGAAGTTCTTATGGGAACCAACTCGCAACGTCTTGTTATTGTGATGACAAAGCACATGAAACAACAAAACACACTAATGTCCACTTTGGGTTATTGGATAGCCTAGAAAGGCAATGAATAAATTTGTGTCTTGTAGTCATATCTAATACACAAGGCTGATAAGTTTTCAATAGGTTTTTTGGCTAGGATTTTGACTAAAATATTTTCTCTATTCTAAGAAGAACACTTTGTGGCTTCTTGTTGAGATTTTGTTTTTGCTGCACTTATTATTGTTATGTAGATGATGTACTTATTATGCTAGATGTTGTTGCTGACTATCTAGATGTATTCTTGTTATGCAGATGATGTACTTAATATGCTAGATGTTGCTACTAACTATCTAGATGTATTCTTGTTATGCATGTTGCATTTAATTGGGCCAAAAAGTGATATTTTTTTCTTTTTAAGCGGATAGGAATAAATTTTTAGAGCTTGCCAAATCTTTTATGAGAGAGAAAGAAACTTTTCTTCTCCAAGGCATGAAATTGAATGCCTCAATGGAGAGCTCCCTTCAGTCAACTGGTAGAGTTTTCTTATAGAAAATCTAGCCTCTCTAGCCCTTTTTAGGCTTAATTGGTTCCCCTTTCAGAGATGGACAGCTTTTGCTCTACAAGCACGAATGCACAGCCACAACTAGTTGAAGGCTATTTGATGTATTGCTCCAACGAAATGGCTCAAGTCCAAAATTGTTGTCCACAAATATGATGGAGCAGATACTTATAGTCACGCCAAACAACACATCTCCCAAGTTTATTTGTCCTTCAATATTTCAAAACTTATCAAGAGTAGAAAGTATGAATCCCGCGGTCCCTCACTTATACTACTAACTAATGATTTGAAGACAACATTAGAAAATGCTTCTCCCACCATAGATCCTATGTTTGCACTAGAAGGTAGCCATTTGGTAATTGTTCATTAAAGAATTCGGCATCAAAGAGCTCCGAAAGAGATTTCGAAGGGAAAATCCAACATAGATAAGAAAAAGAAAACGAGTTCAAGGAAGCATATTGGCAAGAGAAATGGCTACTTGAATATTTCTCATAGAGGCAACAAAGACCTCACGTAGGAATTTTGAGCACAAACCTTAATTACTTAACAAATTCAAAGTTTTTGCCTTAATCTTATTTAACAAACTCAAACTCTCTTTTTTAGAATTCTCAAAGGGGGTTTTGAAACTCTTATGCTCAAGAGCTATGGCCAATTCTATCAAGGGTTGACCATCCTTGATTTTTTGGGTGTGATCAACCCCTTGCACACTTGCAATCCTCGAGGTTGACCTCTACAAAACTGAACACTATCGGTATCAACCAAATCCCACAGCTCTCATGAATGCTTTTGCTTTTATGCTCATTGCCTGAAACGACGTGGGACGCCATCAATACTTTTCCTTCTCACGCATTTGACATTGCTCTTGCTTGCTTCATGTAAACCTTTTTAAACCAATTTTACCATTTAAAAAGTGTGGCCACTGTTTAACAGCTTTAGTCGATCGCCCAACAAATTTAGTTCTTACGAGGGTAGTCACACAACCCACCACCCTTGCTTCAAAAAATATATAGGTCGGCCACTGAGCACGAGAAGAAAAGAAAATTGATAAATTTTATTCATTTCCTTGGCCGCTTACCATCAACATCCTTGACTGTCCGCCCACAAACTCCTTTAGCCTCCCACCTCTGGCTGCCCAATTTCATCTCGTTCTTTGGCCACTTAACAAGCCCACAACTAATTCTCTTGTCCGCCCTCACTATTATTGGCCGCCCAATCTTCACAAATTTTGGTCGATCAACCTTAACCTCAATCAAGTCGCCCACAATCCTTAAATTTTTGGTCACTCATGTTTTAGAGCCCTCAAGGCTTATACGAGAACTTGAAGCCAACGGCAATTAATTGAACTTGAAACCAACGACAATTAATTGACTACCATCACAGGAAAATTACATTTACAATTGCCATCTACAGAGGAAGGAAGCTTGAAAGTGAAAACTTTTGATTTCTCCACGTAGACCTACAAAACTAGATGCTAGTTCTCAAACATGCTTGTGTACTACACTTTTAGACTAGACGTTATCATCAACCATCGAGCTAAGTACAAATTACTTCATTTATTTCCTTTAGTTTCTCATTATTTTGCATACCAATCGTTTACACCTGTATATATAGCCATACATATATATATATATATATATATATATATATATATATATATATATATATATATATATATATATATATATATATATATGTATGTATATATATATATATATTTATATTTATGTATGTATATATATATATATCTATACATGTATGTATGTGTGTGTGTGTGTGTGTGTGTGTGTGTGTGTGTGTGTGTGTGTGTGTGTGTGTGTGTGTGGGTGTGTGTGTGTGTGTATACATACATACATACATATATATATATATATATATATATATATATATATATATATATATATATGTATGTATGTATGTATGTATGTATGTATATATATACATATATATATATATATGTGTGTGTGTGTGTGTGTGTGTGTGTGTGTGTGTATATATATATATATTTATTTATTTATATATTTATGTATGTATATATATATATATATCTATACATGTATGTATGTGTGTGCGTGTGTGTGTGTGTGTGTGTGTGTGTGTGTGTGTGTGGGGGGGGGGGGGGGGGGGGGGTGTCATCATGGCCCACCTTTCATAGCCACCCACTGTTGTTGAACAACTCGCAAACTTCCATCAATCACTTACATATGAATGCGAGGGCAGAAACTAGAAGATATATTGCTGCATGTTGGCTGCACCAAATCTGCACCAGCTCCAAAGAAAAATTAAATTAGCAGAAAATCTTTCACGTTTAAAGATTTGGATGGCACTAAAGATGCCAGCACAGTACTAGCATGGATTAGTCAATTAGACGACTACTTCCATGATGAAGAGTTCCCTAAGCGTGACATGGTCAAGTGTGCATCAAACCACCTTACCCATTAGGGAAAATTTGAACTCTCAAAGGAGCCCTATAAGGAGGTTTGACTTTGCCTCTCTTGTCCAAAGTGGGCAACCCGATGAAGTACATAAACGATTTGTCAAAACCCTATCAACCATCATATCATTGGAAAGATCTTAGAAAGTAAGTTCTAAATCCCCAAACCCCAACAAATTTGGAGTTGATTTGTAGAATTCATGGACTCAGCACTAAAGCTGAAATGTGGGGAGAGATTCCATTTATAAGATGGAGTTATCACATCAAGAAATGGAATTTGCTAGAATATAAAGAATCTGATGGCATGCTATATATCAAGGGATAGATCTAAATTCAAAAGGTCTGATAAGTTTTGACTTCATTTGTAAAGAAATTTATCGTACACCCATTTTGGACAAGAGGGAGAAAGTCAAAGTCCTTAATAGAGCCCATTTGAGAGTCCAAAATTTCCCTAATGGGTAGCATTGCACTATAGTGGAATACCACCAAACAGCACGGTCGAAGACCTCCCACATGGCATGCATTCAATAAGCTGTTTTCACCCCATTTCCTACCCACACAGTACAAAGCTAAAGCACATCGTCAATGGGATTTAATTCACCAAGGTAAAAATAAAGATGTACAGGCTTACACTGATCATTTTTGGAATTGTCTCCTTCAGCTTCAAGCTATCAAACATGTGAGTTGCAAGAAACTAAAGTGTAAGTATATATTTCGGCTGGCACTGCAAATTGGTGTTGAAGTGGACATGTTTGAGCCAAACTCACTATCAAAGGCCATCAATATGGCACTCAATGCAAAAAAAAAGAAAGGCGAACATCATCTTTATATTGATCAATCTACTAACACTAAATGTAACAAGAAAATTTCTTCCTCTCCTAACTCTGATAGGAACAAAAACCAAAGTCATATCTTCTTCAAGAGACATGGATTTGACAACTCTGCTACCTCTTCTCAACCTCTTGGAAATAACAACAATCCCATGCAGCATAAGGGCAATCAAAATCCTTCCAACAATCAACGCCCCAATCAATCTTCCAAGGATAATAAAAATATCAAATGTTTCAAATATTTTTAGCTTAGTCACTATGCAAATAAGTGCACTAACAACCTTGCTAAGAGAAACAATCATTCCAATGGGTGGTGGCCAATCTAATGGACACGCAACCACAACGAGAGACCATTCAACCACAACCACTCAAACGGTGCACATATTAACCTCATCAAATATGCTAATCGTGATGACAATGAAGTTGAGGTCAATTATGGTGAGGTCTATGATCATGAGTATGATGCCAATGAAGATCCTTATCCAGGTATTCCTATATCTCCACACACTCTTCTCAAAGTGAAAGGCACAGTTAAAGGTGATATTCTTTTAGATGATGGTAGTAGCCATGACTTCATCTCTACACGATTGGCACAACAAATATCTCTTTCACAACTCTCTTTACATCACAAAGTGAAAAAAACATTAATAATCATTGTTTCAATTGTAAAATCAAGTCACTCTTGAAGTTTGCATTGGTGAATTTTCTCATAAACTTATATTTATAGTCACACCTTTGCATGGTATTGATATGATTTTGGGGATGCCTTTTTGACATGAATTTAATCCACCAATCAATTATAAAACACTCCCTTAACTCTCACCCATGAAAACAAACCCCACTCCATCCAAGAAATTCTAGAACATCAAAAATTTCTGCTACCGTTAAGCCAAACAAGCAAGAAAAAGCAAGGAAAAACATATCTAGTGCTTGTAAACCAACTATGTGCTCAAACCAAAACTTCTCAAGACTCTTCACACGATGAACTCCTCTCACAATTTCAACATTGTTTCATGCATTATCTGTCTCCTAGAATACCACCACTATGCCCTGAACACCATAAAATTGATATTATCCTTGGTAATATACCACCTTGCAAAGCACAATACCATGTAAACCCAACTACACACAGAGAAATACAAAATCAAATCATAGGTTTACTTGATCACGGCCTTAGTAGACGTAGTAGTTCACCATACGGAGCTCCAATAATTCTTGTTAAGAAGAAAAATGGAACCTTTCATATGTGTATTAACTACAGATCTCTAAACAAGATCACCATTAAGAATAGATTTCCTATTCCTAGAGTGGATGATCTATTGGAAAACTCAAAGGGGCAAGCATCTTTATCAAAATAGACCTTAGATTGGAGTATCACCAAGTTAAAATATTTGAAGAAGATGTCTACAAAATTGCATCTAGAACCCAAACGGGGCTTTATAAATTTCTTGTCACGCCATTTGGACTAACAAATGCACCAGCTACTTTCACTTGTTTGATGAACCAAATCTTCATTGACCATCAAGACTTTGTCATTGTATTTTTTGATGATATTCTTGTGTTTAGAAAATCTGAGCAAGAATTTCTTGACCATCTATACTTGAATCTTGAGAAAATTCCATTTTTCCAATCTAAAAAATATTATTTGGGATACATTTTCTCGAGAAAGGGAGTACATGTAGACCCCAAGAAAATTGGAGCTATACAATCATGGTCTAGTCCTAAAAACTTGCATGAGGTACGTTCTTTCAATGGTCTATGGAGTTATTATAGGAAGTTCGTTCATAATTTTTCTTACAAATCTCATTATTTAACTCTCTTGTTAAAGAAAAACGCCCCATATGTATGCACTTACTTACAAAAAAGCTCATTCATTGCACTCAAAAATTCTTTGACTAATAAACCTATGATACAATTCCTTGATTTTGGCCTCCATTCTTTGTTGTAGTCATTGATGCTAGTGGAAAAGGTATCGGTGCAATATTTATGCAAGATAACCATCCACTTGCATTTAAAAGTCATAAATTTGGACATAAATTTGGACGTAAATTTAAACTTAGTACCTATGACAAAGAATTGACTACTGTAGTGCATGCTTTGAAATTTTAAAGAGCCTATATAATGGGTGTTGACTTTATAATTAGAATTGATCAACAAAGTATCAAGTACTTGTTATCTCAGTCCCTAATAGACAATAGAAAGATTAATTAGTGGGCTATTTTTATTCAAAATTTTCAACCCAACAATCACTACCAACCTGGTTAAGAAAATGGTGTGGTTGATGCTTTGAGTCCAATATCCTCTCTTAATAATCTATCAATTACGAGTACTTCTTTTGATTCTATGTCTGATATGTATGCATAAGATGATGATTTTAAAACCACATGGTTGCATATGCTTGAAAATTTAGTACACACATTTTTTGAATATACTATACAAGAAAATCTCCTTTACTTCAAACAAAAATTATGTGTCACAAAACCATTTCATGTTTTTCTCATTGAAGAATTCCATAAACCACCTTATACTGAACATAGAGGTTTTGTTGCTACTTTTGAGAATTTATGTCGTGATTTTTATTGCCGTGTTACGAAAAGTGATATTAAAAAATTAATTTTTTATCTTGTTTGATTTTCCAAAAGATTAAAGCAGCAACATGTAAGAAATTAGGTTGATTACACCCTCCCCCATCCCTGAAAGACCTTGGCCGGGAACTCATTTATGGACGCTATTACTTGTTTCCCACTCACTGCTCACAAAGATGATCTGATTTGGACTATTATTAATCGTCTCTAAGCAAGCATATTTTATTCTATGCAAGAAAACCCTCATTGTACATCAAGTTGCACTTTTCTTTTTAAAAGCTTTTTTTCCTTATGGATAAAAGCATGTATTGGTGGTACCACTTTTTACACGTTTTGGTGGTACCCTTTAAAAAAGGTAGGGACCGATAAATTTTCTACAAAAGAAAAATCAAAAAAATTGTTGTACTTTATAGTTTTAGATTCTACATGAAAAAATCTATCCATTGATATTTAACATGCAAGTTTATTTTGCATGTAACACATGAAGATGGGGCTTATAAAGTGTTACCAAAGAACTATTCAAGACACCCCTTTTTGGTACTTATCACGGTTTGCTAAAAGTAGTCATATCTGGTAGAGATTTCAACTTTTAGAGCTTTTTGGACTACATTTTTTGAAAATATTGGCACTATACTTGACTTCACTTTTGTATTCCATCTGGAGTCTAATTGTCAAAAAAAAGTTACTAATCGCACTATTATTGATTTATTGAAAGCATATGTGTCTTCTCAACCCAAAAAGTGAGATGATTACCTGCGTATTTTACAGTTTTGAGATAGAGTCTACATTGTTGTAGGCCCTTTGCCCCTCCTCTCTCAATATTGCATAGCAATGCCAGTTTGCAATTCCATGGGAAGGTGCGTTTCTATGCATTCATTAACTGATAACATGGGAATGGAATTCATTTTGCAAGTATCACAGATTCATCCTCTCTACAACCTAAGGATTGCCTTAGTCACTTATAATTTTAACTATAGACTCACCATCAGGGGTCAAGATTGGAACATGCATGCACTTTGGCTCTTTGCTATGGCGGGAAGGCATTGTGGAGATAGGTGGGCTATACATTGATATGTAGTGATGTAGGTGTGGGTATAGCTATTGTTGTCAAGAGATCAAGTGTTTCTAGGGAAATCCCTCCCATTTTAAATTTCCTCTTGCGATAGTTTTTCATTGTTATGAAGATTGACAACCCATCTATTGCTTTCGCAGCTTGAATGTGTGAAGTTGCAATCCTCATGTTAGGTTCCTTGATAAGAATCTGATTATTTTTCTTTCTACTATGGGCAAGACCCCCCGCCGACAATCTACTCTAGATGCCAACTCCCAAGGAATGTAGCTGCTTGCATTTCGTTCAGAGAACTTATGTGGTGTTGTAGGTTTTAGTGTAGTTACATCTTGGCACACCGTCCATTTTCTTCTTGGTTTGGATGTGTCCTGTGTTGTGCCCAACCTTTTATTCGTTTGTCTTTGTGATCGATAGAAAATGTTTTCATCATTTGGTGAGACTTACGGTTTATAGAAAAATCTCTATGACTCATGGGGGACTACATGCGAGAATCATTCACTTTTGAGTGGTGCAGTCTAAGAAGATTACAATGGTGATTGTTTGAAAATCTTTCATGAGTGGAAAAAGGTATTTTGTATGATTCTTACAATAAGGATTTGATGATTTGGGGTGGAGAAATTAGTGTGACTTATAGTCTTCACAGTCCTTTGTAGGCTACAACTCCCTTCTCTCTCTCTCTCTCTCTCTCTCTCTCTCTCTCTCTCTCTCTCTCTCTCTCTCTCTCTCTCTCTCTCTCTCTCTCTCTCTCTTGTGTGTGTGTGTGTGTGTGTGCGCACGCGCGCACGCGCGCAAGAGAAGGGTCTTTATTATGTGTACATAAGAGACCTCTAGAGATGTTGCATTCACAATGGCCTATCACTCCGAGGAAGTACAAAAGTGGCCTACCAAGGTTTGGGCTATATCCCATTTCATGCATAAGCAAACCATCAACCTTCATGTTGGATAAACTTTCATGCATTTGCACTTTCTCATCACGAGGAAAATTGGAAACAACAAGGGTATCCTAACGTTCCTCATCTCCAATCTCCTGCGATTGAACATCTATAGCCATGCAAGACTCGTAATCAAAGGCAAGCAGCAAAACAATGATAGAAGAAAGACGGAGCAAAACACTTGTATAAACTTGGCCTCTCTGCCAAATCGGAACCACATACCTATCCACTCAAACACTTGCAACCACAGCTCCAAAGACCGTCTCCAAGTGTTAACTTTGTGGCACTAGCCATCTTAGGTAGTGTGATGAATGCGGGAAACCCATTTTTTCCTCATAAAATTGACTGAGAGATTGCAAAGAACGATGGCCATGCATTAAGAAATTTCGGAGGTCATTTGGAGGGCCTTCTAAGAAAAATAGAATTTTGACTTTCTCTCTTTAGAAAATAGGTGTGGTAAAAGCAATTATAAAGTTGGAATAACCATTCGAAAAGTGCACTTACAAGTAGATTCTTGCCATAGCGTCATAACGACCGTGAAGATTGAAGAATAAATCATTTTCAGTTGCATTTAATGAACGTCCGAGAATTGAAGGGAGTTTCCTATACATGAAATGTATGACTAAAGGAAATAGGACGTATCCTTCCAAACTTGCTCTCTCCTTACTCTCTCACTGTTTGTGCGCTGACCTTAAAGAAATCCTCCCTTTCTTGCACTGTTGCATACATGGCTTCTTATTCCACCCCCACAAATGTCCTCCTTAAAAGACGCTTCTGTCATCTACACATTGACCTGGATTCCCAGTATACGCCACTGTGTAAGCGAGGCAAAACTAACATCAAAGTGAAACCTATCATGACAGAGAGACTCAGAGCAGAGGGAGCAAAACACTTAGATATTTAGACAAAAGGCTCACTCTATCCATTAAATCCCATGACCAATGCTTTCCCTACATTTTCAAATCCCACCAACTTATTGACCCTTGCAGGTAATGGAGAGAATGGATTGCTTGGCTACTGTAAAGCTCTAAACAACAAATCAAAAACTTATAAAGACATGGTGAAGCACCAAGAAAATGAGATTCAGAGACTTTCAAACTTACATTATGAGGACCAAAAGACTATAATGTAGCACACACAAGAATCACAAGTCTTGCGAACAAAGGTACAGTCATTACAAAATAAAGAGACAATGTTAGGTACTCGGGCGCGAAAGAAGAAACTACAGAATCTTGAAACGTTGAAGGTAGGCTCTGGCGGCCTTAAAAAAAGAATCCAAGCATTGATGTGAGCATTGTAAACTGTCTAATTAATTTATACTAATCTAACTTTTTGCTTATGTTAGTTATGCTTTCTTTGTAGATATTCTATCTATCCAGATAAAGAAAACATAGACCCGAAGGCCAATGTGGGAAAGTAGTTAAAGCCATTGATAACTAGTGGTCTTGCAAAGGATATAATGCATGAAAAAAAGTTTAAAGTTTTGCAATGAGATGTCGTTGACAGATTCATTTCAAAGAATGCAGTGCCTACCAAGAAAATACAGGGTACATTGGACTCCCTTGGAGTTAGTAAAAGAGGTTACTCAGCTATTTAACAGTCTATCTCTTCCATGTTTGTGAAGAAGGGAATAAATTCTAAGCTTTACCAACAGCTGCAAGTGTTTGGAAGGAAAGACTCCAACTCAATAATGAATAGACCGACTTCATTGGATGTCCATTTCATATTCAAGATATTTATAGCTCACACGGAACTACTGTCACTTATGATGAGTACAACAATATCTTCATGGACCTGACTTTGTTGCAAACTAGAATGGTAGAGTTTTACAATATCACATTCGAAGAGACACGTGGCGTTCTACATTTTGTTTTGAAGCTAAATGAGTGTGAGATTCTTAAAGAGAAAAAGCTAGAGCAAGTTGCAATCACATTCATAAATAGGGCTCTTTCCAATGTCCCACTGATGATCCTTCATACTTTAGTGTTTAATCATAAAAAAACATATGGTGGCTTGGTGCATTTCAGGTAATCCAGTTATTCCTAATTTTGTAGCTCTAGCAAGCACTCTATTGTACCTAAATTTTAGATTTATTTTTCGTATCTCATAAGGATTAATCTTGCAGGTAAAGAAAGAAGACCATGACGTTTAAAACCCCTATTCCATATATCATTGATAGGCAAATGAATTGAGGAGAGGTATTGGCTGTAGATGGGAGAGGAGACTTTCAAGTTCAATGGCATCTTACAGGTGATCTCAAAACACTGAAGTGTATGTATAATTGTGGAATGGGTGCCATGGCAAAGTCTCCGTGCTTGTATTGCATGGAGCATGCAAAGGTGATGGACCCAAAGTGGTGGCGAAAGGCTCCTACTCATCACAATCAAGACTCTAATTTTCAATCAATTCTGGATATACCACTTGTTAATGTCCATATTTGTACATTGCATGGTCTCTACTGAATTGTAGAGAAGTTGGTATATGTGTACATTGGGTTTTCTTGGAAAATCAAAAAGTCAGTTGAACGACAGGCCGTCACTCTAGAGGCTTTGGAACTAGTTCTCTCAGATATATTGGTCTACATGGGGGCAATGTGAAAATCCAGCGGGAAGAAAAAAGGTCAACCAATGAGAAAGATGTACCCTGCAAACCATCCATAGGTGGGGTCAAGCCACGCCGTTTTCTATTTAAACCTCAAGGTATGAAAGATGTGAAGCTAACAAAGCGAGGGAGAGTATATCACTCTACCTTCATTAGCAAAGTTGAGTATATACACTGGAAAAAACTTCATTTAGCAGTGAAAGATCAAGATTCAACAACTCGCAATGCAAAGGGTGATGTGTGGCATTCCATTGACACGTTATTTCAAATGTGTAAGAATGATGATTGGTCGCAGGATAATCTCAACAAGTTTAAATAGAACCTTCAGCTATTGAAAAAATCCTTCAAGACAGCATGGACTGACACTCAAATCACTCATTACATAGTAAATTCAAAGCACCTCAGATAGCTTTAGTACTAAGTTTGTGTTTAAATTTCTAAATACATTTCTTGTTTTGCAGCACATTATTTTTAATCATTTGCCATACTTCATCCAAAAGTATGGGAATCCAGGTATATGGAACAGCCAGGGCCTAGAGAAGTCTCATTACATGGCTAGAAATTCCTACTTCAGACACACACAACATGGAGGCTCTCAAAATAAGACAAATAGCCTGAACGAGTTATTTCAGTGGGTTTATCGCAGAATCATTCACCGCATGCAACAAAAGCAATTATTGGCCTCTTCAACAACCGTACAAGCAATCAAACATTTGCAACTTCAAAAAAGAAAGCGAGCCGACGCATTCAACAACTCAAGTGCTCTTGAAAGTCAAATGAGGTGGAGGGAGACAATGCAATATGCCAATCATCCGTGGAACAAGAGAATTAGAGTTTAGATTATCGGATGTACCACAAATCCCTGTAGAATTAAATTCAATATGTACCACAACTATTTTAAACTTTTGATGATTTACAAATATCATTTGGAACCTCGCCCTTGTATCTAATCATTAAATGTTTTCCATACTCTAAGAGTTTAGTAGGGTTTTCTTTCCCTAAAGATAATTCCATTTGTTGTGTATGTGTAGTAATATGTTTCACGGCCCCCAGTATATCCTAGCGAGTCACCAAAACATTCTCTCCCAAATACCTTGTCGACAAGGATAACTTTGTTAGCATTTTGTGGCAGCATTGGACCACCTAAGAAGAGAGAGCATAGATTGCAGTATTCCCCTGTTTTGACATTCCGTTGTGGAAGATTAGGATGGGTGCCTCACATAGACTAGGAAGTCGTCCTTTTCAGTAATCCATGACTATAAACAAAAGAAGTGTGTGTGTATGTGTGCCAGTGAGAGAGAGAGACAGAGGGGGGGGGGGGGGGGGGGGGGGAGGGGCAGGTTGTTATACCATGAAACTCTCATCTTGCAAATAAAACTCATTCTTCCATAGGTTGACTCATCCTGTTGACTCCTGGGCTGGTTGCTTAAACCAATCCTCCATATCGTGATTACTAGTTGATGGCTTGAGATTATTTCCAATAGTTATTAATGTGGCTTCATCACGAAGGCTTTCTTTATACTTTTTTGTCTTTTCAAAGTAGATTTTAAGGCAGTCTAGTGGGTTATTGGAGATCTCCATTGCCTCGTCATCACTACTGTCATCTGAAACAAATTCATTCCTCTCCTCTTGATACTTGGAGATAGTGGCCAGTGCAAAGTCCTCCCGCAAACAAAAAATACTTTGTATATCATGAAGGAAAACGTATGACCTATCTCCAAATTTAAACTCTGGCACTCCTGGTAGCATTAAGGTAGCTTGCCGCTCATTGAAACCTGACACATCTAGAGGTAGCTTGATATCTGAGGTTTTTACTAAGAGAATAATGCTTCGTTCCACCTCTTTTGCTTCTTCTTCAAGATCAATGGACTCCTCTATCTCCGTCACTTCAATATATTCATCATCCTTTTCCTCTTTTTCATCTGCTGGTAAATTGTGTTCCTCCATGACCTCCTTAGATCTTTCATAAGACTTGTAAATAATCCATATTAAATTATTATAAATCCAAAAGATTCTTGAACCGGCTCGCACTCTCGTTCATGTAAGATGCACCAATAGGGTCTGTACATAAGAGGTGATTGTACTTCTTGTAAGACTATCTTTTAGGATCACAGTCTTTTAGATGGACTATCACCATTTCACCAACATAACCCTGCCCTCGTGAGTGTGAAGCTCAAACTTCTCTCGTTCCAGCTTCAAGTGTTCACTCTGTTCACATATAAACACATCAAGATTAAATGGAGCATTAAAAATGTAGGAGACCAAGTCAAACTTATCACCAGCCCAAGACAAAACTACAAACATTAAAAGCCTTTCATTAATCACTGTAGGGTCTTCATAAATAACTGCCTCTTTTTTCTTTGGGATTGTTGAAACACATTGAGCACTCTGCAAAGTAGGTGCTAAAAAATACACATTTCTCTTAAGTGAGTTCAGTAAAGTAAATGTTGGAGTAGAAGGGGACTCCATTTTGACATATGGATCAGGATCATGCTCCTCCAAACTCATGGCAGGCTCCTTCAAACTCATGGCAGGCTCTCCACCAGATATATCAATGGGTTCTGTTAAGTCTACATTCCTCTTCATTGAAGTTTTTAACAGCTCCGACAGTCTTCTCGAAACGTTTTCTTGGCCAAAAATGCGGTTGGGATCTATTTTCTACCTCTTCCTCGTATGAGATCTTAATCTTGTCATTTATTTAATACTGAAAAATATAAGTTTCTTCAAACATAAATAAAAAGAAGAGCACCATATGATCATATAAGTTTTGAACAAACAATAGCTAGGTATCTCACAATTATTTCCAACTAATCATATAGATAATAACACAAGATGATTAGCATGTGTGTATCCTTTCATAGAATGCAAAATTGCTTTAATTTTGCATTATAGTTGTGAAGAGAAAAAGCCAGTCAAGTGGATCACGACGCGCAGAGTACATAAACAAGAAGCCACAAAGATATTGGCGAATCGTGATCCACTTGATTGGCTTTTATACAAAGAAATAGCTACCAAAACATCAAAGAATTTTATTCTCAAAAAAATCATTTGTACAATTTCAAAAGTGGATCACGGCGCGGGGAGTACTTAAACAAACCTCCACAACACTACTGGCGCGCCATGATCTAATTTTGGTTGGTGAAATGTTAAATGGCCTTTTACATTTTGAAGCACAATTCTTAGACACAACTAAACAATGGACCAAATGAAAGTGAAGAGATTGCCTTTACCTTTGCCAGGACTAGACATTGCTCTTAGAGTAGAGATTCGTGACTGGGAATGTTGTTGTTGGTCTTCACGCTTCAGATTCCTGCACCTTGAAGGAGGCAGAGGCCTTTCTAACTCTCTCTCTCTCTCTCTCTCTCTCTCTCTCTCTCTCTCTCTCTCTCTCTCTCTCTCCTTTTCATACAATAATAGACATTATCGTTATCGTTTTTAACAAAGCACGCCGAATATTATTGTACATGTGTTAGCAAGACATGCAATCAATGGATGGTACGACCACAATAAATATTTTTTTACATCCGAAAAATATGTGTACTATTTATGGTAACAAATGCACACTTGGATTCATGATAAGAGAGAGAGATAGAGAGAAATAGAGAGAGAGAGAGAGACAGAGAGAGAGAGAGAGAGACCTAATCAAAGAGACGACCTCTGCGAGAGAGAGAGAGAGAGAGAGAGAGAGAGAGAGAGAGAGAGAGAGAGAGAGAGAGAGAGAGAGAGAGACCTACCTCCGAGACAACCTCTGCAACCAAGGCGTAAATCTCCTTCAAGCGTTTTCAACCAATTTAATTCCACCAAGAGAGGTATTTCTAGAGTGTTTGTTGATGTAGAAGAGAGAGAGAGAGAGACAGAGAGAGATAGTTTTTTTGAGTGATTGTTGGGTTTGAAAGAGGAAAAACACACACACACACACACACACACACACACACACACACACACACACACACACACACAGAGGAAAGTCATGAATTGGAGCACGCCGTGCGATGGACTATTTTCTTTACTCAATTTTTATCCCACGCACCGTGATCCATATAGAGAGAGAGAGAGGGGGGGGGGGGGGGGGGTTACAAGAAGTGGATCACGGCGCGCAATAGGCTATTATCCCGTCTTAATGTTGAGCCCGTGCACCATGATCCACACAAAAAGAGAGAGAGAGAGAGAGAGAGAGAGAGAGAGAGAGAGAGAGAGAGAGAGAGAGAGAGAGAGAGAGAGAGAGAGAGAGAGAGAGAGAGAGAGGGGGGGAGGGGGGGGGGGGGGGGGGGGGAGGGGAGGGGGTAAAGTCTCAGGAAATACAAAACAACATTTCTCACCACTTCATGTTGGAGTAAAACAAAGCACTGAAACCAATGTCTAAAACTAGAGTGGGTTGGTTAGACTCAAACCCTGAGTGCGGACAGTAAGGGTATCCATACAGGCTCCAATCATTGTAGCCATGTGGAAGAGGTGGTGGGGAAAACACCAATGACAATTAAGAGAGAGAGAGAGAGAGAGAGAGAGAGAGAGAGAGAGAGAGAGAGGAGAAGAGAGAGAGAGAGAGAGAGAGAGAGAGAGAGAGAGAGAGAGAGAGAGAGAGAGGAAGAGATGGAGAGATAGAGAGAGAGAGGGGGGGGGAGGAGAGAGAGAGAGAGAGAGATAGATAGAGAGGGAATCCAAGAATTCGTGCACGGCATGCAATAGGCTATATTGTCCTCTCAATTTTCAGCCCACGCGCCGTGATCCACACAAAAGAGAGAGAGAGAGAGAGAGAGAGAGAGAGAGAGAGAGAGAGAGAGAGAGAGAGAGAGAGAGAGAGAGAGAGAGAGAGAGAGAGAGAGAGAGAGAGAGAGATCCTTTGCATTTTTCTCTTACAGTGGAATGGCAAGAACAAAGGCAACACCAAGGAAGGGAGGGAAAGGATCAGGGCTTGCAAAGAAAGCATGTGGAAGTTCTGCTAGTAAGAAGATAACTTCAGGTAAACCAATGAAGATATTGAAGGGAGCAAGAATGAAGAATATTTAGAGAAACATGGGTTTATTTAGAGAGATCAGAAAAGCTTAGAAATTCATTGAGCTTTGTGTCCTTAAACTTCCTTTCCAAAGGGCAATGAGGCAAATTTGCGAGGAAGCATGCGCTAGTACAATGAGATGGAAGACTATTGCCCTGCTCTGTCTTCAAGAAGTAACAGAAGATTTTTTACTGGAGTACTTAAATGATATCACCATTGTTGCTGCTCATCCTCACCGGGTCACAATAATGGACAAGGACAATGAGACGCTCAAGAGAGTACGTTGGAGATATGTTAAGCTCATTATCTCCAATGAGTTTGTTGATCCCAGACCAACACGATCATGGGGTTAAGATTCAGGTTACTCATGATGTGAACATCAGAGCCAAAGCTGAGCAAGAAGAAAGACGTGACCTGGAAGCAAAGAAATTAAAGAGGATACAGATTGTTGCTGTTGATAAAGAGGCACAGAGGAGAAATTATGGGTAAGTTACCACATACTTAAATGAAAGAAACAACAATATTTTACATTCCATGAAAGAAGGATTGCTAGCAACCATTCCCCTTGCTGATAGTACTAGGCAATTAGCTCTGGATTCTATTGATATTGGGATTTTGAAAGATCCCAATGCACAAATTACAGAGTCTATTGTTTATTTATGCATAAAGTAAGTGCTCTTCTCTACCTTTAAGATCCTTTACTTTTGTATTGGTCTCTAATTAAATCTTTGTTATTGATTGTAGCTTAATAAAGAGCCAACTCCCTCAACAAACCCATATTGAAATACATGTTTTAGATCATCCACAGTTGTTTGTGCCACTCCGAATAAAAACACCCCTCATGGCACATTGGAGAGATGGTTGGTCCATTGTCCAATGCTACAGGTCACAACTCTGGTGTTTCCATACAAATCAAATAATCATTGGAGCCTTGTATGCATTGAACTGGACAAACAAGTGGTATGGACTATCAACTCCATACGAGGAACACATTCAGAGATAAGAGTGTGTGTTGATATAACCTTGTGTGTTTATTTGGGCTATGGTTCATGACCTAAGTATCGTTAATAACAAATAACTTTCATTGTTCATAGATGTGTAAAAATATTACTTCACATCTATGGAAGGCTTTGTAGAAATCATGAACTCTACAGGGAAACCTTTAAAGCTGTCGAAGTGCCTAATCAAACAGATCTAAATTCCCATGGTTGGAGATGTCTTCTCCACACAGAGTACATACTACAGAGTTTTTTTGCTTTGAATCCATTTATGTCTAAGGTATTTCCATGTTATGGTTTGGACCAACTTGGTGTTATTATTAATTGAAGTATTGACGAAAAGTTAACCTAATTTTGCAGAATGCTGTGGAAAATTATACCTTGAAATATTTACAAAGGTACCGCACATCAATGATTCAACATCTACTATCTCTTTCAACTCCAAGAGTTTTAGATGCAGAAGACAGTTTTGTCAAAATATAATAACTTTAACAATGACCGATGATGAAGAAGTTATGCCAATTCCACCATTGGAAACCAAATCCAATGACCCCATTTTAGAGGAACAGACACCGGTTTGCCCTGCAGTTGGAGCAACTGAAACGGAAGTTGGGGTTGATCAATGTGATATAGACCAAGCTCTTGAAAATGTAGATGTAAAATGCCGAGGAATGCAACAAAGGGTCTAGGCCAACTAGAGGAGGATAAGGAAGGGCCTATAATTGTGGCACAGGATGAGGCACATGATCAATATGAGGGAGTCCAAGCTCCTGTAATTGCTAATGTGAAGAGCTCTTCAGAGCTGAGAGAAGATACAGAGTGTCGAGACCATGTAGATGAGGAGGCCAACGTTGCAAATCAAAGCCAAGAATAGACAATAAAACAAGTTAAGCATTCGGCCATGGAAACACAAGAGTCATGTACTGCACAACCACAAGAGGTGGATACCCTTGGCAATACAAAAGGGAACATCGATACTCAACAACAGAATGTCAACATTAAAAATGACTAGTATGGACTCTTGCTTCAAGTAGATATGGTTGTTCCGACAATATCCATTGTACTTAAATAATATACTCTTTTTGGTTTCTAACTACTTATATGTATGCACACAATGATTGCAAAGACTAATTATTTTGGATCTCAGGGATTGTTGTTGCTACGACAGTCATACAGTGTACATACAAAGATCTCGGATTTACGTAGTTTCCGCTTGGGAAATCTCAGAGTACTAATTTGACAAGGCACAAAGGAATTTTTGAATTTTTTGATTCCACGGTTTAGGGTTGCTAACTGGTCTTCAGGTGCAGGCCCAAAATTTGAATTCCCTTGTTTTCATAGTTTGCAGTTTGGCTGAAATTCAGAGATTGAATTTTTATTTTGTATATAATCAAAGAAATTGTAATACCATTGCGGGACATTTCCACCCAACTAAAGCTAATGTACCACTTTTCTACAAGCCCTTTGAACAGATCAATGTTCCTTATGATGCTCTCAATACGATTGATGACACACCACATAAGGGTTTACTTAATCCACCCAACACTACTACTTCCCCACCTTCATTTGAAAGGCATCTTCACAATTTTTACCTAGAGAACATTTTGGTCCCATACCTGCAAGGAATGTACTTAAGCCCATTGAGCACATCAAAATTTGTACTTACAAATATACGTAATTCAATTGATACTGTCTACCTGTCTATGTGTTTCAAATACTCACACACACACACACACACACACACACACAGCCTTAAGCAAACACTTTATATTAAGATTAAACCAGTTGAAAAAGTTACATTTTGTTGAAGCCATTCTGGCTAGATTACATGGGCACAATTTGAATACGACCAAAAAGATCTTCACACAGAAAATGCTTCTCCCTTCGTTGCATTACTCTTCGTCCGCCCAGCAAGAAATAAAATTTTACGGAGTCAATGTCGGCAGTCTCCTCGACTATGTCATGTCAAAGTTGCAAAAGATTGCATTGCTGCCTTATTGTAATTATTGTCATAAGATTTAGGTCTTTGTCCACCACTTCCACATCTATGACAATATTGTTTGCCAAACTTGCTGCCTCGTGATCCATAGGCACATAGCAACCTTCAACAATGTGAGAACACTTGTACAAAAAGGAGATTAATAATGTCTATGTCACAAGCATATACTTGACACTGAAAGTGTCAAGATCAATCTCGCAACATATGCCATTTGTTTCTTTCACATACCACCCTCGATCAAGAAGCTTATCACACGAGAGGGAATCAAATGATTTGCAAAGCAGCATAGTTTTAGCAACATGTACATTGCAGGTATGAAATAACTCAACAAAGAGACCAAGTGGACATAAATTTGCAAGTTTCACCAATTTAGTGGGTACAAAATTTCGGAGAGACCTCTGAATATCCCTATAGAGCCTGCTCCTCAATGCCTCACTCATTGTTGTGTCGGGAACAGGACAATCCATGGAGTTCCAGTTGGTTGGTAGTGAAACCTTCACCAACACTCCTCTCTGATTCCTTTGATTGAGTTCGTAGAACTAGTCATAGAAGAAAATACCCTCATCTGCAAGGCTTTTGCTAGTTATGCCCGCATATTGCAAGACCCCAAAATGAGCATGGTCACAGAGATGAGACCTATAATGCACTCCAGTGGCTCCCATTCCTCATATGAGGAAGAATAAACATCTGTGAATGTAAAAGAATAGAAATAAATACAAACATCTGTATAACCTAATTAAATATTTGTAATAAGAGAAGAAAAAAACAGATTCACATTTGAAATGTAAGATAACATTTATAGAGGAGTGTTAAATAATTAACTCACAATTGCATCGTGGATTACGCACCATGGAGACATCGCCGCCATTAGCAATCACATCAAAGTGAGTGAAAACATATTGAACAAAGACCTCTTTCAAAGTCTTCTTACCAACCTCGACTTTGAAATCCAAAACTCTTGCTTTCCATGCAAAACAAAACATATTTTTTTCTCTCGAGCTTTTTCTCCTTCTTGGCTGCATAAGAACCCAAGAACCTTTTCTTATCCTCTGCTCTTGCCACCTATTATCTATTGTGAGAGAGTTTGAGATTGAGATAGTGCTTATGCTACTACATGGTCTTCTTGGCACACTAATGTGAGGTTAGTTGGGGACAGTGTAGAGCAACCTCTAGAACTTCTTGGGCGAGAAGAAGATGAAGCCATAGCTATAATGGAGGGAGAATGAGATTTGAAAGCCTTTCATAAAGGTAGTGGATATCTTTTAATGCAGGGAGAGAGTTAGCTATCAATCAGTAGTCAGGTTTCAGCAACTTGACAGCTACTAGCAGTGGGCCCTACTTTGTGAGACAAGGAAGTTACCTTACGAAAATGAGACAAATCTCAACATTTTAAAATGATTTCATTTTTGTGATATTTTCCATGCATTTCTACGTTACGTAAGGTAGTTGCTCATTGGTTGCACCTTCTTTTCTCTCTCTTCAATAAGACCCTCGAAATGACCTCCAAAATTTCCTAATGGAACTAAAATCTTGATGTTTCATTATGCACAAAAAGGCCATGTAAAGTGTGGACTCCGTGTTCAAAGAGTTCACTTGGCCAAAGACCAAATGGTTCTACTGCAATTTTTAGGAAAATTATTTAAAGCAAATCAAACATTTATTGCACAGCCCTTGAAAACGGGCACTCGCATCAAACAGCAAAGTAGTGTATTCGTAATTTTGTTTTTGTAAAGGCTAAGAGCCCTATTTATGTCGTGACCACCAAATTGCAAGACCCTAGACCAACAACCATCTTCATGAAGGTGAGGATAGCATAGATTGCCTTGTAAGGCTGCAGTATTAGTGAGTTTGCATATCCACATACCAATGTGTCCCCTAGATATGTGTCTTGAAGTAGCACACTATTTCAAAGCTCAGTGTGTATCCTAGTGA
Organism: Adiantum capillus-veneris; assembly: GCF_014529385.1. NCBI lineage: Eukaryota > Viridiplantae > Streptophyta > Polypodiopsida > Polypodiales > Pteridaceae > Adiantum > Adiantum capillus-veneris. Next base: position 104,971,494 of record NC_140947.1, on the reverse strand, counting down.
CTTCCACAAATCCATATTCTGAGAAAAAGCCTTCAATTTGGTCACAATGGAAAAATTTGACTCTTTATCATCTCCTTCCATCCGTGCTTGACTAGAGCAGTGGATGTTACAAATCCAAGGTACAAATTAAAAGGCATCTCAGTCAGAGAGATTTCTAACATCAAACTCAACTGACTCGTATCCCTGTTAGTCTTACCTCCAGCCATAGCACCCACCCAAAACCAGGGGGCCTTGTGCAAAATTATCCACGTCCTGCTAGCACTCGGTCCCCAGAAAACTGTCAAGCTACTCCCATCTCAACTGAACATAATAGGATGTACCATTGTTGCTGCCAACCCTTGCATGTTGGCCAATTTGTGCTCCCAAAAACTTGTATCCTTGTATCTTGGATTCCGAGTAACCCTCTTCTCGACTTCAAAAATCCCAGATGCATGCATCATCAGAACCCGTCACAATGCCACTATCAATACACCTCCCTTTAGATGGGCAACATGCCCATCATTGTCATCACAAATGAGATCAATCACAACTGGAAACTCAATGCCATCATACATTCCAAGGGGCCATCATCCGACTAATCCCCAGTAACATATTGTATCGGGAAAAAAAGCCTAATGTGGGCTTTGGAATCAACAACACAAGTCTCAAAAGGCACAATAATTTTGACAAAAAATTTAGCTATTCGTGGCCTATTGAAGTACAGCAGATGAGAGAAGTTGGAGCCATGCTAGTATACTCCCAATCAGAACCAAAATTTGTTGATCACTTCAATGTGGTGGTCCCAAAAACTGCATCCTTGCTCCCAGCTTGGGTCCCTTTTTCGGGTCCCACACAAGGCTCTTTAGTGCATCGGCCTAACCAAAAAATGATGTTCAAGTAACCCTCTTCTCCACTTCGAAAACCCCACATGCATGCATTATCAATAACGTGGCATAATGTCACAGTCAGTAGACCTCCCTTGAGGAGGGAAACATGCCCATCATTGTCATCACAAACGGGATCAATCACATTCAAAAACTCGATGCCAGCGTACACCCCACTTCATCCACTACATGAAAACCACCCTTGCACACACATATTCAAAACACTTATACACTTGGACATATTCACAGACAGTAATTTAATATAGCTATTGATCCTTTTTACCTCTGAATCAAAATCAAATTCCCAAATTAAGTGTATTAGCAAGGCCTAGCCCAAAATATAAATGGACACATGTCCTAGCCATTCCAATAGCAACTCTGTTTTTGTATCCATCATGATTAACCCACATCCACTGAACTCTAGATGTCTGAAGAGAGGATGGTTTTCACCCAAGGGCGTAGATGTACCCCAGGGATTCACCATGGAAAACTTACCGCACCACGTAAGTGCAAGGGAGGGGGGTTTTTTTACAAGTTACATAAGTTTATAAGTTAGGGGCAGGCCCCCAACAATTTATCTCCCAAGCTTAAAAATAAGGGAGGGGGTTATGATATTGGGGGGGGGGGGGGGGGGGGGGAAGTGAGTAATGGGAAAAATGAGAGGAAGGTTTTGTGTTTCAAAATCATGGCTTCCCAAAAGAGTCTGCTCCCAAACATGTGAGTCATTAGCTACAAAGATACATGTAAGAACTAACATTGCTCTGTATCAGTTTCTTGTTTTGTGATTATAGTTTATTTGTGGAGGAATGAAAGCTATAAAGGGTTTGTATATATAGATGCAAGTTTGCATGGAGAACCTAACGCAACTTTATAGCCATGTTTTTTAAGTAATTTAGATGGGTCAAAATTGGACAAGTAGCCAAAGTGCAGGCTCATTGGGCACATAGTTTGAAAGTCAAACTAAGACACATTGAGGATACGTCTAGTTATCAATAGAAGTGGTTCCTTAGTACATTGCCAGCCATTATGCTACACACTCTTTGACTAGTTTTACCCTACTAGATCATGCAAGACCTAAATTTTATATATAAGATAGGGGTATGATAGTTTTCTTCATTGATTATTATATAAGCGTAGAAAGGGGGGTCATATTCCCTAAAATGAGTAGTATATAGGGGTTTTATCAAAGTTTTCCGCTCGCAGGTGGTGTCCCGTTTTGTGTATAGAGTGAATCCCCCGGGAGATGTACTTGAATTGTAGTTGCTCTGTGCTGACACACACAGAAGACTACCCCGACATCTCCAGTTTTCTCAATTCATCACACCCTTACATAGTTTTGAGATTCATACAGCACGTTATGTTGATGCCTCTCATTTCATGTAGAACATTCAACGAGGGTAAATCTTCCAGCAGTCGACAATCATACAAATATAACTCTTGGAGATGGGTGCGACACTCAATGTGTCATCCAACAATACCTATGGTGGTGGAGACGTTGTTCCGCCCATAAAGTTGTGAGTTGAGAGATGTCGTCGAAGTGGAGGTACCCTCATGTTGAGGACAAGTAGAGCTTTTAAAAATGATGTGTCCAGCCTGTCTCCTTTAAACTATGATGTGTCTAGCCTATATCCTTTAAATAAAGCACTTCCAACTTCTGCAAGCTATGCAAGCCCTCGAGTATGTCACAAGGTTTTTCAAAAAAGAAATTAATAGGTGGAGAATTTTGAACAGATTCCAATGACGGATATGAAATTAAAAAAATAAAAGGCAAGATGTTGTTCATGAAGTGGAATCAAATCAGCCTATAGATGTCGTGCAAGCTTGGGGAAAGGCCAATAGATGTCGCACCAAGAGAAAAGGCTGGGGAAAAGCAATTGGCGCCGTGCGAGGCAGGAGGCTCTGGAGCATTTTTTAGTTATATATGGATCGATACATCTTACAACTTGACACATTGGCTCACCTGGTTATGAGGTCGATTTGTTGGTTCTAGACTCATTGGTCAGGGTTTGAACCCGCTTCAAACCTTTTAAAATGTAATTAAAACAATAAGGTATCATCCTTAGCAGGAAGGAATGGGATCCCAAGGAATCTCATGAAGAAATGAATATAATATCACAACCACCAGTAAGCAACAACGTTCTATTTGTCTCCAATTCCACTAGATTTGTAAGGCTTGCAAGATTGATAGGGCCCGTTCTATTGCTCATATCAGCTATTGCAATGCGTACTGCTCCAAGTTTCGCAATCCCTCAAATTCAACACTCTTGAAATCTAAGGCTCTGTGCAACTCCCATGCACGATGCCGCTGCCAAAGGCCTAGAAGTTTCAAGCAAGCCAAATATAGATATAACGTCAAAGCATAAACCGAGAAATTAAACTCCAAATCAACACACACACACACACACACACACACACACACACACACACACACACACACACACACAGAAATTTTTAAAGAACCTACAGTTGTCTTTTTGTAGCTTGCACACACCACCGAAAATCGATGCAAAGATAGCGAGAGTGAAAGGTTGCATAAGTACAGAAACAAAAATATAAGTCGAAATTGGATACGACTTCTCGCATCAAAATGTTTGAAACTATAAAAAAAATAGATTTTAAAAAAAAATTACATATAGGTTGTCATCGTAAATATTACAATCCTGTTACAGGTAAAGTTAGGGTGAGCAAAGATAATGTTTTTAATGAAATGGCAAGTTGGTTTACTGATGTGAAAGATTATTTAGGGGCTAATGTAATTATAGAAAATGTGGTAGTAGAAAATACATGTGCCAGGTCACACATTTTGAGTGGGCTACAAGGGTCACCTAGTGCATGTTATGGTGAGAAGCCATGGAGTGGCAAGTTGCATGATAAAATGAGTCCTACTAGCTAAAGGGAAAATAAAGGAGTAGAAAAGCACAAATGCACCACTGGGAATTTGGCCACCTCTTTATATGAACAAAAAGGTCTTTTGATTTTCCACCTTCATAGGTCTTTTCACTACCTAAACTCATCCTTCACTTCCGCACTTTTAAGATGCTTTGAAAGGGTTTTTATGTTTTTGAGATTGGATAGACCTAATACTCATTGAATGTATCAAGAAAAGGGAATGAAATTTTTGGTGTTGCACCAAAGCTGCCAAATTTGAGTGTTAGTCATGATGATGGTGACAGTAGTGGTTGTGAGCAGAATTTAACTGAGGAGTTTGCCATACCCTTTGTGAATATTTTGGGTGCAAGAAGGATGCAAGCAAGGAATAAGAAACCTGGAAGTGATCTTGGACCACGCAGGTCTAAGAGAGTAAAAAAAAGTGTGCAAAGGTTGAATTATGACAATTATGTGGCTTGTCATTGTGCATATATGGCAAAGATTAGACAGGAAGTGGAGCCCACTTGTTTTGGAGATGCTGTCAAAGATGAAAAATGGAGGCAAGCTATGGATTATGAGACGGTTGCCCTTGATGCAAACTTAACATGGAAGTTGTTGACTTTACAAGAGGGAAAGAATGAAATTAATGCAAATGGGTGTACGAGATAAAGCACAATTGTGATGGCAGTGTGAGTAGGTACAAGCCAAGGCATGGGCATCCCTATTGCTTTTGGTGAAGAAGAAGGATGGTTCTAAATGCATTTGCATAGACTATCAAAGCTTGTATAATTATAAGGTTACCATAAAAAGTAAGTATCATATTTCCCAAGTTAAAAAACTTTTTGATCAATTCTATGGAGATATATGCCACAAAGATTGATTTGAAATCTGAACATCATTAATTACAAATTAGCTCAAGTGATATTCCTAAAACAACTTTCAATTAAACATAGATTGGAAATTTTAAGTTTCTTATCTTCATTTTGGGTTGACAAATGCTCCACTTTTGTTTATGACAGTCATGGACAAGGTTCTACAACCTGATTTTGATAAATTTATAGTAGTAGTTTTAGATGACATACTCATTAGTCATTCTAAGGAAAAACATTTAGAACATCTTTGAAAGGATTTTGATCTTCTTAAACAACATGCCTTAGATGTCAATAACAGAAATATGCTTTTATGCAAAGAGAACTGCAATATCTTGGCCGTATCATTTGACTTGAGGGTCTTAAAATGGATCCTAGTAAAGTAGAGGCTATTTTGAAATAAACTTCTCTCAACAATTTGGAAGAGCTTCAATATTTTTTTAACGTATGGCTGGCTCTTATCTCACTTTATTTAGAATTGTGCAAAGATAGCTATGCCTATGATTGACCAATTGAAGGGTCAAGGTTGTCAATTTACTTGCCATAAAGAGCAATAGAGTAGTGCTCATAAGCTTAAGATAGCTTTAGTACTAGCCCTCTATTGAACATCGTGGATCTAACAAAACCGTATGTTTTGAAGATCTTTGATGCTAGCAATAAGGCCATTGGTGTAGTAGACCAATGTATGCCTTTGGAAAATTCAAAATTAGATAGTGCCCAAAAAATTACTCTACATACGAGCATGAGTTATATGGGTGGAACCATGGGTTTGGTGGTACAAAACGTGTGTCCTTGACACTTCTTGTGAGGCACTTTTGGATAGTGTTTTATCGGCATTTTTTGAAAGCCAAAAAAAAATTCAATATTTCAAAAGAATTTGAAAAAAGTATCAACTTATTTAATTTAGTTCTTGGTTTATTCTCAAGGCAAGACTGTCTACCTACCCCTTGACCATACTCTCTCTCTCTCTCTCTCTCTCTCTCTCTCTCTCTCTCTCTCTCTCTCTCTCTCTCTCTCTCTCTCTCTCTCTCTCTCTCTCTCTCTCTCTCTCTCTCTCTCTCTCTCTCTCGCGCGTATACTCCTTCTTAAAATACACTGGCACTAATGTCCTCTAACTTAGTTAATTCAGTTATTTTTCATGGTCATAATGTTTTTTTTCTATACCTCGGTTTACATGATTCATTATTACTTGTTTCTTGGGATAGAAGCATAAAAATTATTGCATATTCTTACTTACAATACACAAATACCAATATTCTCTAATCTAATTACTTTCACTCGTTAAAGTTCAATATTTTTCTAGACCAGAACTTATATTATTTGCTATCATGAACCGCCAAGCATAATTACACACACACACACACACACACACACACATACACACACACACACACACACACAGATATATATATACATATATATATATATATGTATGTATATATATATATATATATATATACATATATATATATATGTATATATATATATGTGTGTGTGTGTGTGTGTGTGTGTGTGTGTGTGTGTGTGTGTGTGTGTGTGTGTGTGTGTGTGTGTGTGTGTGTGTGTGTGTGTGTGTGTGTGTGTGTGTGTGTGTGTGTGTGTGTGTGTGTGTGATTTATGGCACATACAATTCAATAACATTTCTAACCAGCAATTCCAATTTTAAATCGATCCATGCAATGCCCTCATCTATTGTAGACGATCTTGCTTTTTTTTGTTGAAAAAGGTAAAATTATATTAGAAAAGGTAAAGAAAGGAATACAAAGGACCCATAGGTAGAGGGCGGAACAGCCCCATTGATACTTATTGTTGATAGAAGCTGATGGAGAAACGTGTAGAGAGTATGTCAGGCAAGGGCTACCAGTACGTCATTGCACGGTAATATTTAAGCGAGCATGTATATGATTGTGGTGAGCAAAGCAGAAAAATGCTTTGACAAGCATCCCTTTTTTCCACAAGGAACTTATGTGGGTCTCAACCTAAATAAAACAAAGTTCTTCCTAGGAAAACTTCCACATCAGCTCTTTCAGACCTCAATATAACAATGTAGAATATATATGTCCTATATATAACTTCTTGATTGTCAACAAAGACTAAGGTTAGATGGATCTCTCTCTCTCTCTCTCTCTCTCTCTCTCTCTCTCTCTCTCTCTCTCTCTCTCTCTCTCTCTCTCTCTCTCTCTCTCTCTCTCTCTCTCTCTCTCTCTCTCTCTCTGGGATGGGAAAACGTACTCTTTGTCTATATTACATTTTTATATTACATCTTTCAGACCCTCAAAGAGCGTCTATATATCTCCTCATTTGCCTCTGTATTAGTTGAGGCATCGACACATAATCTTCCATAAGTTTATTTTTCATGAGTCCCCATGGCAATCTAATGCTTTGGTCCCAATCATCAAAGATACCTGCATTTCTTATTTGACAAATAAACAAAACCATCCATATCCTGACCAGTATAATACAAGTGTCTAAACCAACATCCTTAGATCGGACAAGACCAAAAACACATTGGAATTTGGTAATCTTAATCTGGCAACAAAGCATGCAGTAGTCTTGCAAGGTTTTCCACCACAATTTCACCACTCTAAAATCAAAAAAAATTGTTTCATAGATTCCATTTTGTTGCATCTAGTACACATGTCATTCATTACATTTTTCCTGCCTAAGTTCCCCAATAGGTAGTGCTCTGGTGATGATCCTCCGAAGAAATACTTTATGTTTGAATGAGCAATGCATTTTCCAGATACAATGAAATCATTGTAGCCACCATTGGTGACTTTTATTCATTCCCCATATTCTATTACATCGGATATGTATATTAGAATTAGGCAATAACAATGGATAGAAGGTACTGGTAGGGGATGTCCACCAGTTCGATGAAGAGTGTGGCAATTCCCAGTCTTTGAACATTTGAGTTGAATTTTGATTACAAGGAATGTGAAGGTTGAACACAGAGGCAGCAAGCAGTCCCCATGGAATGCTCGGTCCATTTCCCAATTTGTACAGTCTTCAAGCAAACAAAAAAGCCACCAACTGCCTATTAGAGTCCACGACTTGTTCAATGGCACTAACACCTCTTTTAAAAAGAACAAGAGATTTTCTCCCCATCAACAAAGCAAGAGCCATTTTAAAAACGAAACTCCAAAAGCATGATTCCACGCCTAGGGAATTATTAGTATATCTGGCTTGACCTAAACCAATTTAGTAAGAACATTTTCCAAGAAAGCACGAGCATATTACCAGTCAACCCGCACAGTTTCAATGGTGTTGCAATGAATAATCTATCCCACTGACACATATCCCAAGAGCCATGAAAATACATTATGGATTTACGAACCAAAAACCACAACAACCTGAACCAACATTTATATGAGTTCAACATGTGCTTGATTAAAGTCGCCCTTCTTGCCAGCATGTGTATTTTCAGGTTCGGTATCCCAATACCTCCCAAGGAAATAGAGTCCCAAGCAAGCTAGGCAGTATGGGATGCACCCCATAAAAATTTAATGAACAAAGATCTAATTCTGAGCAGAGCCTTATCAGACCAATCCAGCAAAGATAGAAAATACAAAACATATGGAATCATGATTGATTGCAAAATTTTGACTCTAACATGAAAAAGCCATTCATCATAGTACCATTTAGCAACCTTAGTATGCAGTTTGGTTTCTACCTATACAGTCAGTTTGTTGAAGATGATGAAACAGGAAACAGAAGGAAGATACCAACTCAGAGTAGGAAGAAGATGGAGAATGAGAAGACACAGAGCTTGCGTACGAGATCTCTGTAGTCTATCTCTCTGTATTAGAATAATAGAGTGTTTTCAAACTCAGAGCTACAAAGCTTATATGAGACCCTAAGAGATAAGGTGTCCTTTCACACCAGATGTCCAGGGGGAAAAACCCAGTGGAAGAAAAGTGCCCCTGGTGAAGCGCGTATACACACTAACACTACTACATGTCTACAAATCCCCCCTGTAGTGATAGTGTGAATCCGTACAAGGTAGCAGATCATCATGTGTATGAGAGTAAGCCCAAAGCTTTTCGGAAAGCTTCAAACTTTTCTTGTGATAACACCTTCGTAAATAGATCTGCAATGTTATCCTGTGCAGGACAGTAAGTTAGTGTGATCTCCCCTGCATGTAGCCTTTCCCTGACATAGTGGTAGTGAACCTCTATGTGCTTTGTTCTTGCATGAAATACTGGATTCCTTGCAACTGCCATAGCACTCTGACTGTCAGTGAAAATGGTAGTGGGTGCCTGTTGACACTCACAAAGATCTGCCAATAACCTGTGTATCCATACACAATCAACTGTTGCCGTGAAAGCTGCCCTGTACTCAGCTTCACAAGTTGATGTAGCCACTGTGGGTTGCTTCTCGCTTAGCCAAGATATACATGCATTTCCCAAGAAAAAACAATTCCCACTTGTGGAATGTCGTATGTCAAAATCACGAGCCCAATCTTAATCGTTGTAACCAAGAAGCTGCATAGAACTGTGCTTTCCATACATATCCCCCCTTGGAAAGAACATGAAAAGATTAGGGGGGATATGTACGTGAAAGGTAACGAAGTATGCGCTTCACAGCCTGCCAATGATGCATACCTGGGCTGTGCATAAATCTGCTTGCTTGTGAAATCCCAAATTGAATGTCTGGACGAGTGTTGCCTGCCAAATATATCAAGCAACCAACCGCTGCTGCATAAGTATGTACATCAAAAGGTTCTCCAGCATCGTGCATGCTCAACTTTGATCCAGTTTCTACAGGTGTAGAGATTGGTTTACAATTTTGCATACCAAACTTGTCCAAAATTTTATGCAAATATTTTGCCTGCAACATGTATATGCCATCCTCTGATTGCACAAACTGAATACCCAAGTAATAATGTAGCAAACCAAGATCAGACATCTCAAAGGTTTTTCTCAAAGCATCTTTAAATGCTTCAATTTCATCTACAGTATTGCCTGTAAGAAGCATATCATCCACAGAAAGTGTTAGCATAATGAGAACTCCATCTCTCTTTTTGACATACAAAGTATTTTCTGTTGGACTATTCTGAAATCCCTGGCCAATCAAATAAGTATGTATCTTCTCATACCATGCTCTTGGAGCCTGTCTGAGACCATACAAAGCTTTACGCAATCTACATACCTTTTGCTCTTGACCTTTTACAAAAAAACCACTTGGTTGACTTACATAAACTTCTTCCTGCAAATCACCATTCAAAAAAGCAGTTTTGATATCCAACTGATGCACTTTCCAACCATGATGAGCAAAAATTGCAACTAGTGATCTAACTGTGGACGCACGAGAAGTAGGAGCAAAGGTTTCATCATAATCTATGCCTTTCTGTTACGCATAGCCTTTTGCCACAAGCCTTGCTTTGCACCTGTCAACAGTACCATCTTGTTTCCTTTTTACCTTAAAAACCCACTTTGTACCAATAGGCTTTTTACCTGTAGGCAAGTCCACTAGATCCCATGTATGATTCTTATGAATAGAATCAATTTCTTGCTGCATAGCATCTTTCCACTGAACACGCTCTAAAGCTTGTTCAAATGTATCAGGCTCATCTGCATCACAAAGAGTGCTAAAGCAAGCCAAATCTACTAGCTCTCTGCCAAAAGTAGTACCAGTACATGTTTTTCACGGCAACGGTGTATCCAACTTGCTATCCTGCAATGTTTTTTGAACCCATTTAGGCAAGGTTCTTTCTTCCCTGAGAACTTCTTGCTCTTCACGCACAATTTCCTCTACATCATGAGGTGTCACATGCTGATCAAAAGATTGATCAAGATTATCAACATGTTGTGATTCTTGATTCTCCACAAAAGAAGGACGCAAAACTTCAAATACATCATGTGTCTGCATATGAGGTACATCAAAAGCTACCATAGGTTGAACAGTAGTTTCTACAAAAATTACATCACGACTTTCAAAAATCTTGTTTGTAGCAGGATTGTAAAGTCTATAACCTTTACTTCCACTACTGTACCCCACAAATATACATTTGATTGCCTTATCATCAAGCTTCCCATGTAACTGCTGAGGGATGTGAGCATAAGCAAGACAACCAAAAACACGAAGATAATTGACTGAAGGTTTTCTGTTATACCAAGCTTCATATGGAGTAATGGTCTTCAAGGCACGAGTAGGACACCTGTTCAAAACATGTGCTGCACAAGCAACTGCCTCCATCCATAGCTTATGAGGAAAACTCTTAGCCTTGAGCATACATCTAGTCGTCTCCATTAAAGACCTGTTCTTCCTTTCTGCAACACCATTCTGTTGTGGTGTGTATGGCATAGTGCATTGGTGCTTAATGCCTTTCTTTCCCAAAAAATCCTTAAATGCACCTGACATGTATTCACCTCCTCGATCGGTACGAAAAGTCTCTACTTTGCAACCTGTTTCATTTTCAACCATGGTGACATAATGTTGAAAAATTGCAAACACATCTGACTTTGCTTTGAGTGGATACACCCAACAAAACCTGGAAAAGTCATCAATGAAGGTCACAAAATAAAGGTTGTTTCTCATAGATGGCGTCCTCATAGGACCACATACATCACTGTGTACAAGCTGCAACTTTCGTGTCCCTCTAACTTAACCATCCTGCGAAAATGCAAAGCTGTGCATCTTTCCAAGAACGCAACCTTCACATACATGTCTTGGTGGCATCTCCAATAAAGACAAATCATGCACCATATTATGACGTTGTAAAGTCATCAAACTGCCATAACCAACATGCCCAAATCTAGCATGCCACAACTCAGCATCCTGCATGGCCTGAGTCTTTGTTTCTGCAATACATACCTGAATCTGCTTTTCATAACGATCTAGCACAAATAGTCCATTTTCCAGCGTACCTGTAGTGATAAGAGAATAACCATTCTCTCGATCTCGTACAACACATCTATCATCCTCAAAAATGACCCAAAGACCATTTTTTGCAAGAGAGGATACAGACAACAAATTCTTCTTGATCTCTAGAACATATAAGACATCTGGAAAGCATAAATCTAAACCATCTGAAATGGTAATCAAAATCTTACCAACGCCTTTGATTGGATAAGAAGCATTATTTGCACATGTCACCTTCTTTCCTGCTGGAGCTGCATCCAATGAACAAAACAAATCCTTCCTTGAAGTAATATGCCTGGATGCACCACTATCAAAGTACCAAATCATTTGTGTCTCGTCAACACTGTAAGCAGAAAAATCTAAACATACTACGAAAGCATAAGAATCCTGTACAAAGTTTGCAGACTCTTCTTTAGCTGTAGAAGAATCACCAGATCGAAGCTGAAACAACCAAACTTGACTCTTTCTTCTTTTCTTTAGCAATTCGCTTTTTACACTCACTAATGTAGTGACCAGGTTTCTTGCAGTAGTTACATTTACCTTTCTTCTTGGGCTTGTCGGAATCACCTTTAGACTTCTCTGAAGATTGTCCTACATCAGACTTGGAGTGATGAGCACTCTCTTTACCCTTGTTTTTGTTCTGTACAACAAGAGCATGATCCATACTATCCACCTGTAAAGACATGTTCTTACGTGATTGATCCTCCTGCAATAGCAAAGCCACTAACTCTTCAAAACGAAGAGGCTCAGGATTAGCTCGCAAAGACAGAGTCAAAGAAGTCTGAAAAGTCAAATAAGATGGTGGCACTGAATTGAGTGTTTTGAGAACCAAGTCCTTCTCTGGAATCACTTCATTAATGCTAAGCAATTGCTCTTTAAGATCCTTGATTTTTGTAAGATGCTCGACGATATCGTCACCTTCGTCCATCTGTATTTTGTCAAGTTGTTTCTTCAAAAACTCTATTCTGGCAACGTTTCTTCCTCCAAACATAGCTTGCAGAGTGTTCCAAGCATCCTCAGAAGTTCTGCAAGATCTGATATGTGGTGTGATTGTCCTCTTTATGGTTAAGGCAATCACAGCCATAGCTTGTGCATCTTTAGTATCCCATTTCTTTTGCTCTGGAGTGACTTGTGAGGGTCATGCACCAACAGCTGCACCACGACCAGGCATGGCAGGTGCAATGCTACCTGGACGAACTTCATCTCCAGATACATAATCCCACAATCCTTTACCAACCAAAATATTTTTGGCCATAAAAGACCGAGGAGAATAGTTGGTACCATCCAATTTTTCTTCGGATGTAAACGCACCAAAAATCTCTTTCTCCTTAGATTGAGCCATACTGTGGATGCACACAAGAGAGCAAAAGAACCTCAAAGAGATTCACAAATCTCCTCTCCAATGCAAGCAAAACTCTACACAAAATCTCAGCACAAAGCTAAGACAAGCTGCTTCCCAAAAGAACTATTTACCTGAAGAAAATCTATCAAAAAGCACACCCTCTTGATCTAAACGCCTCTGAAAAGTAACTTCTGCTACGCTACTCAGAACAAAATTCTGAGGGCTCGAACGGCTTCAAAAGGGGGGTAAAATCGTAGGTCGTCTGATGAGAATACTTCCGGAACGTCGAGGATGCTCCCACGAGCAAATTTTCCAAAAACTGCCTGAAAACTGCGATTGCGCACATGGACGCGAAAACGCAAGTAGAGGCTCTGGAAATCACCTTGCTCTGATACCAATTGTTGAAGATGATGAAACAGGAAACAGAAGGAAGATAGCAACTCAGAGTAGGAAGAAGGTGGAGAAGGAGAAGACACAGAGCTTGCGTACGAGATCTCTGTAATCTATCTCTCTGTATTAGAATAATAGAGTGTTTTCAAACTCAGAGCTACAAAGCTTATATGATACCATAAGAGATAAGGTGTCCTTTCACACCAGATGTCCAGGGGGAAAAACCCAGTGGAAGAAAAGTGCCCCAGGTGAAGCGTGTATACACACTAACACTACTACATGTCTACACAATTGTTGGGCTGATACATCAAGACCAATGAGGTATCCCAGATGCCTGAAGATGGTGTCTCTAGGTATCCTTTGCCCTTTCCATATGAGAGAATCAAAACCCACAACGCAGAGACATCAATAAGATTGTATTTGCCCGAAATTATTTCAAGACCAGCAAGCACAGAGTAGACACTCAAATAATTCTTGCATTTATCAATGTTTGCATTTTCAACTTGAAGAAAGGTCAATGTTTGCATTTTCAACTTGAAGAAAGGTCAAGGTATCGTCAGCAAGCCCTAGGGCCACCACCTGCTCCTGTCCTACCTGCAACCTTCTAATTATATTGCCAGCCTGAACTTGGGCAGATAGAAAGCAAAACAGAGGATGAGCAGCTACTACAAATAGTAGAGGGCTGAGGGGACAACCCTATTTGACTGATCTGCCTATGGACACTTTACTAGACAACCTTCCATATATCAATATGTTTGAAGTAGAATCCTCCCCAAGTAGCATAATGCAAGATGCAATTTTTTCCCCAAATCCCAATTTTGCCATTACTCTTACTACAAAGTCCCAAAGAATGGAGTCAAATGCTTTGGCAAAGTCTAGCTTCAGCATACTCTCTCTCTCTCTCTCCCTCCCCAATGGACGTGGTCACACCATGATATATAGAAATATATTATTGGTTATTATGAACGGGGCGATAATAAATTTTGAGCGCTTCTGCCTATACTGTGGCAGCAGCGCTCTCCATTAAAAATTACGAAAGAGAAGCATGAAAAAGGCCATGTCTCACTCAATAAGTTAGCTGCATTAATATTCATATACAATTGAAGAGTAAACTATGTACAAAAAGGCTGCATTCTGATTACGAAGGGAAATAAAATCAGATCCCCGTCTGTTTGAGCAGTTGATTTTGTACAATTAAGCTGTGTTCTCACTGGGTGATCTTTAGAAATCCTTCGGCAATTGATTTCGATTATTTATGGTCCAACCTCATAATCAATAATATTTCATGAATTCCTGTGCTGCAAGAGAATCGGGTAAAGCCGTTGGAATGCTTCCTTTATCAATTGGATATTGGAACCCATGAGAAGGGTCTTGCCAGAGGGGAACACAATGTTCATCACCTTAATGCGTGGATTTTTCATCCTGTATACAATTGGTTGCTGCGCCGGTGCCTTGAGGTTATAATACCGCACATTCTCCTTATGTTGGGCTTGTAATCCTGCCAAATCGATGGGAAACTTCACATCACAAGTTGCCAGCTTTTGGAGTTTCTGGAACCTGTCGAACTTCACCTTGTTTCCCAGTCTTTGCATGATACGCGCGAATTTCCGAGCTGCGAGCAAGGCATCCCCGTCATTCTTTGCTCCTCTGCATATCATCTCCCCTGTCTTGAAGATCAAGGCAGTGGTCTTTGGTTCGCGGATCCACATCAGTACCGCTGGGTGCTGGTCAGGTTTATAATCTGAATTTATTGCTTGTCTCGCGATATGCTTGAGGTCAATCTCGCAGCCCAAGTTCACCTTGCATGCAATACTTTGGATTTTAGGCTCTGGTTGTAAGGGACTTGGATCTGACATTTCCTTCATATTGGGTGTTGTATTACTTGCGGTACTTTCTATGTCTATGGGGGAGAGGGCCACTTCACCATCATCGCCACGTATAGCAGAAGTTGGGATGGCCATAGAAATCTGCTCATCTGCAATAGACGTACTAGTCATGCCGCTCCAAAGGGGCCCGGTTGGCTCCCCATGCTCTGTACCGACGTATGTTGGTCATATGTTTGTCTGTCAGATGTTGGTCTGTCGGATTTTGTTGGTCAGTCAGATGTTCCTTAGTCGGAGCTCCGAAAACTCTTGATATATTTGATCTAATCTGGCATCTGCTTCATCTGTTGATAAGTCGACATGCTGATCGACCATACTGAGTTGCGCACATGAGCCACCGCCCACGTTTTGTGCTTCATATATCATGCTTTGCAATTGGGCATAATCCCCTAAATAATTCATAGATTGCACGAGAGCGTTTTGGTCTGTGGATAGGCTGGGTGGATGAGCTGCATCAATTTGTAGGGTTGCTTGTTGTGTAAAATTGATAGAAGTTTGTACATCTGTGCTGGTGGAATTAATAAATGGTTGGCATTGTTCCAACTGCGCCGCCATCATGGAGATGTTGGCAGATTGTGCGGGCGGCAGCTTTGAGAGGCCACCAGCGGCGGCGGCGCAGGGTTGGCCTGTGGGTATCGGCAAAATGGGATTATGGTTGGACTGAGATGGAGCATTGAATGGCAGTGGTGGTTGGAAACTTGCTGCTGAATTAACGAAGTTGCGAGGTGAGGTATATATGGACCGGCCATGATCTGCAGGTAGATATGGGTATGGCAATGCAGGTGGTGGAGGATTATAATGAGGTATATTGGGTGTTGTATTGTATGTGAATGCTGGTGGAGGTATGGTTGTGCTAATTTCTGGTGGAGGTGTGCTTGTGCTTGTGACATAGCTGGTGGGAAAAGCGAGAGGATTATTTGTTATATGCTGGCCGGCTGCCAGTGCAGTACAGGTAGCTGGACTTGGAGGTGGTGGATCAATATATTGCATAGGCGCAGCTGGAGATGGTGAGGGCTTCTTGCGATAAGCACGGCGAGTCTGGCGAATTCGCTCCGTATGAAGAGCACGCATTCGGTTCACGTCGTCGACCGTGAGCCAGGTCCAATCCTGCACATTATTAACGTCGACAGCTGCCTGCGGTACTGTCTCAATATTATTATATTGTACTCCTGCAGGCAAAATGACGTTGTTGTAGCCTGCTGCTGGGTATTGCAACGTCGTATCACACTGCAGCTAGTCGACCGCAACGCCATCAATTAGAGAAATCACCAAGGATTAGGGTTGAGGATTGTCCGCCTGCTTGCGCCTGCACAGCTGCTAATTAGAGCTCTTATAATTGCCCGTGGTTTGCTCAGCTTTTATATACATTTTAGGGACGCGCTTGCATGCATATAACCTCCAAAAGCAACGCGTACAAATTATTAGAAAATGTCGCAAAAACAACACGTCCGTGAAAAGCATTTTAGAGCACCAATGTTCAGGAAAATTCATTTTTGCAACCATATTCTCCAATAAACAATTTTGAAAATTTGAGCTAATTTCTACTCTATTTCCTCATAATCTAGGCTGAATTTTTCCTTTCCCTCTTCCCTGATAAGGGAATTTTAAAGCAGCACATTGTAAGCTAGCTCACACAGCTCGTTCCGGACATTCGCTGCATCCCATCTCGGTAACCAAAAGTTGCCAACATCACTCATGACCAGTGCTCGGGAAAAAGCAATTTCACAAACATACAATATCCTGTTTAGGGTAGATTTAAAGAGGAAAACAACCCTCATTTTTTGCAATTTAACTCTATCTTCTTGAATTTTTCAAGCGGGTTTTCTCCTTCTCCCCCTCCCACAAGAAGATCTATGTAGGAAAATGGAGTCTTTCTCCGTGTTTTTCATACAATGCATAACATCATGAGCTTCTACTCGAGAGGCACCATGAGCTAGGTGCGATTGGGGGCAAGGGACCACCACCCCCCCCCCACCGGGCTGGCGGTCCCGTGCCCCCAATCGTGCCTAGCTAGGTATGCGGCGCCTCCCTCGCAAAAGCTCATGATGTTGAGGTAAGTCACAATGTGGGAAATATTGTGAGAATTCTTCCACAACTTCCTGTGTCCCTTCAACCGGCTATTTTGATTTTTCAACCGGCTCAAGGCTAAGCTGAGGCACACTTTTCCCAAACACTACTCATGACTTGCCATACGTAGATTTTGACAGGCGTTCAAAAATTTGATGCAAAAGCAGCTGTTAAAAACGAATGGGACTATCCTGCCTCAACATCACTACAGTTTTGCTAGAGTATTGACCTCGGATCCTATCAATTGAATGGCGCCATGTTTGGTTGCATTGTCCTCTTACTTATGCTTGCTTGTGTTATGTTTGGGAGAGGGTATGAATCATAATTGGAGAGTGTCCCATTATTGGGAGGCTTTAACCTATTGCATTTTACAATACATAATTACAATTATGTAATCTTAATGCATGGATTGTGTCACCCTTCAAGCATGGTAAACATGTTCATACATAAACAAATATATATAAACGTTCCTTTTGACTAGGTTAATGATGTTCTTTGATATCCTATCCAAGGCAATATCTTTGAGACTTCATTCTCTACTATAAAGGTAAATATAGAGATATTGCTCTTCAATATCTTAGCCATGGCAGTGGGCACTCAGAGTTCATTCTCAGGTATAACAACCCATCCAACCTTTATGTGAGCTTCTCACATAAACCCACATACATAGCTTAATGGTGTGTTATTTATCTTTACAACTAATAATTTCTTAATTTGGTTGCTTCAAGAGCCTTGTTCCAACTATAGCAAGACTAAAAGAGTATATTCTAACACCATCCCTCCTCAAAAACATTGTACAAACCTTGTAAGGTAGTTTATAGACACAAGGTTCCTTACCAGATATCCTAGAATACATTTACCTATGTTATACCCTTCTTGACCATGATGCTACAAGATGTGGTCACCACTCTTACTATCTTTGACCATGCTCCCAACAGTTCCTTCCAACTATCAAGACAAAGGTCCTCTCCCAAGGGGAGCTGGAAGTAAGGGTGTTATATATAGAATGAACGAGGAATGAGCCTATCTACAGAACGGTTTGGTGAGTGACTCAAGCCTATGGGTTTAGAGATGAGGGATCAAGGAGGGGCAAGGAATCAAATTTGAGAGCACAGCTACGGCAATGGTGTGGCCATGGTTCTCTCATTAGTATCAAAGCCACATTACGAGAGCATGCTGCTACATTGCATGAAGTTGTGCATGGAGGTTTTTCTTTAACATGAGGTGATGTTGATAAGAAATCCATTGAGGAATACACAAGTCAAAAATTTAATTCAAAAAATAGAAAAATTGGATTTTAACTTCAAAACAAGCATGGTTGCACAATTGAAAGGAAGTACAACAATTTTTGTGTGCATTCAACACACATGACTTTTCACGTCCTACTTTCAAGGAAGTTACTATTAATTATGTGGTAATAGATGCAAAGAATGTTCATTGCATCCAAGGTTCATTGATCGCATGCATGGTGAATTGATTGTATGGCTCAATTATTTGTGGTAATTGATAATTAGGCTACTAACCATGTTGACAATCATCAAGCATGCCTATTGAACAGGTACACCTGAGTATACAACTTGATTGTTTGAAAAAAGACTATGTTGCAATCGGTCTTGGTGAAGAGAAAGATACTTATGTGCTAAAGAGGGACAAAGATTCATGTTTTTTTGCATCAACTAAGATTTGACATGTAGACTTGACAACCAAGAGAGAGAATTAAGGGCAAAGGCATGAAAAACTGGCTTGATCATTCCATCCTTCTTAGTCTAGCTGGACGCCTTGTGGAAGCGCTCGGCCCTCACAAGCAAGGAAGCGACATTAAGGGCCACCCAGAGGCAAACCCTATATGTATGTATTTGATGTGTTTCCATGCACAAAACCCTTATTAGCAAAGAAATCTCTCTCTCTCTCTCTCTCTCTCTCTCTCTCTCTCTCTCTCTCTCTCGCTCGCTCTCACACACACACACACATACATATCCAAACTTACTTTCCTCACATTTTTGGCCATGATTGTCTGACCTACACATTTTTCTCTCCCAGCACAATGTGAGCTCTCCATTACAATTCTCCTCACCAGGATCTTTGAGCATCAAGAATCACGTATAAGCTGACACATAGCACATCACATGTATCTTTGGTCTCATAGTTCATATTTGACCTCTAAGGACAAGAATAAAATCTTTATATCTATCTATTTCTCTCTATAATAGATGTTTTGTTAAGCAGTCTAGCACCGCGGTGTCGTGATGTGGCAAGTGTGTAATGTGAAACTAAAAATATCTACCTCAACTTAATTTTTTTGATGTGTGGGACCAAATGCTACAATGTAAATAGTGTGATATGTGCGAAAACAGATGCCATGGTTGCAGGTGTGTACATATCTTGCCAGGCAGGCGAGGCCAGGGACATGGCACCGTTGCATGTTTTACCACATTAAAGCATGCCTAATTTGCTTTAGGAATGTACAAATGTCAAGTGTGTTGGGGTATAAAGCCCAATGTGGTCGCCCAGGTAAGTGGGCGGGCCGCCAGGTATGTACACATATTCTTTTGTAAAAAACCTAATAAGAACTCACTATGCTCTACACATTACAGTAGAGCGAGTTCACCATATCGTCGTGCTCTTCTTCTCGCACTCTCTCTCGCGTCGCACTTCCGCTCGTACTCCTTCAACTGGTATCAGAGCTCAGATCGAGGCTCGGGCCTGCACTGCAGGAAGCTAGAGTCACCTGTTTAGATTGGAGTGAGATTCGACAGGCGAAGACATGGTCCCAAATCCTATGAGGGATTCCGAAGGACTTGGTGTTCTCAGAATTTCATTCTAAGGTCATCTCGGCCACCGTTCGGCTTCGACAAAGTTCTGCGCAAGCCATTTTCGACTATGTGGTCTCGGCGGGTGCAGATCCGACTCTGCAAATTTGGGGTTTCGGCCTACTACTGCAGGTGCTGAGGATATCTGCACTACCAAAGTGCTGATTTCTGGCTGTCTACACATCGAAGGACGGCTCACAGTTCTTGGACGCGTGTCACATACGACACGGGCGCATCTACACACAGACTGTAGGCGACATCCACTAGTTCATCAGGTAGCTTGTGTTTGCTGCTTGATATTCCAGATTTCATCCTGACAGTACAGGTACTTCCACATGGGATGTATTGTCAGAGATGATGTATGTCTGTTGAGGGTTTGCTGGCTATGAGTCACGCAGCAAACAGCCGTCGCAACGGTTACAGCATACAATGGAAAATTTGTGGATGTATGACTTTGTGAGAAGTCTATGTATTTTCAGATTTACTGCAGCCTTTGTTGAGGGTCGAGTGAGGTTTTATTGAGCTGGGGGATTCTCGAATGTTGAGATCCTTTCGGTGATACAGGTCTTGGAGCGATCCCTCGAGCACCCTTAGATAGGCAACTAGGATGTATTGACTGTGAGTTAGACAGTTGGGATTGCATCTTTGCTTTACTTCCGTTGAGGCATTGTCGCAGTCTATGCTTACAGGACAGTGAGAGACATGAGTATAGGTGCAGGAGTACCCACAGCTTACAGTGTTAGAGAGACACTGGTTTTTTGAGCTGTTTTTTGGTCTGTTTTTTAGTACACCAGAGCCATTTTACAAAGGAGACTCCGCCAAAATTTATGCAGAATCTGAAGCTTTCTTGGTTCATTTGACAGGTTGATATTGGTTCAGAGGTCAGTTTACAGGGGAACCTCTGCCTAATTTTTCCCAGGAAGGTAAACTACTGTGAAGCGTAGCTATGGCTGGATCACAAGACACTGCTCTTTACAATATCAAGAAGCTGGATGGAACCAATTTCCCATTGTGGAAGAAGAAGATTTGGCACGTGTTGGTACAAAATAAGCAGATAAAACCTATAAATCTCAAGGGGATAAAACCAGAAGATATGGGCGAAGATGAATGGAGCGAAATGGATGAATTGGCACTTTCTACCATTATGCTGACTTTGGCAGAAAGCGTTTACTTCAATGTAGCAGACGAGATGTTGGCTTATCAAGCATGGACAAAGCTGAGTGATCTTTATGAGAAGCAGAGTGTAGCTTCACAGGTATACTGGCTTAAGAAGCTTGTTGACTTGAAGATGAAAGAAGGGACCCCTATGTCCAATCATCTCAATGAATTCAACACCATCTACAGTCAGTTGTCAGCTCAAGGTGTCAAGTTTGATGAACCTGTTAGAGCTATGTTCCTGTTGATCACATTGTCAGAAAGTTGGGACACTTTTCGCACAGCTTTGAGTAATTCTGCACCTCCAGATGGTTTGAACATAGCAGGTGTAGAAGGAAGTCTGCTTACTAAAGAAACCAATAGAAAGACAATGGACAAAGGGAAAGGAACAGCCTTAGTTGTCAGGGGAAGGACCAAAGAAAAGTACAAAGGTGGAAAGAGGAATCAGTCTCGTAGCAGGTCCCGCAGTGCTAAAGGCAAGAGTGACATAGAATGCTACCATTGTGGCAAGAAGGGTCACATGAAAAGAGACTGCAGAGAATGGAAAGCAGAAAAAGGCAAAGAGAAAGTTGAAGATCATGGTGAGAAGAACAAGTCCTCAGTGAAGATTCAAGAAATAAATGTGACAAACACTGTTGCAGAGGATGACAGTCTAGTGTCAGGAGACATCTACTTCTTGAAGAATACAATGTACTCAGCTCTTCTTACAGCATCTGATGGAAATGCACTGAGTGACTGGATTATAGACTCAGGGGCATCACTTCATGTGTCTCCAAACAAGGAGTGGTTTACCTCTTATGTGACCACTAAAGATCATGTTCGGCTAGGCAATGGGCAGACATGTGAGATCTTAGGTGTTGGAGATTTCCAACTGAAGTTTCAGAATGGCTCTTCTTTCACGCTGAAGAATGTGAGACATGTTCCCGCAATTACAAAGAGCTTGATCAACACAGGTTTACTTGATGATGCTGGCTACGTCACCACTTTTGGACAAAACATGTGGAAGATATCCAAGGGTTCGATGACAGTAGCACATGGAGTAAAGTCTGGAGGACTTTACATGATTTATGTATCAAATGTCTCTAAAAATGTAATCAATTTAACCACAGCCGAACGTTTCTTTGTGGCATAACCGGTTAGGACATATGTCCAAGAAGGGAATGGAAATCTTGTCTCGTTCTGGTTATTTGCCTGGCTTTTTATTTAATGATTTTGAATTATGTGAACATTGTCTGTATGGTCAGCAAACACAGCAGCCACATAAGCATAGAAGAAGTAGAAGAGATACACAGTTGGCACTTGTTCATAGTGATTTGTGTGGACCTATGCCTAACCTATCTCTAGGGGGAGCTTCTTACTTTATGACATTTATAGATTATTACTCGAGGAAAGTATGGGTTTACTTTCTCAAGCACAAGGATGAAGCGTTTAGTGTTTTCAAAACGTTTGTGACACTTGTGGAGAATCAGAGTGGCAAGAAGCTTAAATGCTTATGCACTGACAATGGTGGAGAGTATGTTTCAAAGGCCTTTCAGGACTTTTGTGAGTCAAAAGGTATAAAACGTGAACTTACTGCTCCTTACAATCCTCCTCAAAATGGTGTTGCTGAGAGGATGAATACGACCATACAAGAGAATGTCAGAAGTATGTTGTCTAATGCACCGCTGCCAAATGGGTTTTGGGCTGAAGCTGTATCAAGAGCTGTTCATCTTATAAATAGATCTCCTAGCAAAGTTTTGCAGAAGGATTCAGTGCCAGAGATGGTATGGTCAAGAAAAATGCCCTCATACAAACATCTCAGAGTCTTTGGCTGTGAGGCATATACTCACGTTCCAAAGGAATTTAGGAACAAACTTGAGCCAAAGAGTAGAAAGTGCATCTTTCTAGGCTATGGTAATTCTGGTGAGATGGGGTATAGACTTTGGGATCCTGAATCCAGAAAGGTTATCCGCAGCAATGATGTTAACTTTAATGAATCCAAATATCATTCTAAACCAGAGAGGGTTAAGGAGATTAGAAGAGTTGTCTTCCAAGAAGATGGACCTACACGTGCAAGAAAAAATGTCAGGGCTCAAGAGGAGCAAGGACAGGATAGATTGGAACCACAGGTTGTGGCTGAGCCTGAGCCACCTATTGTGTGTAGATCTGGACGTGTCACGCGACCTCCTGATAGGTTTGTTCCATCTATGAACTATGTCATGTTGACTGATTGCAATGAGCCTTCATGTTACAAGGAAGCAGTGAAAATGAAGGACTCCGGGAATTGGCAATTGGCCATGCAGTCAGAGATGATAGCTCTGCATAAAACCCAGACATGGAAGCTAGTTAAATTACCACAGGGCAAAAAGGCTCTACCTTGTAAATGGGTTTACAGGTATAAGATCACCGCTCATGATAGTCAGCCAAAGTACAAAGCAAGGCTTGTTGCCAAGGGCTTTAAGCAAGAACAAGGCATTGACTTTGATGAAGTCTTCTCTCCGGTGGTCAAGATGACTACATTGAGATGCTTTCTTGCATTGGTTGCCATATTAGATTTGGTGTTGCACCAAATGGATGTCAAGATAGCGTTCTTGTATGGTGATTTAGATGTGGAAATTTACATGCAGCAGCCAGAAGGGTTTGTTGAGAAAGGCAAGGAAGATTTGGTATGCCAGTTGTTAAAGAGTCTTTATGGCTTTAAAAAATCACCAAGGGCATGGTACCATAAGTTCCACAAGTTTATGCTTTCTCAAGGCTACAAACGTAGTGAGTTCGATCACTGTCTATATACAAAGAAGGCTAAGGATGGCAGTTGGCTGATCCTTATTTTGTATGTGGATGACATGTATATTGCTGGAAAGCACTTGGAAGAAATTTCAACTTTGAAGTCAAAGATGGCAAAATCGTTTGACATGAAAGACATGGGTGAGGCAAGTCATATACTTGGTATGAGCATTGAGAGAGACAGATCAAAGAAGTTGATTTGGTTATCTCAAACAAAGTATATTGACAAGGTTTTGCAACGTTTCAATATGGAGAAGGGAAAGGCATTGAGTGTTCCATTGCCACCATATGTGAAACTTAGCAAACAAGATTGTCCTGTGTCTGAGGAAGAACAGGCTGAAATGGATAAGATTCCATATGCATCTGCAGTGGGTAGTTTAATGTATGCAATGATTTCTACTCGCCCAGACATTGCATTTGCAGTGGGAGTAGTAAGTCGATACATGTCAAACCCAGGCAAGAAACATTGGGACGCAGTGAAAGGAATATTGAGATACCTGAAAGCTACAAAGAGTATGTGTATATGCTATGGGAGTCAGGAGCTAAGTGTAAAGGGTTTTACAGACTCAGATTATGTAGGTGACTTAGACAACCGAAGGTCTACGTCAGGGTATGTCTTTACATTGGCTGGTGGAGCAGTATCATGGCGTTCTAGATTACAAGATTGTGTTACCCAGTCTACTACAGAGGCTGAATATGTTGCAGCATCAGAGGCATGCAAAGAATCAATTTGGCTTAATCCACTAGTAATAGATTTGGGAATCAAAGAAGAGATGCCTATGTTATATTGTGATAGTCAGAGTGCTATACAATTGGCTCGCAATCCAGTTTATCACTCAAAGACAAAGCATGTGGATGTGAAGTATCATTTCATCAGGGAAATGCTCGAGGATAAGCAACTTCAGCTTGTCAAAGTTCACACCACAGAAAATCTTGTTGATCTACTTACAAAAGGACTTCCCTCAGAGCGCTTTGCGCATTTTCGCAAGCAGTTAGGTGTAGGGTAGTACATCACTTCTCTACATCTCTTGTATATTAGCTTGTATAGTAGCGTCTCTCACACTTAAAGTACCACATTGGACTTTAAATGGGAGGTTGTTGGGGTATAAATCCCAATGTGGTCGCCCAGGTAAGTGGGCGGGCCGCCAGGTATGTACACATATTCTTTTGTAAAAAAACTAATAAGAACTCACTATGCTCTACAAATTACAGTAGAGCGAGTCCACCATATCGTCGTGCTCTTCTTCTCGCACTCTCTCTCACGTCTCACTTCCGCTCGTACTCCTTCAAAGTGTTTTGAAGTGACACGCTCGTTTAACCTAGAAAGTTCAATGCGAGCGACCTTGGCCAAAAATAGCATGTTTTGTGCACAAGCGTAAAAGACATGTACAAAGTGCTTACCAAGTGGGAAAATGAGGTTCATCATGAAATTTGAGCTAAAAGGGAATTTTCCACAAAAATAGGAATTTTTCCCAACTCGTTTAGGCATTTTACGGACAAAAAGGGACATTTTTGGAGAAAAAAAGGAGGGGGGCTAAAAATGGCCATAAAAATTCAAAATAGCACAAAATGGCCCAAAATGCCACATCAACAATCGTTCCATTGTTTCTCAAGTTGAGAAGGAACTTATAGAGACAAAACTGAGCTCATTTGGGCATATGAGCAAGGAGATACAACCATTACAATCTAGGGTGCTAGTGCAATCCCGTGCTGCTTCTACTACGTGTTCGACGCTGTGAGACCTCAATTTAGGGTTTCCACTCCTCAAATAACAACTTGGACTTCTCCAATGAAGTTCTAAAGCCTCCATGAAATGTTCACAATGAAGAATTAAGCGTCAATTTAGGGTTTCTAACAAGTCGAAAGAGCACTGCATATGTGCAATTGGGAGCGAGGCTACACCTAATCTTCATACACACGAGAGTTTTGAGTTAATCTTGGTTATGTTTCAAAGAGGAGATTTCATGGCTGGAGTTTTGTTCTTTTTTACTGTGTTTTTAGCTTCAAATCATCTACGACTTGCTTGATTTTCTATGAATCCTCATAGTCAGAGGCCCGGTGCTTTCATAGCCGCATTGCACACTTCTTGACACATTTTTGGTGAACCCAACGTGAAGGTAGCTAGGATGAGGGTTCAAGCTTCACCGAAATTTTTAAATCAAAGCTTTAAAGCTATGGAGCAACAAGAGAAACCAGGAGCGTGGTTTGATCCTATCACAATGCAAATATTCCAAGCCTTTGTGGTGTTTATGCAGAAGCAGCAAGCTGCTGAAAGGAGGGAGCTTTCCTCAACCAAAGCGCTTCAATCAGTGGTAAAGAAAATGGACCAATTCAATGGTAAAGATGTAACAAAGTATCTTTGTGGGTATATAAAGAAGATGGCGTTGCATCGAGTGTCCGAAGCAGAGATGATACAAAGTTTTGAGCTAATTGTGGTTCCCAAAATCAGAGAGCGTGTAAGGATAATTAGAAATGAGCATGGGGCAACTTGGGAAGCATTCAAATTAGATTTAAAAGAAGACTATTTCATGGAAGACTCCGAAAGGGTGAAAAAGAGGACTTTTTCAGAGTAGGTAGCTAGGCCAAAAGAGGGTCTTTCGCCTACTGAACTGCTAAGGGAATTTGAACGTCGATATGATCAATTATCAAGGATAGAAAAGGCTACCCTAAACTAGGAGAAAACAGAGCTCTTTTTGCAAGCTACACGCAAAGAGATTCAAGAGAAGTTGAGTTACTACTTGAGGATAAGGATGTGGAGCAAGGCTTAAATACTAATTGGAATGAAGTTGAAGATGCAGTTTTACTGCTAGCCAAGCGACAACGACAAAGAGACAAAATGATAGTTAGCCTTACTTAGTCCCTGTAAGAAATGCGAAATACAATAAGGATCTAGTAGCAAGTAGAGTAGAGAGTGATACGATGCAAAGTAGATTAGTGACAAATCAAAAACTTTAGATTAGCACACTATTACAAAGTGATGGCATCATCCACCCATGCCCTCTCAAGGTAAAGCTTAGATGATGATTTATACAACCAGAGCAAGTAGGAATACAAGGGTCTAACAATCCTTCAACAAGGATGTGCATGTGTGCGTCAAGTGTGCACACCATTCTACCAAATTACTCATGAGAAGGCCTCCTTATATAGATGTAAGGGAGCTTCTAAACGCCCATGTGTAGCCGCCCTTAGATAGCCAAGTCCAAAGTAGAACTCGGCCATGTGTCCATGTGTGTGGATGCCCTTGTGCAACCAAGTCTAAGTAGGACTCTCCCATACTCCCATGTGTAGCCGCTTTTGGGTAGACAAGTCCTCCTAGAACTCGGCTACCGGCCAAGGAAACCCAACCAATGATCAAAGACCACGGACAACCGGCCACCGAATGGCCATTTTTCAATTGTCTTTTGGCCGTCGTCCGGCCAAGATATTCCGATGAAAGGAATATTCCAACGAATAAAAAGTCTCGAGAGCTTCGGCCCCCAAAGTTGGCCCTAAATTTTCTTTGTACCATCCACGATCACAAATACATATCTCATCAGCGTACAAAGCTGGAATCCACCAGATATATGTGCACCATTGGCTTCTCCTCATATGGGGGACTTACAAACTGTGCAGCATATATTGTGCTGGCAAAACTAAGAAAGGTGGGCATTGCAAGTATACCAACAATCCCGAAGCGTTCCTAAGAGTCCCATAAAGCCTGTTATTGTGGTTCCAAAGAGTGATAAGTCCATTGTAGATGATATTGTCAAGGGAATGTAAGAGCTAAAGTTGAAGCTTACAAGGCTAGAAGAAAAGGGACAACCATCAGGTCAATCTACAGGGCAAAGACCTCAAAACATATAAGGCTTTGTAAATAGATACATATGTGTGATAGTATTGACCATGCAAGGAGGGATTGTGAAAGTTTTGAAGATTCCTTGATGAAGGAGCTTGTTTTCTTTAAATATGGTAAGATTTACTTAGCTGAAACAGATTAGCTCTTTAGGACAAACTTTGGAAAAGGTGGGATAAAGAAGCTAGTTGAGGACATGGCTACTAGCCATGCCATCTCAATGGTTGAGGCAGTCGCCTATGGGTTGAACCTATTAAGAAAAAAGGATCAGCCAAGGTTGGAGAAGAGGAATCTAATGGGATTGGAGATATATGTCCATGCGCTAAAGAATCTGCTATGAAGGGTAAAATGACTACAAAGGTTCTACATGAAATTGGAGATTGCATTCAAGCGCCAGAAATAGGTTGGAGCGACCTTGTAGATTCTTTGTCAATGCATGCATACATATTGCCAAATTTCAAGCCAATGAGGCCGTTGTTGAGGAGAAACGTAGGTGTGAAGATGGTGAAGAGCCTTACAAAAGGGCCATAAGGAGTGGAGGTAGAAACGACACATTGCCTCCTAGATCAAGTTCTCCACAACAAATGCCTACCCCTGAGGTTCCTATGCGGGAAGCCTCTAAAGAAAAGAAGAGGGAAGCAACAAAATCCAAAGCAAAGGGTCCGGCCTTAGAAGAGAGGATTTTGAACTGTAAGATGGTATCTTGGGGAATCCACTATGTAAAAATTGCATATAGCACATGCAAACAAGAGGTATTTTAAAAACAAAAACTAGCCCTTATGTATAAAAATTTCCACTTTCTCAAACAAAAACCCTTTTAAGTGAATACATTTTTTTGTAAATGTACCTAATTATAAATCCCTTATTTTGTTTGCACGTGCTATCTTACATATTTTCTAGTGGACGCCCTCGGGGTGGAATTTACC
This sequence comes from Adiantum capillus-veneris, assembly GCF_014529385.1. NCBI lineage: Eukaryota > Viridiplantae > Streptophyta > Polypodiopsida > Polypodiales > Pteridaceae > Adiantum > Adiantum capillus-veneris. The sequence continues at coordinate 104,942,862 of NC_140947.1, read as the reverse complement.
TTGGGTGAGGTCCTTGGCATAGCAAAGGGGGAGTTCCATGAAGAAATAATTGATATTATAAAGAGAAAGTGACAGTCTCTTATTGAATCTATCCATGTACAGGGTGAAGGAAAGACTTTAAATTCACAAGGTGTACAGGTCTATGGCGATCAAGGTGAAGAAATTGTTGTTGGATGCTACAAGTCTAGGGGAGAAGTAAAACACGTTCTCTTCTTGGATTATCATGATGAAATCAAGACCTCTCACAAGAGTTATTACTTGAAGCGTCATTGGGCAAGAGAAACTACTGAGACCTTGGTAAAATTGAGGAATTCCAATCCTCAATTGAGTACTTTTGAGCAGACAAGAAAGCGAGCGAGCACATACAACGAGAAATACTAGATCGAGACCTCAATAATTACTCTATAGGGGATAGTGTAGCATACAAAAGAACCATACTCTTACTTTAATGCGTTCACACGCACATTAATACATAGTCACAAATGCATATGCAAAATATGCTAGCAATGAGAGCATTGACACTAAATCTAATAAACTCTTAATAAAACTACCTCCAAAAACTTGTGCTTACTCTACATTGTAAAACTATTACAACTTGAGACACTTAAAGGATTGTTGTAAATTTAGCCACGCACCACCCACTGGCTTAAAAGAGCTCCACCTTGTTCAAGGGTATTTGGAGCATGTCCTCATGGGCTTGAGAGTCCAAACCTAAAATTGGGAGAAACACATAGTAGATATGCTTGCATGGCACATAGTCACATATGCTTGCATGACACATAAGTCAGCCTGTTGGACTCTCTCTTCTAAAATTCTTCAGAGGTACATTGTAGAAAATCAAAAAATTTCAAAGAGTATGTAATTCCCTTTTCCCTTAATCCCTCTATGTCAACCTAGGAAACATATGTGTCTCACTGCACACAATAATAACCTCTTTAACTAAGCTCAATTGTAATGCAATTCCTGATGAATTGAAGGATGGCAAGTTCATTCATATTGACTCTGAGTTGGAGAGGTTAAGGCATCTATGTACATTTGAACTCAAATCATTTGTGTATATTTCTTCAAGTGGATAGTAATTTTTGCCTTATATTTGACTTATTCATCTCTCGACTTTGCAAATCCATTTCTACCATCAAGGAATGAGTGAGATCAGTCAAACTTCTAGCACTTGAGGCAAAGGATGATTGATCTAATAATTTTTGGGCAATTTTTTGCATACTGGGGGTCATTGCTCATTTTTTCACCTTTAAGGTAGGGATTGTACTTAACACTCTCAAGCATGGAGGGATTGTACTTAACACTCTCAAGAATTGTTCTTTACACTCTCATTTTTTCACCTCTAAGGTAGCCAAATCAGCCCAGCAAATGCATATAAGTAAGCTTGTGGCCATGATAAATGGCTATCTACCTAGTCATTGTTTATTGCAACCTCATGCAAGATGGGTCAAAAAAGCTCTAAATCATCTTAAATGTCAAAATGATTTATTGATTCTCAATTTGAAGATGCTAGAATATATAACAAGATAAATCAATCTTTAAAATGTGAGATCCTTAATTTTGAAGATGCTAAAATACTTAAAAATATTAAATAATTTTTAAATTGTGTGCAACAAAAATTTGATTCAAATTACATTGATCCAGTAAAATGTGTCAACTATAAATTTTCTTAAATTAGTTTTCTGGAGCACTTGGCCTGCATGAAAGCAAAAGAGTTCTTTGAGAGTGCACAAGGTCTATGAGACGGTTTCATTTTGCGAAGGAAATAAGATGCTTCATTTATAGACTTCAGTGCTCAAAAAAAATCTTTAGCGTAATCCCACCTACGAATTTTGAGATCTACATTTAAATTTTAAAGTTAAGGATGAGATGTTGGAATTAGGGTTGCAGAGAAATGCACACAGCTTGGAGAAGCCGAAGGAAGCTCAAGGCACACAATAGAGAGTGTGTTACTTAGTGTGAAATGGAAAGATAGATAGCCCTAGAGTGATGGGCGTATATACAATGCTCGGGGGGAAAAAACTCCTAAAGAGGGAAAAAATGCCTCGGTGGTTCTAGTGTGTTCACACACATCACTACCACATGTATATGGTAACAAATCCCCCCTGGAGTGATGCAGTGAACGAGAGCTGGCACATGAGTAAAGGGAAGTGCCATGCCCTGAGGACATGATCAGTCCATAAAGGGGAGTAAGCCCAAAGCCTTACGGAAAGCTTCAAGTGTTATGGAATTAATATTTATCCATTTATTGCAGCTGACAGGTGGCAAAAGCATTAGCAGATAATGGATTATGCAGAAGGATATTATATTTTATTTATATTTGATTATTCAAGTGCTCTTTATGAGCTTTGGCCATTTATGACCGGCCGGCCATTTTCTACTCATTTTGACCATTCAAAAATCTATAAATTAAATACGTGCAAGAGGGTAATGGTCACTCTTGCACGGGGGGAGATTGCACCCAGTGTCTGTGTACTTCTTCTCTCTTGTCCTCTCTTCTCTCTCGCCGTGCCGGCGTAGCACTCCGCTCTAGGAGGTGCACATGCACGTGCTCTCTCGTTCTATCACGCTCTCTTTCTCTCTCTGCTCGTGTACAACTTGGATTATGCGCGCGTTGTGCGATTCGAGGTATGCAGATTTAGTCGTTTATGTTTTGCTATGTGCTATTTTTGAGTATTTTGCAGGGCAGCCAGGCTTCCGGCTGTAGCAGTGGTATCAGAGCTTGCAAAAACGCTCCTGGAAATGCTAGAAACATGCTCACGATGAGCGTGGTGACGAATGAAATTCTCCAACTAAGTTTGCTTACTTTACTTAGTTTATAAGCATGGTGCTTAACATGAATATTTTCTTTTTATAGATGCATAGAATGATTATGTGATTTAATTAAAATAAGATTAGCTTGATTAGGAGTTTAATGATTGCAAATTAGCATGGAACGAAGAATAAGAGAATTTGTATCATCAAAGGAACAATCTCTCATGATGAGAGAGAACTTCATAAAACTGTGCATCAAGCCCTGAAATCCACATCTTTCACTTGAGGAGACACCAATATTTTCATAGTAGTGGTAGTAGAAGAAATTGTAGTGTTGTTGGATTAATCTCCAGACCTAGTGCTGTCGAATGAGCTTGAACAAGCAGTCACACTACAAGAGGTTGTGTGCTCTTGTGACGCTGTTAGCGACGGAAATACACTGGGTTTTTATAACCCCCGGCGTCGCTAAAACCGTCGCTACGAGCGTCGCTACGAGAGCGTCGCTATATGCGTCGCTATAGGCGTCGCTATAAGCATCGCTATAAGCGTTGCTATATAGCGACGCCTATAGCGACGCATATAGCGACGTTTACACAGAAGACTATAGCGACGCTCATAGCGACGCTACAGAGCCATAAATAGCGACGCTTATAGCGACGCCCGAGAGAATTTTTTTTTGGTGGTAGGGCATTGAATGCCCTGCCACCCATCAACCATATTGTACTTGATTCACTTTTTAAAAAAAGTGCAAGGGTAGATAATAGACCCAAAATAGTCACCCACAAGACGCATTGTTTGCAAAATTGACAATTGTACAAATCATAGGCAAAATGAATTGATTGGAAAATGTAATAATGACAATTGTACAACATCATAGGCATAAAGAATTGATTGGCAAAAGGAACTGCGGTGACAAATGTAATAATATACATGGTTCAAAAAGACGTATAAAATCCGTCTCATGATACATAAGCTATGAGAAACCCTAAACTAATGCTATCTAGCTACGGCTAAACTGACGTCGTCTAGTCAGACGTCTCATCGCGTCCAAGCGGCGTATCTGTCGGATTCTACAAAAAAAGACAATAAGACAGCTTTCAGTAAGTATAAACATATAACGACATTTATAAAACAATACAAAAAATAAAAAAGAGTAAACCCTAATACTAACCATGCCGCCGCGAGAACTGAGAATGTCCATCAGGGCGTTTAAGCCCTTCCTGCCTGCGTACTCGCACTCGTATGGTGTGGGATCACGTCCTGTCATCGACCACTGTCAAAACATACAAAGATTTCATTATGTTAGAATTAAAAAACTCATAAACCCTAAACTATCGAACATAAAGAGCAATGTGAAAACACTTACAAAATTGGCCTCAAATGATGCCCATCCACCGCTCCCCAAGTGGTGCGAGCTCCCTGCCTCTACTCGCGCTCTGGCTGCATCCTTTTGTTGCTTCCACTTGTCGGGATTCTCGCGCGCTGCTTTCTTCGCATTCTTCCAATCTTCTTTGGCCAGCCAATCTGGCCTGTTCCACCCATTCTTGATTGCTTTTTGCACTTCGGAACGCTTGTGTTTGCAGTATTCTCGCATTCGAATCTTCATCAGGTCTTCATTGAAGCGCTGATCCCGTGTTGGAACGGAAAACTCATCATGAAGTATGCGGATGATGGCGTAGGAACGCGCGATGATGCGTCAGAGCGATGACGCTCCACGTACCACTGTTTCTGCTGCGGTGACAAAGAAGAAAGAAACTCCTCATCATCCATACCTGCATTAAACACACGAATATTTAAACTTAATATTGAATGAATAGAGTAGACAATGACGCAAAGACCATTAAATACAATGACGTAATGACGCATATAAATACAATGACGCAATGAATTGAGTGATAGAAGAGGCAAGTCGAAAACTCAGAATTTTCAATCAAAAGATGTGAGCGCGAGTAGAAAAGAGCGTTATACACCATGGAAGGTACTTAGAGAGACAGAGCTTTTACAACACGGAGCAAAATTGTTCAAATACAATATATGTGGCTTTAAGAGATCTCTCTCTCATCCTCGCATAACTCAGCATAACTTCCTATATCTATATAGAGCTCTCCGTTTAAACACATATCCTCTGTTTCATTTTGTAGCTCCTCTGCATGCACCCCATATAGAGTAGTAGCATCTTGATGCTCGTCTGGCACCACCGCAGCGGCTTCTGATTGAGCATCTTCTCTGATCTCCTCCATTGATGTCGTTGTGATTGGCACATGGTAGCCTTCATACGTTCTTGCACTACGAGGGGCTACCTCTATGACGTACCACCAGTTTGATGTAGACTTTGTAGGATGAAATATTACCTGCCAAAGCCACATAACTTACATGAGAGCTTTCAAGCACATAACTTGTAAAAGGGGGATGTTAACTATTTACATACTTACTTGTTCACAATGCTCGGGTAGTACGAAAGTGTCTCTTAGGTCAGTCCATTTCTTAGTAGAATCCACCTCAAGAAAACTAGACTCTCCTCTACGCACAGTAGCGTTGCGACCCTCCATGATTATCTTGAACCATTGCACGTCGAACAAGTCGACAAAAAATCCTCTGTAATCGATCCTCAAAATCTCTTGCAGCGTGCCGAAGTAAGTGAGTTCCGCCACCACAGGATCTGCATCAGAGGAACGTCGTCGACTAGACTGTTCAAATTTTGCCATGATTCCACAATTTTGAGTAAAACGCTTTTTGTCGATTCGTTCCACCCTAAAATGTCGACCTTTACACCATGCTGCTGTGTATGACTTATACTACAACGAACAAAGATTATGAGTGGCCGTTTAAACGTTTATAAATAAAGTCACTTGCTAGTCGTACATTGCAAACTTACCTTGGTCGCGCAACCCCGAGAGTACTCCCACTCTTCTTCAGTCACTTCGTCACCGCATTGTTGTGCGCTTTTCAATTCGTTGTGCAACCATCTTAAGCTCATGAAGGTTGGTAGGCTCTCCAGAACCGCTGGATAGTGCATCGGTGGTCGTCTTCCCCGTCTCCACTCGATTCGTGCCCTTTGTCGCTCTTGCTTTGCATCCTCATATTGTGAAATCCACTTTTGCATCACTGGATTGTGAAGCATGCAAAATCGGTTGATTTTAGCCTCTAGATCTTCCGTCATCTTCTTCTCAACACCGAGATTGCACATGACAATCCCAGATATGCGCTCATCATCTATGGTTCGCCATAGTGTGTCCTGGGATTTATCAAATCCGTCTAGCCACTCTCCAATGTACACTAGGGACTCTGATACCAACCAACCTTCTGCCATGCTACCCTCCGAACGTGCCTTTTGACGCACATATCCCTTAAGCGTTTTCATGAAACGCTCTAAGAAGAACATCCATCTGGAATGAACTGTGCCAGCTATTTCCACCTCATCAACTATGTGAACAAGAAGATGCACCTGAATGGTTAGCATTGTAGTAGGAAAATGTTTCTCAAACATGCACACAAGCTCCGCAGCATTTAGTTTGGCGAATGGTATGGAGTCTACGTTGATCTCCTTTTGTGAGATCCATTGCACCAGCTTTGCAAGTTTGTAGATTGTGTTACGGATGTCGAGAGACAAACATCCCTCAATGGCAACCGGTAAAATAAACTGTAAAGTATGTGCAGCAATGATATTAAAGTCCACATTTTATGCAATGATATTAAAGTCCACTATGAACGTACCTGACACATTTTATGCCAATCGTGTGACTTCAAACCGGTAAGCTTTCCTTCTTTAGTAAAACACTTTCGGAGCGAGTGCATTACGCCAGTGGGGGTCCGCAAAGATCGAATGGTCTCTTTTACTTTGCGTCTTGGGCTCCTATGAAAATCCATGGTGCTTTAGGGAGTTTTATCGATCCATCAGACGCTGTTTGCGGCCAATATTGCTCCATACGATCCACATTTCTAAGGTCAACTCTGGCTCCCAAAGTATCTTTCTTGCCGGTCAGATGGTCCCATAGTAGATTACCCACATTCTTGAATATGTGCATTGGATCGAGCAAGTGATTGATCATGAGTCGGGGCCAGTATGGTAACTCGTACCATAGAGATAGTCTCTTCATCCCTGGAGGCAATCCGTCATCGCACATCTCCTTCTGCTCTAACCATGCTTGTGCAGACATCCTTGGTGGCTCTCTTCCCAAAAAGCCGTCATGTAACACATGATTCTCTGGAAGATACGCTTGATGACCTTCGTAGATTTGCTTCTTCAGTGAGGGTGCCCTACGTGCATTCAGTCTAGGTCCACATGTGACACACGCTCTGTATCCGCTTGTTTGAAGCCCTGCATGTATACACATGATAATAGATCAACTATGGGAAAAAACAAGATTTACAGTGTCTGAGTGAGGAGTGTCAATAGATCACCTGAGCATTCTGTTAGCCCAGGATAGTCATGCATGGTCCACATTAGAATGCCTCTGATCAAAGCATTCCGTCGTCCTGTGTGTCGGCTCATATCCACCACCTCTATGCCAATCCACAATTGTTGTAGATCTTCCAATAGTGGACAAAGATACACATCCATATTCCCCACTTTATATCGCCCTGGCACAATCAAGCTTAGCCATAGGTGCCCCTTCTTCGTAGTCAACCACGGGGGAATGTTGTAGTTGACGATGACAACGGGCCATACACTGTAAGATGTTGATCTTTGACCAAATGGATTTACGCCATCCATAGCCAGGCCTAAGCGCAAATTTCGAGCTTCCCTGGCAAAATCCGACCATGTTCCATCTATATGTTTCCACGCTACGCAATCTGCAGGAATTCGTAGCACACCATCCGAAGATTTATTCTCCTCATGCCATGATGCTAGGGCGGCCATGGACTTACATTCGAAGAAATGCTTGATGCGAGGAAGCAGAGGGAAATGTCGCAAAACCTTTTGTGGAATTTTTGTCCCGTGGAGATCTACTCGATATCTTTCGGAATCACATTTCGGACACTTCTCCATGTCTATGTATTCCCCTTTGAAGAGAATGCACTCATTAGGACAAGCGTGGATAGAATTGTAATCCATCCCCAAGTTTCGCAAAATCTTTCTTGCTTCATCTCGGGAATCTTGCATCACATTGTCAGCTGGTAGTATGTGCTCTTTCAGCAATCTACACAACATAAAAATATGATACAGTCGTGTAAAAATCTATCAGATCATTATACATTTAGAGTTTTATTAAAGTAAACTAATTGTAATAGATCACCTAAAAAGCGTTGTGACGCTAGTGTCACTCCATCCAAACTTTGCCTGCATGTTGAGAAGAACCAGGAGTGCTTTCAATCTAGACATACGTGCTCCATTATACAATGGCGTATCGGCTTCACTTTTCATATCATCATAGATAAGCCTTTCTGAATCCATGATCTTCTCGATCATTTCATCAATCTCAGGCTCAAACATTGCCTCGTTGGGAATGTGCTCTGCATGATCATCCCCCGAGCTGTCAGAGGCTACATCTTGTGGCCTCACATATGCTGCTTGACCAAAGCGCCTACGAACACGTCTATTGGGTTGCAAGATTGCTGCTTGTTGGCCAGCGTCAGAGTCCGACGAGTTATAATTGGCAACAACTTGATCTATAATAGATGGATCGAACTCGCCAAATTCACGAACGTGCTGCAAAGAAACACGTCTTGTCCGTCGCACAGCATGCTTGCATTGATTACAAGGACATAAGACCCTCGTTGAGAGATAGGTGTTTCGGTTGGACGGTCCCACATCCTCGTCACTACTCATAATGAGGATAAAAAACTTATAACCTGGACAACAAATTTAATATTCTATTGGCATTCTTCGTCTTATCTCTCTCTCTCTCTCTCTCTCTCTCTCTCTCTCTCTCTCTCTCTCTCTCTCTCTCTCTCTTTACCTCACATTCTCTAGTCATGTCCAATCCCCGCACACCTCGGTCTAGAGGTGCACGGAGATCAGAACCACCGGGTTATAATCTCGTCTTTATTGGTCAATACCTATATTTGTGGGTACAAGAAATCTACACACCCACGTCTACATGATACTGCATGTAGTGGACAAAACCCCTTTGCCTCTTCTCTAGCTGTAGCACTTCACAGCATCTTAACATCTTTTCACAGTAGATCTTTTCACTGTTCGTCTAACTCTAAACCCTAAACCGTAAGTAATTCTTGCGTGGACTCGATCTAACGTAAATAAGCGTAAATCTAAATAAACGTAAATCTAACTAAAAATAAACCTAAATCTAATTTAACGTAAGTCTACATCTAACCTACTCTTTAACGTCTTTTGGGATAGTTTCCTACGACGTTAAAACTCTCTTCTTCTTGTGTGTGTGTGTGTGTGTGTGTGTGTGTGTGTGTGTGTGTGTGTGTGTGTGTGGATAAACCTAAATAAACCTAAGTCTAATCTAATATAACATAAATCTAAATCTAATGTAAATTATGTTATATTAAAAACAAAGAACTAAACTAACAGGGATTATAAGAACCTTAAAACTGATTTAACACATAATTTTTCACATAACTCGGCAAGAGTTGGCATTCTCATCACTAAAGATGTGAGAGTTAACTTCCGGCGGTGACGCTGCCTCATCTCCATCCACATCTGACAACAGCAATTGGCCCTTTAGACCGTTCTTGCTCTTGTTACTAACTTTGAAGTTGCTGTTGAATGACTAGAGGTTGTCTAGATGGTCATTGTGTCGGGGATGTAGTGACTCTTGCCGCCCTGAAGATCCACCTTCTTCCCTATCTTCTGAAGACATTTCACCAGTACTTTTGGATCAATGGAGCCCACCATGAGTGAAGGCAGCAATACCCTATATTCCATTGAGGGCTTTCTTCACCCGCTTCATGCAGGCATCGCAGTCTATGGAGACCTAAATCTAATCTAATATAACGTAAATCTAAATCTAGCGTAAATAAACGTAAATCTAGTTAAAAATAAACCTAAATCTAATTTAATGTAAGTCTACATATAACCTAATCTTTAACGTCTTTTAAGATAGTTTCCTACGACGTTATAACTCTCTTCTTCTTGTGTGTGTGCGCGTGTGTGGATGTGTGTGCCAATAAAAAGAGATAAATGGTATAACCTTTCTATCACCCATGCCAAGTATGATAGATTGATTATTCCATTTCCCTCTTGAATAATAGGTCTTGAGTTCAACTCCTCGTCGGCTAGATCTTTAGTTCTTTTAATTTTAATTAGTTTCCTACGACGTTAAATTAGTTTCTCTCTCAATGTGTGTGCGTTTTTTTGGATCGTATGCATGTTTTCTCTCTCTTTTCCTCTTTCAATGTGTGCGTTTTTTGTTTATGCATGTTCTCTCTCTCTTTTCCTCTCTCAATGCGTGCGTTTTTTGTTTATGCATGCTCTCTCTCTCTTTTTCTCTCTCAATGTGTGTGTGCACTTTTTGTTTATGTATGTGTGTGTGCGTTTTTGTTTTTGTTTGTACTCTCTCTCTCTCTCTCTCTCTCAAAAACATTATGTGTGTGTGTGTGTGTGTGTGTGTGTGAGAGAGAGAGAGAGAGGGAGAGAGAAAGAGGGGAAGGGAACATGAGAATGAGGAGAGGGAAGGAGCATACCTGGCTCTCCTTCCTCTCCTCGTGTGTGTGTGTGTGTGTGGAGAAGAAAAAGAGAGAGAGAGAGAGAGAGAGAGGGAGAGAGAAAGAGGGGAAGGGAACATGAGAATGAGGAGAGGGAAGGAGCATACCTGGCTCCTTCCTCTCCTCGTGTGTGTGTGTGTGTGTGTGTGTGGAGAAGAAAAAGAGAGAGAGAGAGAGAGAGAGAGAGAGAGAGAGTGAGGGAGAGCATTACCTGCTCCTTGCTTGAGGGCGCCGAAAAACTCAGATCTGAGATCTGATTTTTTGGGTGCGCTCGGTTATTTTTTTAGCCCAGCCGGCGTCACTATGAGCGTCGCAAATTTACAAAGAAATTTGCGACGCTCATAGCGACGCTCATAGCGACGCCGGGAATTTTTTTTTTGAGCGTCGCTGTGTGAGCGTCGCTAATATGAATAACCTCTTGTAGTGTCATCTTCTTTCCCTACCCATAGAACAGAGCCCCAAGATAATAGTGATAATATTGATAATCAATAATCACAACAAGGCTTGATTGAGTTGATCAAAGAGGTTATCATCTCCTCACCATCCGAAGTAACTCATCAATATAGTGCAGCGCCCCCTACTTATCAAGATCCGCTCGTCACTCCATCATGAGCCAATTCAACATGGCTATTGGGACGATGTCGCAGCGACGACAATCTAGCACGCAGCAACAGTCGCTTTTGCCACGGACCAACAAACGGCGGCCTGCCTGCATGCGCCCAACATTCTCTCTTTCTCTCTCTCTCATGCTATGGCGAACCGCCAGCAAACTCCCCCTCTTTCTCACTTTCCCCCAGACAGTTGCATGCACCATCCAACCCAACCCCTCGTGCCCCCCTCTCGCGGCCACGCCAGTTCCATTAGTGAAAATACTCGCTATGGACCAATCCAGCGCCAGTACCTTTGAATTTCATGCAAAAGCGGGTATCGCAGTCCCAGTCACGCAACTAACCCTCCATGCAGCACTGAGCCTTTTCCTTCTCTGTCACTGCGCCGCCATACGGCCTGTGTTTAACCGCCACCATCTCACGAAACTGCTCTCTCTCTCTCTCTCTCTCTCTCTCTCTCTCTCTGCGCTGCCAACCAACCTCATCTTTTTCTCAGCACCCTTGAACACCACCCGGTGACTATGCAGTGCGCATGCAACTCAACTCTTCAGTTCTCTCTCCGGGCTAATACTCACCCGATACTGCAGCTCTCTTTCTCTCTCTCTCTCTCTCTCTCTCTCTCTCTCTCTCTCTCTCTAACCGCCTTCCAAATCTCTCTCTTTATTTTTCCCCAGCCCCCGGCGGTTGTGGACTGCCAACCCACGAGTACACACAAGGGGTGGGGTCATCTGCAGTTTGAGTAGCTGCAACTGCACACACACACCCACTCTCAGGTTTGTCAGCCATGCGGAATTGCTCTCTGTAGTGGCCGAACTGGTGCCACCTAACTCTCTCTCTCTGACTTTAGTTGTCGCCCCACGCTCTCAGACCCGCCGCTTTTTCTATCTCTTTGAGCACCCATGCAACAGTTGATTGGAGACCTTCTCTCCTTCTCGTCCCCAGACTCAAGCACATAGAATGCATCTGTAAGTGGGCATGTAGCACTCGCGTGCCTGCATTCACATGATGTACCACTGATCATTGCATCTTATGTAATAAGTTGTAATATTGGTGCGACTCCATGGGATCCATTGCAGGTCCATGCTCCCTGGCTCACTCGACATACTTATTGTGAACGAATGGATTCCCGGCAAGCAGTTTCTGTGGAGGAGGCTCTATGGAGAGCACAAGCCATGTTTGATGCTGATCTGATCTTTACAGATGCATTGTGTTCCAAAGATGAGCTGCTCGATTTTTGTAAGATTGTGCATGGTACAACCATGTTGTAGGGAGGTGGAAGAACCCCATTCTGCCTCCCATAGAATTGCTTACCCATAATTGCTTATGGGTGTAGCGATTATGGCAATGCAGGATGCTTTATGTGTTCTAAAGAGTGGTCACATGCCACCTTCAACAAACGACCTTTCTTTTGCGGATATCCAAAAGGTTGTGGGTTTTGAGAGGTATTCTGAGGAGCAGAGCAGCTACTCAACTTCTTCACGTCCAGAATCTGATATACAACAAGAGATGCAATTCCCAGCAATTGATGTGGATATGTATTTAGAGCCTTCTCCCATAGGAGTTTCTCCTCTGTCTCAAACAGATGCACGGTCCACTTTCGAGGGTCTTGACATCAATTTGGTTGTTCCAAATGTGCTGGTAGAATCAAAGGATGAACATTTCACTGGCCAAGATTTGGTCTCATACACTACGTGTTAAAGTCACTACTAATAATGGAGTCGTGATGCTTGATGTCAAAATTTTGGTAAGACATTGGGAGCAAACAAGTTTCCATGGTTTTCCAGTGCAAAATGGCATAAATATTAACACTAAGAGGAACTAAAACGTAGGGGGGTCTCATAGGGACTCAAGCAGGTCATGTGAATTGCATTATCTCATTGTTTCTTGAAAGTCAGATAGTCTTTAAAGTTTGCAGGCTGCTTGGATTCATGTTCTATATGCTCTTTCATAGCTTGGACTTGATTGTCACAATCGTGCAACAATACAATAAATTTTTGCTAAGGCTTAAGGTATCCAATTCTATCCGAGGAGATTCACGATTCTTTTCTTCATGTTTATTCTTTTTATAAAGCGATGAATATAGAGCCTATATTACCAAGACCTAAGTTAGGGTCAAGCGTGAGGTGCTCTAGGACGACGGCTAGTGTCTAAGTTTTTTCTCTTTCTCTCTCTCTCTCTCTCTCTCTCTCTCTCTCTCTCTCTCAAACGTGTGTAGCTACACTAGACAACCCTAAAGATTTGTTACAGTATGGCCCGTATCAATGTAGATGTGGCACAATGAAGTTTCGTTACCACAATTCATTTATAGATACTACCCAAATTGGTGGCTCTATAACCATTGTGCTAACCGAGAATGCATTTCTATTAGTAGCATCTTCACTACTATTTGATCAAACATTTCATTAGAGACTTACTCTTGCAATGGCAAAGATCTTTGTAGCATGATCTCACCACACCAGTACATTGTAAGCCCAGACATACAAAACAGGATGAGAGCGTTGCAACGACTTTTTGCTAGAATGTGTACGCATAGAGTAGATGTTTTCTTTCTGCAATTGCTACATTTTTCATAAGAATGGAGAACTACTGAATAAAGACATATGCAAAAAAACAAAAAAAACATCCTAACTCAAAGACTAGTCCATGAAGCTATTTTCCATAGGAGGATATCTACAAGAACTAGCATTGTATTATAACTTTTGAACGCTTCTTCGTAGCTATGACCAATGTATTAATGTTATCACCAAAGCTTTTGTAGCACTCATGTAGTAGTAGGTGATATCTCATACACGCTTGGGAGATGGGATCTAAGGCCTTCATTAATCTAGGGACCTATTCTCGTTTGATAAATGCTCCATTAACTTTGCTTTGTTATGAGTTTCTCTCTTTATTTGTGACTCAAGTTCATCTATGATATTAAGTTGAATTGCAGAGTTTTTCTACTAAACTGTTTCACATTTCAGTTTCAGCAAGGTTATGTATAACTTTTTCTTTTCTTTCTTTTATTTGTTTCCAGTTTACTTTATTTTCACTTTTCGATTGTCCAATCAAGGTACCAACACTGTACATTCTCAAAGTGTAATCAAACGCTAATATTGAATCGATAGTTGCAGCACTTGTATCTCTCCCCATATGCCACCAATGGTATATATATACTTTCACATACAGTATACCCTCCTGGTATGTACATCAAACACGTCATTCCTCCTTTCATATTTTATTTCACTGCATTGTGTTCTAAGATGACTACTCAAGGACTGTTAAGGTCATGGCTTCTGATTGTATTGAAAGGAATTTTTATTGAGATAATTTGTCTATAAGCTATGCAATTCCTCTTGCGAGCTAAGGTGCTATGGAATAGTCAACAACAATTTGTAAGCTGTTAACCCTCACGGCTCACGGACACCCTATCACCTACGAGACGGACGTTGTAACCTACGGTGGACATTGTATTATTTATTTGGTAGAGTCAGGTACCGGGCTTGTCGGTCCAATAGGAAAAGGGTAAGAGTGATCGCCGATGAGAGGCGCACTCTAACTGGGACATTCAAGGGATTAGTTGGCTAAGCATGGGTGCCCAAGTGTGAATGGGGTGAGCTCATATAAAAGCCAACTAAACCTAAAATTCACTCATTCTCTCATTTGTGCAATAGAAGAGTGCTCTTGCTCCATCTCCATCTCCATCTTCTTCTTCTTCACCTCCTTGTGTGTGTGTGTATGTGTGTGTGAGAGAGAGAGAGAGAGAGCGATCGAGCATTGCGGCGGCACGACGGCGGTGAAGCGGTTGAGCACGACATAGCGGCGTCTCCTTCTTCTTCGCGGCGAGGAATCCTCCACGGCAGGAGCATAGAGCGGTGAGTGACACACCATTGCCCTCTTTTGAGCTTACTAGTTAAGCTAGTTGTGTGCTTGGAGCAGTCTATGGCTCGCACACAGTGTTAGGCAAGGCCCTTGCTTCGACAGTGCGGCAAGGAGCGCACATTTTTGGCGCCACTACCGGGGAATCACACTGCACTAAGCCCAAGAGGCACCTTGTGCTTCTCCTATGAGTTGTTTGTAGTAGGAAAGAAGAGGAAGAGGAAGAGGAATGAGTTATTTTTCTGCAAGTTGTTAATTTCTGTATTGTCTGCAAGTTCTGTGATTTCTGCATAATGTTGTGTTTTCTGTTTGCACACGGTCTTTGCACAATTAGTAGTCGTTAGCTTGTTCGCAGTGAATGAATAAGTAGGTAGACAGTTAGCAATTTCTGTTTGCACACAATCTGTACACAGTTTTCTGTCAAGGTTTGTTTGCACACATTCTTTGCACAGTAAGGTAGTGAGAGAGGAAGTAGGTGGACAGTTAGCCCACTGTCAGTAAGAAATTAGCAGAGTGGTTAACAGATTAGTCAGTAGATTAGTTAGTGGTTAACAGCACTGTTAGTAAGTAGATAAGGTAGTGAGTTGTCTGTGAGCTGTTGACAGAGAGGTTAGGTAGGTCTTGACAGTGTGTGTGGCCAAGAAAGGGTCACCTAAACCGCGCGCGGTCGTCGCCTTTAAAAAAAAAAAAAACGAAAATATTTAAGCGTGAGTGAGTGGGGGGCTACACTAAAATTATGATCGGGATCAGGATCATTTGCCCAGGCCCAGGCCCAGGCCTCAGTCCTCAGTCTTATGATATATACTAGACTCACTCTTATATATATACCCTACCCCCTCAAGAGGGAATGAGAGCATGTGGGGCAAGTCCTCCACTCTCCTCCCTTCTCTTCCCACTTGCACCCTTAGACTTTCTAATTTGGGCCTAGTTCCCTACTAGAAATTGACGGTTTTAGGGATTCCGAGGGCATAAAGTGACCAAACGGAGGGCTGTAAAGCACAGCACGTCCCTCTGACCGAGACGCTCGTTTTGAGCTATCATACGTTCTATTCTATAGCTAGGTCAGAAAAAAAAGGACCAAAAAATCAAAAAATAAATAAATAACAAAAGACTTGGTTGCAAAACACCCAAAATTATTAGGTGAGCAGCCTTCACGGGCACTCACTGACACTTCTAGGGAATCCAAGTCATATGAACCTACCCTCTGGATGAGTGTTAGAGCACGAGCATATTGGTAGTGCCTCCATTTACGCGGGCACACATTATTCCTCCACCCTAGGTTCTGGACCTTCGGCCGGGACTCAAGGTAGCGCAACCCAAGATCCTCATATCGCGTCTAGTGATTCTTCCTCTGACTACGAAGTCATGGAGGGGTATCCTACACCAAACCCTGATAGTTCAAGTCAATTAGACATGCATGCCATGGGCCCACGGCCCGGGTCCAGCGTGTTTAGCCGCTTAAAAGAGACCCTTAGTAGAGCTACTCACTCCGAACATGCGGTTAATGAAATAAATGAAGGGAGTGGGGAAGTAAATTCGTCATTCATGCCTAAAATATACCCTATGCTTCTTGAGAGTGTGCATGTGAATGTTCCATCCACTGCACCTCCTGATCCTTTAGGACTATCTCCCTCTGAGGTTTTACTACCCGATGGTAAGAGTCTTGCCGAAGTACAAGAGATCGAACGCTATATGCAAGCAACAAGGGAGAGGGAAATTGAGAACCTACGAAGGCTGGAACAAAGTCGAGCCCTGAAAGCAAAGGCTCCTATGACAACAATCATGCCAGCCGAGCAACCGAGTGCTCCCAAGGTAGCAGTCACGGAGGGGCAAGCGATGGGGAGCAATAATGCTTCCACTTCGAGGGAAACCTCTAGCACGCCAGGCCTAGATAGGATATTCCTAAACAAAAATTGGGAGTATGACCTACAAGCAGAAGCTTTAACTGATCGGTACACAGGACACACCTATCATGTGGGTTGGTTAGATGTTCTACAATCCACATCGGGTGCCACTAGCATAGATGAGCAACAACAGAAAGTCTGTGATGTCCTCCATAGGATTGTCAAGTTAGAAAGACAGAACACAGGGATCAACATGCCTTCAACAGGCCTAATGAGATTCTTGGATACGGGAAAGGCCAACCAACCAACCCTATCACAAATGGAGACTCCCTCAGTGAGCCCCATTGATCCTCCATATGTTGTTTCGCCAGGAGCCTCAGTACAATCTGAGCCCACAAGTGGCAGCTTTACCTTCCCAGATCTAGCTCATCTTTCTCTTAATGACACTACGGCTACCATGCATATCCCAGTGGTGAGCATGACAAGAAGTACACCATGGAGTTCATTTGTTAACACTGCGCCGATGCCTAGTAGCACAGTGCCCCCAACTATACCTACATGTATGTATCAATCATGTGCACCTGTCGTACCTCAGCCTCATGTAGCTCCTACACCTCCGATTATTCCTAGAGCTTACAATCCACAATGGCATTATCCAAGCTCTTATACAAGTGGATCCATGCCATTTAATAATAACATGCCATATCAGGCACCCCCTATGCCTAGGGCCACGCCTGTAAACTTTGGACCACCGTCTGGTACACCACCATACAAAATATGGGACCCAAGAGCCACGCGTATGCCAAGGCCAAGGCCAACTCCCATCTCACATGTGGTTCTAGGAGCACATACACCCATTATACCTGCTCAAATAGGAGATTTGGCAGCATTTGCTCAAACTATCGGTCGCTCTATTGCGGAAAACATGCGTAGTGCACCTGATAGAGAGCCTAGGAGCAAGGCAGTTCAAGTAGCTAAGCTCACATAGAAATTCAGTGGAGACAGAGATGCTAGAAAGCATATGGAAGTCTTTGAACATGTGTGCGATTCCTTGGAAGAGCACAATGAGCTACATAAGTGTAAGGCTTTGAGTTTGACCCTAAGCGCAAAGGCTGGAGATTGGTATAGAACCTTAAGAGTAGAAGAGAAAACGATCTACTCTACTCTTAGGAGACTGTTCTTAAAAGAATACATACGAGAGGGAGTACTTTGGGGTGTAGCCTCTCAGCTCCAGAAAGCCCAACGAGAAGAAGGTGAATCTGTGAGAGACTTCATTAGTCGCCTAAAGAATTTGAATTCTCGATGCAATCCAAACGAGTGATTCAACAACAACCAATTGCTCGATAGATTCATTAGGGGACTACGACATGAAAGTATCTATAATGGCCTAGTCATTAGAGGTATCACTACTTGGGAAGCAGTCACCATGAATGCAATCCAATTGGAGGATAATTTAATGATTGCAGGAGAAAGAGTGTCCGCCGAGCCGAAGTCTAGTAGCTCGCAAGCGTCAGGGCATGAGCCAATGAAGATAAAGCCAATCGTGAAAGAGCAAACGATATCTGAGATGACTTTGGCAGATCTCACCAAGGCCATCCAAGAAATCCTTAGGGGTAATCGTGCTCCACAAAACACTCATATGTATCCAAGAAGGGAGCAGCAATGGTGCTCAATCTGCTTGGGCCCACATACTACGAGTGAATGCCCTACTTTCATAGTAAAGTTTAACGGGACTTGTAACGCGTGTGGTAGGTATGATCATCAAGCGAAGGCTTGCCTAATGCTTAAACGCATCATGGAAAATAGACCGCCTATAGCTTGGGCAGACTCACCTCGAGTTCCTGATTGATGCCTACCCCACCCATGGAGCAACAATTGCCATTACAGCACATGGTCCCTAGAACCCAAAATGTGGTCCAAACCACACCGTTGCCACCTCCATCGCTAGGACCGCAACCCCCTCATCCAAGAGTTACACCTATGAACCAAATAGGTTGCGAGTCATCTAGTACTTATGTAGATTGCGAAGAGGACATAGACTCTAGTATCACCTATGGAGTCGACATGCTTGAGGAGTGTCCCATGTACTATATGGAAGACCATTGGGGACAAATCAAACCGGTATATCAAGCTACTGCGCTAGCAACAAGAGGCCAAAACATTAATAGTTTTGCCAGGAGACCACCTCTTCAGTGCTACGAATGTGGTGGACCACATCGAGTAGCTGAGTGCCCCATTAGAATGCAAAAGAATGTTGCACTCATGCAAACAAGTCAAGGGAGTGCATTGGCAATGCCAATACTCACTTGTAATCGTTGTGGCATAGATCATTTGATCGCACAGTGTCCTAACAATCCAAACGCGCTGAAAATCATACCATTGAACTTAATAGAGATTGTTGATGGGACACCACCAACTATAAACATAGCACCAGTGAATGCACTCACACGGTCGATGCTCCAAAAGCAAAATTACATCCTCGAAGAGAGAGATGCTGCATCCATTGGTCGAGCGAGAAAGAAGAAAACACGAAGAAAGAAATACCTTAATGCTTCTAGCTCAAAACCTAGTTCAAAGACTAACATAGGGACAGGAGAGGATCCCGTGTATATGAATGACCCTGAGGATGACTCAGATTCGATAGAGACCACGGAGACCAAAACTGTTACTACAAAGGAAAAAGCCAGTGAGGAGGATCACAAGAGGGAATTACGACGAGCACCAAAAGAGTATTCAAAGTTAAACCACCCAGTTGTGAACCCCCAAGATAAGCCACGAGAGACAAAAAATGAGGATTGCAAGAGAAAGATTGGAACCTATCCAAACCCAATAGTGGAAATTGAACGAGTCCAACAACTGAGGGGTTTGGTGGAAGAAACTCAACGAACATTAGAACCTGAACCCAAACATATCCAGATGTCGGACACAGTGTTTCCCACACAAGTTCAACCTCACAAGAACTACAGGCCGTTAGCTATACCCAGTATCATTCGGGAAGAGAGTGAGGTAGGACATCTGAAAGTGGACACACACCTTTCCTACTAGAGAGAATGTTTGGTGAGGGAATGCCCGACCCCCTTGAGGAAGTGGAGATTCCATCTTCACCATTCTCTTGTCAGGGTCCTACGTCCCACAAGATGCCATTAAATGTTTCCAAATTGATGGATTTCATGTCTTCAGAAGTTAGAACCACCATCATGTCCAAACTATATAAAGACACCGAGCTAGTCTCAGCTCTTAGAGCCTTCCTCAATGGAGAATTATAGGCTGGATTACCACAGTTTGCACATATGAACAAACCTGACTCGGTAATGAATGATGAAGAACATTTAGCACCACCATCTGACCTAGCGGGACATGAATCTGTAATTGAAGTACCCGTTAACATGTTGGGGCAATACTTTGAAGGTGATGAATCTAATGCTACTCTACCAATCACTACTAAAGGATTAACTGTAAAGGGGTCCCTTGACGGTGGTGCGGGAGTCAGCATGGTGACAAAGAGTTGTTGGGAGTCTATGGGGCGACCTCACCTTGAAGCCACAAGCATAGTGGTAAAAATGGCTAATGGATCTATTGTTACGCCTATTGGAATGCTAAAGGATCTCAGAATCAAGGTCTTAGGACACAAGGTAAGGCAGACTTTCATTGTTATGGATTTTTCCAAGCATCCTATGTCATTTGAGATGATCTTAGGGCGTCCATTCATGAGGGAAGCAAAAATTGTGCATGACTGGTCCAAAAACCACGTCTACTTACAGTTCCAAGACTCTGTCATTCGAGTTGATCTTTTAAGTGGTCGAACGCATCCTCTAGGAAATAAATTCATCATTGATAATCGATCAGACACAACAATTCACTCAGCTCCATTACAGTATTGTTACACGTGTAACGAAGACACGGATATTGGGGAGAACTCTCCTTATATGGATATCCTACCCAGAATGGCTGAGTCAGACAATGTCCATTGGGTGCACCTAGCGGCAACTATAGATACATGGGGAGCTAGAGTAACAACCTGGGTAACACCAGATGGGGAAGAGATACCACACATTGCACCAGTAAACATGTTAGGTGTAGCGCATGTAACATCCGATGATAAGAAAGAGGCAACCTATCTGAGAGTGAAACCGATGATTCCTCAAAGGCTTCAGGCCAATACACATCAAAAACGGAATCTCAGGGAGAAATGGATTCGGAACCTGAGGAAACATCGAGTGAGCCAAGTATAGAAACTGAACACTCAAGGCCTAGTACGACCATCTATGGTAATTTATATGAGAGTGAAGAAGATACAAGCGAAGACCTATCAGGCGAGTCAAGTTCGAACATTTACCAAAACAAAACCTTAACAAGAAACAAAGGTCATATAAGAGACGATGATATCGAGCAAATGTGAGAGCTAGGATAAACAAGGAAATATCTACTGCAGAATGGCTTAGCTATCTAGGGGCATGTGATGCTCATCGAAAGCTAGTAGACAATTGGGGTGAACATCTCCAGAGTGTCATGTGGTGCAGCCCGCGACCCATTGACCTCGCTCAATTGGAGGTTACAGAGCCGAAATTGAGTCGAACTATAAGAAGACGTCAAAACCGAGAGTTAGCACAACAACAAAAGGAGGCAGAACTAAAAGAAAGGTCTCCGTCAAGACAAGAGCCTGCTGACTTACATACGGCTCCTGAACATTTTAAATCTTATACCACGGGGGAGCGAAAGGTTGTGCATGCCAAAGCCCAACGAATACCTACCAATGGAAGCAGTGGAGTCTTTGATGGTCCAGCGGTAGTTAAAGAGATAGAATTAGCAGAACCAGGTGAGGAGTCTAAACCAGTCTTTATTGCTCAAGACCTTACCGAAACTGAAGAGGCTGTACTTAAGGAGCTCCTCAAGGAATACAAGGATATCTTTGCTTGGACATATCATGACATGAAGGGCGTTCCACCTTCTGTGGTGCAACATACAATTCCCATGATCAACATTGCTAAACCCGTCCAGCAACGACCCTATCCAATGAATCCTAAGTACGCCAAAATTGTACAAGAGGAGATTGAAAAACTTATCCAATGTGGATTCATATACCCTATTGAGAACTCAGAATGGGTTTCTCCAATAGTCATTGTGCCAAAAAAGAATGGGAAACTAAGAGTGTGCGTGGACCTCAAGAAATTTAATGCAGCTACTAGGAGAGATCATTATCCCTTTCCATATTCAGAACATGTGCTTGAAAGAGTTGCGGGCAAGGAAGCTTATAGCTTTTTAGATGGGTACTCTGGTTACAATCAAATCACAATTGCATTAGAGGACCAAGCTAAAACTTCTTTTATCACAGAGTTTAGAGTGTTTGCATTTCGTGTTATGGCTTTTGGCTTAACAAATGCCCCTGCTACATTCCAACGATTAATAAACACTGCGTTTAAAGAATTTCTAAGGGAGTTTTGTTAAGCTTTCCTAGAGGACCTTTGTGTTTATTCTTCTTGGGAGAAGCATTTGTTATATCTGCGAAAAATATTTGAAAGGTGCACATTTTATCGCATCTCATTGAACCCTTTCAAATGCCAATTTTGGGTTAAGCATGGAGTCATTTTAGGGCATATAGTGTCCAAGAACGGGATATCCACAGATGAGAGTAAGATTAAAGCCATTGCCGATTTGCCACCACCTACTAACTATAAAGGAGTTCAAAGATTTATGGGCCATGTTGGTTATTATCGAAGGTTTATTTTAAACTTTGCCGAGATAGCGCGTCCATTGTACAAGCTTCTTATCGAGTTTCACTGGACGGAATAATGTCATCAATCTTATGAGTTATTAAAGAAGGCCCTAACAAGTGCTCCAATCCTGCGAACACCTGATTGGAATTTACCTTTTCATGTGCATATTGATGCATCAAAGTGTCCATATCATCTTCCTCATGCATAATCTTCGACTCCAGTTCTTTAGGCAACAAAGCAATTTTAGCCTCATTGAGACTTGCATAAAGACCAGCCAAAATATCCCAAGCCTGTTTTGCAAATTTTGCTGAACGGATGTGAGGAACAATGGTGCGCTTCATAGACAACACAATCAATGCATGAGCCTGCGCATCCTTTACATCCCAACGAGCTTTCTCTACCGTAGGCAAAACAACTCTAATAGCAGCAATCCTTGTAGCAAGACCTACAACATCCTCAACATAGCCTACATCCTCAAAACCAGGACGTACATCAATGCCCTGCACAATATTTCAGACGCCCTTTGACACAAGAACGTGTTGCATCATATAAGACCACATAGGGTAATTGTCCCCATCCAACCTGTCCTCAGCAGCAAACATCTTGAAGACATATGTGTTGTTGTCAGCCATGGTAGATGTTGCACCTGATGTGAAAACTGCCCGAAAATAGGAGAAAAGGAGCGGGAACAACATGTGCTATATAGCACAAACCGTAGAAGACTGTAAGGCACATGTTATGGAGAAATTGGCACTGACAGAAATTCTGCACAAAATGACGAAATTGCTTGTGCAGACCTGCCTGTACTGGAAACGGAGGCCGAAATGAGCCCGAATCAGAAATCTGAGCAGACGTGTGCTGTTGCAGCTGGCGACTAAGCCCGGGAGGATGTAACCTGCTTTGATACCAATTGTTGGAATTAGGGTTGCAGAGAAACGCACACAGTTTGGAGAAGACGAAGGAAGATCAAGGCACACAATAGAGAGTGTGTTACATAGTGTGCAATGGAAAGATAGATAGCCCTAGAGTGATGGGAGTATATACAATGCTCGGGGGAAAAAACCTCCTAAAGAGGGAAAAAATGTCCCGACGGCCCTATGTGTTCACACACATCACTACCACATGTATATGGTAACATGAGAAAACCTACAACTTAGTGTAAAAACCTTCAAATTTAGTCAATTTCCCTTTAGTATTCCTCATACGTTTGGTTTGTCAAGTTTATAGAAAAAGCCACCCCCACCCATCAAACCTACTTAATCTACTCAGTCTTGTACTCTTTAAAGTGAAATTACTTTAGAGACTCGCACGATTCTTTTTACAATGACAAAATTTCTTTTCCGGTTGGAATGTGTGTGCACGTGTGCGTGCTCGCACACGTGTGTGTGTGTGTGTGTGTGTGTGTGTGTGTGTGTGTGTGTGTGTGTGTGTGTGTGTGTGTGTGTGTGTGTGGCTGTTTTAACATAAATAATAAGACATATTGAACTTTTACATTCAAAAGACAGTTGGCTCCATAGAAAGGGAAAAGATAAGTACAAAAACAACTCAGTCTTAGAATTATCTTTGTACAATGTTTATAAGAATGAAGCCTCATTCTAGTATACAGATATGAGAAGTACTTCCTCTACAGTAGGTGTACGTGTAATCAAGTGTGGACAACCGCTATAAGCCAAAAATAAACTTTCCAAGATAAGATAGAGTCCTTACCTGCATCCATCCAAACAAGACAACAGATATGTTAGCTTTGGATGTCTTTTACAGGTATCAATGGACTAAACTAGCTGTTATCCATGTCCATATTACCAAAAAAAAAATTAACTTACAAGCTTAGTCCAAAGTATTTATGTGTAAAAAAATGTTCTTTTTTTTGTTTTTAAACCCCAAAGTTTCTAGCAAAAAATTATTATTTTGATTGGAAGGCCATCACCCCTTCTAATCCAAGTGTCTTAATCCCCCATCAACATTTTTATCAGTTTTTAAGTTATCTTTCTAGATTAATGCAACTCCACCACATGAAGCTATAAAAGAAGCTTTAGAAAATTCCATTTATAGTTCAAAAAGTATCAAGCTCGTTTATCTTTGTTTAGGTCAGATACAATTTATTCCCATCATGGTACATGGAATCCAAATCTTCCCCATGTTTGTATAACACTTACGTTATACATCTCTTAGCATACCAAGTGGCAAGGAGACCTTGCGGTATCAAGCCGGACCTCAAGTCAAACCATGAAGTCAAAGGAATAAGTGCCATTATGGTTTTAGTTTACAACTTTACCTGTCATTGTGAATGCAAAAGTAATGTAATACCTTAACAAGACAACTAGTAACCAAATAAGCCTAGGATCTGTAAGCATTCGGGTAAAAAAACCCTGAAACCAAATAACTAAAAAACGATCCAATATCCGCATGCAGCCAGGCCAAGCCCCCAATTTACCATAAGCCAGAACAGTGCGTGCACTATAACCAATAATGAGTCTAAAACCAGAAGAGACCCTGTTGGGATAAAGGCGCTCCGTCTTTTGCCCGCCCAGACGTCTAGTGTCCGGCCGCCCGTCCACGTGTGTACATACCCTTATTCTTCATTACATATGAGAATAAGGAGCTCCTCATTTTGAGTCTTGTGAGGCTGCTCCACCCACACGGCTTGTGCTCTTCCCCCTTACCCCCATGCACACACGGATGCACGCACACGTGCATTCATCAATTGGTATCAAAGCTACGGCTGGCGGCGATCTCTTGGTGATGACAAATCTCAATCGGAGCTCGGCTCTTCATGGCACCGGATCGGGTTGATTCAGCAGTGGATCCAACACGGATTCGACAAGTAGATCTCAGAGGTCAAGATAACACGAGCTTACACTCCACCATGAAAAAGAGGAGAGAGAGATCTAGTTTTTTGTGAGCTAGGGACACTGAGAAGCAGGTCGCTCAGGTTTGGCAGCTTGACAGCTGTTCAGTATTTTGGGCATAACTTGAGCTAGGAAGCTCCAATTGCAAACGGTCTTTTACCAAAACATAGATCTCTTCAAGATCTACAACTTGCTAGAAGAGATTGTTTTCTAATTCAGAGTGCAGGTGGGTCGAAAATCCAAAACACAGACTGTGTTTTTCAAGACAATTTGGTGTACAACTTCTTGGAGAGTGAAAGGAGATTGAGAGAAAGAGAACTCTGTGAGAACACACTAGCTATGTGGGGACGAGTAAGCCAGATGTTATCTGGAATCGGCCCGTGTTTGATCTTCTAGCATCGTCTACAGCCTCGAGCATTGACGGCTCGGCTTGGTGCATCGGTTTCGACCCCGATTTGTGGATATTCAACTAGCGTGATTTTGCCCAGCGGCGAAAGCCGACATCGAGCATTTTCTCGACTTTGAGCACAGGAAGCCATAACATTGGCACTTCCGCCCGGCGGCGGAAGACGGCTCCGACGGTCATCCTCAGCTTTTTTACTTCGACGGTCATCTCCAATTTCATCTTCGACCGCACATACCGACATATACGGCTTTGACGGACCATTCCAGAGCAGGTTTTTCCTTGAGCGCACACAGCTCTTGGATACCATTTTCAATCGACTCGTTTACCGATCGATTAGGTAGTAGTTTCCATTTCTTCAGCGGTTTTGCTTACAAGTTGCAGTGCAGCTTGTGTGGAGCACTAGAGAGTAGTTTTTTGCACAGTTTGGTGCCGTTTCATGCTATGTATGCATATGTGGATATAGCTTGAGCTAAGATAGCTCGCAGGTAGCAGATTTACAGGTTTATAGGTGTTTTTGGACAGGTACACGTCCATAGAGCCACTGGGTCAGGAGTGAGTCAATTTGCTAGGCTTTTGGTAGCGTACGTAGACCATTTGTGGATTTGTTTATTGAGACACTGTGTGTCTAGTTTTCATGCAATTTGGTGAGTTTTATTAGGTTTTTACTCAATTTTCAGGGGAAACTCTGCCACATTTGTCCCAGATTCTCGCCATGGTTTGCATTTATTCACAGTTTGCTCTCTGATGGTGTAGTGTTCGAGTTGACTCCCACTCTGGTACTTATCTATAGTTTTTTGGCTTGCGGTTTGCGTCGAGTTTTGACTCATTTTGCAAAGGAAATTATGTTCGTTTTTTCCCGTCTTCTCGCCATAAAAGTTCGCAGTGTTATGCCATCTTCTACAGTGGTCAATATATTCCCAATTTGACAGTGATCGAGTGCTTACTCTCACTTTGACAGATTTTGACAGGTTTTCTCAGTTTGGACACAGTTGGTGTTCTTGTACCCACTCTCATAGGAGTGAGTATTGACATATGCTTGTGTGGCTACAGATAGACAGCCACAGGTTTCACAGGTTTTTGCTGATATTTTGTAGACAATTTCTCTCGTGGGATGAGTTTTGAGCTAGTTTGCTCTCTACTTGCATATATGGTTATGCGCTTTACGCTCAGTTGAGTAGTTTGTCCTAGTTTATGCTTGCAGAGTTTGCAGATTGTGGAGTTGCTTTTGGACATATGTGAGCGTCAGTTTTGATGCAATTGATCATGCTTTTGAGCATTGTGTAGTGGTCGAGTTACCTTCCACTTTGTTGCCAGTTTGGCATGGTTTATGGTTGAGATTGTACTTGAGGTTTTGCTCAGTTAATAGAGGAGATTTTATCAAATTTTTCCCAGATTTCTCGCCATACTTTGGCTCTTAGCCATACATTTATGGTATGCTCATAGTGGTTACAGGTTTCCTTTGATTTTGCCTCATGTTCTCACATCGACGTATATTCCGAGCATGAGACTACAGCATGCAGGTTACAGGTTTTTCACTATTGCGCTTCTAGTTGGTTTATGCTAGATTAGCATAGTCGTCGAGTGATCTCCCACTTTGTTTCCATTTTGGTATTCACTTATGGCAGCAGACATGTGTGACATTGAGAGACGGCTGTCTTGTTCTTGCCGATACTTGCGTTTTTGGAATTGTGGTCACACAGGGCACATTAGACGTTGTTGTTTCAGACGTATGAGACAGCAGTGGAGATGTATGCGAGATGCAAATACGGCTTTGACAGATGTTAGAGAGACAGTTTAAGTGCCAGTCTATGCCAGTGACGGTGATGTCATGCTTGTCTCGAGTGTACCTCTTGCACATTTGTCTATGGTTACCAAACTTTCTCCACAGTGGTTACTAGGTAGCGATGCAATTTTCCACGTTGTCGGGGGATATGTGTTCGCTACGTGAGCCGGGCAGGCGCCGGGCCTCTGGCTGTGGGAGGTGTGAAAGAGAGAGAACAAGAACAACAGATGTAATTGAATCCGGAAATCACCGTAATCATCAATTAATTGATTAATTATTGATTACAACTTAGTCTTTACGCCAAGGCGGGCTGTTAACAGCACCGTTACTTGGATCAGCTGCTAACGAGGAGTTTAAGCTCCCGTTTACAGGATTAGCCGGGCTGTTAACGACACCGGACTTAATAAAATGTTAATTCAATCTCTAACGGAGGACACCGTGATGGGATTTTTCCTTTGTCGCTTTATCTGCTTCAATTTCCCGTGGATTCTGCAAGCTTCAAATCAGTTCACTGCCTCAATCGTCAAGCCTCAATTATTATCGATTATCCTACTCTTTATGCTCTGCACATTAACTTCCTCATGCTCTGCACCTTAACTCCCTCCTGTTCTTCAATTGCTATCCGAAGCTTTATCCCTTGCTTCTCCGAGTGCCTTCCTTAGCCTGCTCTTATGGTTCTTCTATTGCTTCCCTTCCTTAATTTGCCCCTTGGTTCGATGGAGTTCCAGAGAGAAAGCTTTTGCTTCTTGCCTCTTGTTTAGCTTCGATGGCGATCGAGAAGCTTGGTTCGATGGAGATCGAGAAGCTTCCTTCCTTCACCCTTGGTGCTCCTTCTTTACCCCTCGAATCCCATCCGACCTTCCCTCACCTCCTCCTCTTGTCTTCGTGCAAGCTTCCTTCCTTCACCCTTGTTATGCCTTCTTTAGCCGAGGTCGAGAGAGAGACCTTGCCTTGGCTCCTTTCTCCTCACCTTCCTTGGCTTCCCCTTCTTCCTCACGTTTTTGCTTCTCTCCGCTCATGCAAAAATCCCCGCTAATAATAGCATTTTTCCTTCCTAAGCAGTGGCGCCCGGCGTCACTGACGTGGCGCGGGAATCGTGCCTATGACGTGGCAGGCCACGGAGTCGAGCAGCGCGAAGTTTCCCGGCACAGGCTCCGAAAGGGAGCGCCATGGCGAGAGCTTCTTCTTTCGTATCTTGCTCGAGCTCACCCGATGCCTCTGCTGGCCGGCGCGAGCCGTTTTTCCTTCCTGCGCGCTGCCTCCGTCTACGCCATGGCTTTCCTCCCTCCTGGCTTCACACTCCCCAGCCCTTATGAACCCCCTTAGTGGGCAGCCATTGACTTTTAGGCTTATGGGCAGCCCTTTTCCTTTGATGGGCACCATATTTAGCATACATGCCGACCAAGGCAAAGCCAAGCATCGGGCGGCCACATTTAGCATACATGCCAATCGAGGAATGCCAAGCAATACAAATTTCTTCAGCAGTCCTTGATTAACAATATCATCGTGAATTTTTATTGTCCACTCCGATATCTCGAATAATGCCAAAATAACCCAACTCAGTCGCGTCGGCAACTGACATCGACCTTAATCCAGATTATCCGATCAACCTGGACTGTATCCGACAAGCCGTAAATTCCTTTAGACGTCTTGAACTGCATAGAATGCATACAAACCTTGCCGAGGCTGTAAAATTCCCAGATGGCACACCGACCGAGCGGACCGCACTAGTGCGGAACCAGCCCCCTGTGAATCTTTAACGGCCAATAACTTGGCAACCGTAACTCCGATCACTGATTTGAAAAGACCGACGCGCTCCACAAAGTGAGCACTTCAGGTTCATGCATTCATTTCATTTCTGTCACCTCAGCTGCAGTTGCCCAATCCGGTACGGATCTGCAATCGACTTGAACTTTAAACTGCCATAACTTCTTCACCGTAGCTCCAATCAGCGAGCCGTAAAGACAGGCCGGTAGAGCACTTCAAGCACTGCACTTCCAGATCATAAACTCACATATGTGCTCACTTCAGACATACTTCTTTTGGCATCATTAAGGCATCAATTGGCCCTTTAAAGCCGCATCTGGCATACATTAATCATTAGACTTGGCCTGTTATCAAGCCCTGATCACTGCTCACTTAATGTGTAGACTTCAAAGAAGTTTATCTTACATTTCTCAGCTCTTTTTCTCATCATGGCAGCGGAGCTGCACGACATTCACCCCCTCTGAACGTGCACAGCCTCCGGTCTGCTGTCCCAATAGCACTTCAATCTGCATCTCCTTTAGGTACCTTAAGCTCCTTACCATCATCAGACTCATATTACTGGTAAACCTACGAAAAACAAAATAAGGCTTATACCCTATCATCAATGTTTTAGCTTAATCATTAGGTAGCTGTCCATCAAAAATCTTTGAACTGTATCTGCCATATCTTCAAAGCATTCAATCATGGATACTTTATTTAGTGAACCCTGCCAGACTCAAGTGCTCCAGTTAATGATGCCCACGGCTTGACCATTAATTTCTCTCTTAAGGAACCCTGTCAAGCTCAAGTATGCCTTACTCTGTCTGCACACGGAATGGCCGTCAAGTCCTTTACTTTAAGTTCTGTTAACAGAACCAACTCAAAAGATGTGAAGACACTTCATCAATTGTCCAAAGAAGTCAGCTAGAAGCC
The DNA here is from genome assembly GCF_014529385.1 of Adiantum capillus-veneris. Taxonomy (NCBI): domain Eukaryota; kingdom Viridiplantae; phylum Streptophyta; class Polypodiopsida; order Polypodiales; family Pteridaceae; genus Adiantum; species Adiantum capillus-veneris. The sequence continues at coordinate 104,912,753 of NC_140947.1, read as the reverse complement.
AGCCATGTAATCTTATTGACTGCATAACCAAAACTCTTCTGACTTAGCATAAATCTAGAAAACAACACCTTGTACCATGCAACCTGCTACATCAGATAGCTGGTACTCTTCAAATCTGTATCTGGAACTTTAATAGCCCCCGGGATCAAACGATAAACTAATCATTTTCCCCACAGTGAGCATTCCTTTAAAAATTTTGGACCATCCTCCAGGATCATAGGGAAAATACAAGAATTTCCAATCAATGAAGCATAAACATATATTAATCCACAAATCTTCATGCAAACCGCCTGGATCATATGGCATATAAGTCAATTGCCCCGGACCATGCATATATCTGTCACATCCTGGGTCAAAAGCTAGCTCCAAATCCCCTACATTATAGGGTAACATCAGATTCCATATGGCATCAAGTAGCATCAGATACTGCCATATCCCCTGTGCAATTGGCTCATCCAATTGTCGATCATCAATCACAGGTAAAAGCATTGGCAGTTCACCTTCACTCTCACTAGTAATGGAATCCCGATCATGCACATCTGAATACATCAAGTTTCTGGTAAAATCCTCTTCATTAGGCTCAAAAGATGCATCTGAAAACAATCCTCTATCTTGTAGAGGCTCAAAATCAAGTAGTGCATCATCTAACAGCTGCATAAGTTCATCATCTGCTGAATCTGAACAAACTGGCTCATGCATGAATCTGGAGTGATTGATATCCTTAGCATCTGTGTTTGAGAACCCTTCCAAAGCTTCGTCTAGTAAGCACATAAGGTCTAGGTCCAACACTTGAGAAGGTTCCTCCATCTTGCACATCTCAGGCTGCTGTAAACTAAGATTTCCACATGTGACATGCATACTAAATACATCTGCTGTAGACTGCTCCTCAAGTCTTTTACCCTCATCCAAATATCTTTGCACTTCTGCAGCACAAAGTTCAGCATGCACATTGAAAATTTCATCTACTGCCCTGTCTGTATCATCGGCACAATGAAACCAATCATATTCACCAACAAGAGATTTCATTTCACTATGCACCCCCTCTGAATCAACATCATCAAGGTCATGATCATTCTGCCATAGTGTGAGCCCTCTGTCACAGATTCTCGACAGAGAAGAAGTTTGCTCCCTCTCTAAATCACCATCATCAAATGCAGGGTCAGTCTGCCAGATTGGTAGCTCTAGGTCACAGAAACTTTTCAAAGAAGGAGTCTGCACCCCCTCTGATTCGTTATCATCACATTAAGACCAATTTTCCACTTTTGTAGTTGTGCTTCCAAAAAACTTGTCAATGAAGGAGTCTGCACCCCCTCTTAATCAACATTTTGCAGATTTTCAAGCACATACTCTTGATTAGCCAAGTCCTCGAACTCTGGTACATCCAAATTTGATAAATCCGGTATACCAAAACCCATGGTCTTGCTGCTCTCAACAGTAGCTCTACTTTGACCTATAACATCTTTATCATTAACCAACTGTTTGGCAAAACCTGTACCAGTATCTTCAATCACCTCTATGGTAGGATCTGTACCAGAAAAATTTTGCTCTAATTGTGGTTCAGCAGCAAAAGTATCACCTGTAACCGAATCTTCCCGCATGTCTACTCGAATTTGGCTGCACTCATTTACCTGCAAAATTTCTTCATCCCCTGCTTTCTTTTCTTCATGTACTACATGCATAGGTTCTTTGAAACATTCATTCTGTGTAGTTTGAGGTTGTAGAAACTCACCCTCAAGGACTTCTACTGCATGCATGGCATCTGCAAAACCCAACCTTGCATAAACAGCTTTGACTATGTCTTCATCATTAGCCTGTAAGAAGGTAGCATCTTGCACAATCAACTCATCAATCACAGCTTCTAACTTTGATCGTACTTGTCCTCGGATATCTGTGTAGTCCGGTAGACTTGAACCCTGTTCTTGATAGCATTCATACTGCTCATAACGTACTTGCACAATACCTTCTTTGAAATACTCCCAGTCATCGTTGCAAGCTTTGGTAACTTCTTGAATTTGCTCTTTCACATCAGAACTCACTAACTGCGCAAAAGATTTGATCATCAACTCTTCTGGTATCCCTCTTACCTTGGTTTCTAGCTCATATCACTCTAGGTAGCCCTCTGGAACGCATCCATCAAAGAGTCGTCTTTCGTCGTATACTCCATCTAATGCCGCTTTCAAAGCTTCATCCATTTGATTTTTATTCTTTACGGTCTCTATTTCAAGCAAAGATCCTTGAACCAATTGAAGCATCTTCGAAAAATCGGGAACTGTTGACTTATCATTAAACCCGTTCGCACTTAATTCTCCAATCATCTTCATCATCTGCTCTAAATTCTCCATCTTTACCTCCCACCCCGGCTCGTTTCACGTCGGATTCACCAAAGATGTCGGGGGATATGTGTTCGCTACGTGAGCCGGGCAGGCGCCGCGCCTCTGGCTGTGGGAGGTGTGAAAGAGAGAGAACAAGAACAACAGATGTAACTGAATCCGGAAATCACCTTAATCATCAATTAATTTATTAACGCTTGATTACAACTTAGTCTTTACGCCAAGGCGGGCTGTTAACAGCACCGTTACTTGGATCAGCAGCTAACGAGGAGTTTAAGCTCCCGTTTACAGGATTAGCCGGGCCGTTAACGACACCGGACTTAATAATTCAATCTCTAACGGATGACACCGTGATGGAATTTTTCCTTTGTCGCTTTATCTGCTTCAATTGCCCGTGGATTCTACAGGCTTCAAATCAGTTCACTGCCTCAATCGTCAAGCCTCAATTATTATCGATTATCCTGCTCTTTATGCTCTGCACATTAACTTCCTCATGCTCTGCACTTTAACTCCGTCCTATTCTTCAATTGCTATCCGAAGCTTTATCCCTTGCTTCTCCGAGTGCCTTCCTTAGTCTGCTCTTATGGTTCTTCTATTGCTTCCCTTCCTTAATTTGCCCCTTGGTTCGATGGAGTTCCAGAGAGAAAGCTTTTGCTTCTTGCCTCTTGTTTAGCTTCGATGGCGATCGGGAAGCTTGGTTCGATGGAGATCGAGAATCTTCCTTCCTTCACCCTTGGTGCTCCTTCTTTACCCCTCGAATCCCCTCCGAGCTTCCCTCACCTCCTCCTCTTGTCTTCGTGCAAGCTTCCTTCCTTCACCCTTGTTATGCCTTCTTTAGCCGAGGTCGAGAGCGAGAGACCTCGCCTTGGCTCCTTTCTCCTTGCCTTCCTTGGCTTCCCCTTCTTCCTCACGTTTTTGCTTCTCTCCGCTCATGCAAAAATCCCCGCTAATAATAGCATTTTTCCTTCCTAAGCAGTGGCGCCCGGCGTCACTGACGTGGCGCGGGAATCGTGCGTATGACGTGGCAGGCCACGGAGTCGAGCAGCGCGAAGTTTCCCGGCACAGGCTCCGAAAGGGAGCGCCATGGCGAGAGCTTCATCTTTCGTCTCTTGCTCGCGCTCACCCGATGCCTCTACTGGCCGGCGCGAGCCGTTTTTCCTTCCTGCGCGCTGCCTCCGTCTACGCCATGGCTTTCCTCCCTCCTGGCTTCACACTCCCCAGCCCTTATTAACCCCCTTAGTGGGCGGCCATTGACTTCTAGGGTTATGGGCGCCCTTGGCCTTTAAAGGTCCCTTGCGCGGCCCTTTTCCTTTGATGGGCACCATATTTAGCATACATGCCGACCAAGGCAAAGCCAAGCATCGGGCGGCCACATTTACAATACATGCCAATCGAGCAATGCCAAGCAATACAAATTTCTTCAGCAGTCCTTGACTAACAATATCATCGTGAATTTTTATTGTCCACTCCGATATCTCGAATAATGCCAAAATAACCCAACTCAGTCGCGTCGGCAACTGACATCGACCTTAATCCAGATTATCCGATCAACCTGGACTGTATCGGACAAGCCGTAAATTCCTTTAGACGTTTTGAACTGCATAGAATGCATACAAACCTTGCCGAGGCTGTAAAATTCCCAGATGGCACACCGACCGAGCGGACCGCACTAGTGTGGAACCAGCCCCCTGTGAATCTTTAACGGCCAATAACTTGGCAACCGTAACTCCGATCACTGATTTGAAAAGGCCGACGCGCTCCACAAAGTGAGCACTTCAGGCTCATGCATTCATTTCATTTCTGTCACCTCAGCTGCAGTTGCCCAATCCGGTACGGATCTGCAATCGACTTGAACTTTAAACTGCCATAACTTCTTCACCGTAGCTCCAATCAGCGAGCCGTAAAGACGGGCCGGTAGAGCACTTCAAGCACTGCACTTCTAGATCATAAACTCACATATGTGCTCACTTCAGACATACTTCTTTTTGGCATCATTAAGGCATCAATTGGCCCTTTAAAGCCGCATCTGGCATACATTAATCATTAGACTTGGCCTGTTATCAAGCCATGATCACTGCTCACTTAATGTGTAGACTTCAAAGAACTTTCGCTTACATTTCTCTGCTCTTTTTCTCATCATGGCAGCGGAGCTGCATGACATTCACCCCCTCTGAACGTGCACAGCCTCCGGTCTGTCCCAATAGCACCTTAATCTGCATCTCCTTTAGGTACCTTAAGCTCCTTACCATCATCAGACTCATATTACTGGTAAACCTATGAAAAACAAAATAAGGCTTATACCCTATCATCAATGTTTTAGCTTAATCATTAGGTAGCTGTCCATCAAAAATCTTTGAACTGTATCTGCTGTATCTTCAAAGCATTCAATCATGGATACTTTATTTAGTGAACCCTGCCAGACTCAAGTGCTCCAGTTAATGATGCCCACGGCTTGACCATTAAGTTCTCTCTTAAGGAACCCTGTCAAGCTCAAGTATGCCTTACTCTGTCTGCACACGGAATGGCCGTCAAGTCCTTTACTTTAAGTTCTGTTAACAGAACCAACTCAAAAGATGTGAAGACACTTCATCAATTGTCCAAAGAAGTCAGCTAGAAGCCAGCCATGTAATCTTATTGACTGCATAACCAAAACTCTTCTGACTTAGCATAAATCTAGAAAACAACACCTTGTACCATGCAACCTGCTACATCAGATAGCTGGTACTCTTCAAATCTGTATCTGGCACTTTAGTAGCCCCCGGGATCAAACGATAAACTAATCATTTTCCCCACAGTGAGCATTCCTTTAAAAATTTTGGACCATCCTCCAGGATCATAGGGAAAATACAAGAATTTCCAATCAATGAAGCATAAACATATATTAATCCACAAATCTTCATGCAAACCGCCTGGATCATATGGCATATAAGTCAATTGCCCCGGACCATGCATATATCTGTCACATCCTGGGTCAAAAGCTAGCTCAAAATCCCCTACATCATAGGGTAACATCAGATTCCATATGGCATCAAGTAGCATCAGATACTGCCATATCGCCTCTGCAATTGGCTCATCCAATTGTCGATCATCAATCACAGGTAAAAGCATTGGCAGTTCACCTTCACTCTCACTAGTAATGGAATTCCGATCATGCACATCTGAATACATCAAGTTTCTGGTAAAATCCTCTTCATTAGGCTCAAAAGATGCATCTGAAAACAATCCTCTATCTTGTAGAGGCTCAAAATCAAGTAGTGCATCATCTAACAACTCCATAAGTGCATCATCTGTTGAATCCGAACAAACTAGCTCATGCATGAATCTGGAGTGAATGATATCCTTAGCATCTGTGTTTGAGAACCCTTCCAAAGCTTCGTCCAGTAAGCACATAAGGTCTAGGTCCAACACTTGAGAAGGTTCCTCCATCTTGCACATCTCAGGCTGTTGTAAACTAAGATTTCCACATGTGACATGCATACTAAATACATCTATTGTAGACTGCTCCTCAAGTCTCTTACCCTCATCCGAAAATCTTTGCACTGCTGCAGCACAAAGTTCAGCATGCACATTAAAAATTTCATCTACTGCCCTGTCTGTATCATCGGCACAATGAAACCAATCATATTCATCAACAAGAGATTTCATTTCACTATGCACCCCCTCTGAATCAACATCATCAAGGTCATGATCATTCTGCCATAGTGTGAGCTCTGTGTCACAGATTCTCGATAGAGAAGAAGTTTGCCCCCTCTCTAAATCACCATCATCAAATTCAGGGTCAGTCTGCCAGATTGGTAGCTCTAGGTCACAGAAACTTTTCAAAGAAGGAGTCTGCACCCCCTCTGATTCGTTATCATCACATTCAAGACCAATTTTCCACTTTTGTAGTTGTGCTTCCAAAAAACTTGTCAATGAAGGAGTCTGCACCCCCTCTGAATCAACATTTTGCAGATCTTCAAGCACATACTCTTGCTTAGCCAAGTCCTCGAAATCTGGTACATCCAAATTTAATAAATCCGGTATATCAAAACCCATGGTCTTGCTGCTCTCAACAGTAGCTCTACTTTGACCTATAACAGCTGTATCATTAACCAATTGTTTGGCAAAACCTGTACAAGTATCTTCAATCACCTCTATGGTAGAATCTGTACCAGAAAAATTTTGCTCTAATTGTGGTTCAGCAGCAAAAGTATCTCCTATAACCAAATCTTCCCGCATGTCTACTTGAATTTGGCTGCACTCATTTACCTGCAAAATTTCTTCTTCCCCTGCTTTCTTTTCTTCATGTACTGCATCCATAGGTTCTTTGCAAAATTCATTCTGTGTAGTTTGAGGTTGTAGAAACTCACCCTCAAGGACTTCTACTTCATGCATGGCATCTGCAACACCCAACCTTGCATACACAACTTTGACTATGTCTTCATCATTAGCCTGTAAGAAGGTAGCATCGTACACAATCAACTTATCAATCACAGCTTCTAACATTGATCGTACTTGTCCTCGGATATCTGTGTGGTCCGGTAGACTTGAACCCTGTTCTTGATAGCATTCATACTGCTCATAACGTACTTGCACAATACCTTCTTTGAAATACTCCCAGTCATCGTTGCAAGCTTTGGTAACTTCTTGAATTTTCTCTTTCACATGAGAACTCATTAACTTCTCAAAAGATTTGATCATCAACTCTTCTGGTATCCCTCTTACCTTGGTTTCTAGCTCATAGCACTCTAGGTAGCCCTATGGATCGTATCCATCAAAGAGTCGTCTTTCGTCGTATACTGCATCTAATGCTGCATTCAAAGCTTCATCCATTTGATTTTTCTTCTTTACGGTCTCTATTTCAAGCAGAGATCCTTGAACTAATTGAAGCATCTTCGAAAAATCGGGAACTGTTGACTTATCATCAAACCCGTTCGCACTTAATTCTGCAATCATCTTCATCATCTGCTCTAAATTCTCCATCTTTACCTCCCACCCGGGCTCGTTTTATGTCGGGTTCACCAAAGATGACGGGGGATATGTGTTCGCTACGTGAGCCGGGCAGGCGCCGGGCCTCTGGCTGTGGGAGGTGTGAAAGAGAGAGAACAAGAACAACAGATGCAACTGAATCCAGAAATCACCTTAATCATCAATTAATTGATTAACGCTTGGTTACAACTTAGTCTTTACACCAAGGCGGGCTGTTAACAACACCTTTACTTGGATCAGCTACTAACGAGGAGTTTAAGCTCCCGTTTACAGGATTAGCTGGGCCGTTAACGACACCGGACTTAATAAAATGTTAATTCAATCTCTAACGGATGACACCGTGATGGAATTTTTCCTTTGTCGCTTTATCTGCTTCAATTGCCCGTGGATTCTACAGGCTTCAAATCAGTTCACTGCCTCAATCGTCAAGCCTCAATTATTATCGATTATCCTGCTCTTTATGCTCTGCACATTAACTTCCTCATGCTCTGCACTTTAACTCCCTCCTATTCTTCAATTGCTATCCGAAGCTTTATCCCTTGCTTCTCCGAGTGCCCTGCTTAGCCTGCTCTTATGATTCTTCTATTGCTTCCCTTCCTTAATTTGCCCCTTGGTTCGATGGAGTTCCAGAGAGAAATCTTTTGCTTCTTGCCTCTTGTTTAGCTTCGATGGCGATCGGGAAGCTTGGTTCGATGGAGATCGAGAAGCTTCCTTCCTTCACCCTTGGTGCTCCTTCTTTACCCCTCGAATCCCCTCCGAGCTTCCCTCACCTCCTCCTCTTGTCTTCGTGCAAGCTTCCTTCCTTCACCCTTGTTATGCCTTCTTTAGCCGAGGTCGAGAGAGAGAGACCTCGCCTTGGCTCCTTTCTCCTCGTCTTCCTTCCTTCTCCTTGCCTTCCTTGGCTTCCCCTTCTTCCTCAGGTTTTTGCTTCTCTCCGCTCATGCAAAAATCCCCGCTAATAATAGCATTTTTCCTTCCTAAGCAGTGGCGCCCGGCGTCACTGACGTGGCGCGGGAATCGTGCGTATGACGTGGCAGGCCACGGAGTCGAGCAGCGCGAAGTTTCCCGGCACAGGCTCCGAAAGGGAGCGCCATGGCGAGAGCTTCATCTTTCGTCTCTTGCTCGCGCTCACCCGATGCCTCTACTGGCCGGCGCGAGCCGTTTTTCCTTCCTGCGCGCTGCCTCCGTCTACGCCATGGCTTTCCTCCCTCCTGGCTTCACACTCCCCAGCCCTTATTAACCCCCTTAGTGGGCGGCCATTGACTTCTAGGGTTATGGGCGCCCTTGGCCTTTAAAGGTCCCTTGCGCGGCCCTTTTCCTTTGATGGGCACCATATTTAGCATACATGCCGACCAAGGCAAAGCCAAGCATCGGGCGGCCACATTTACAATACATGCCAATCGAGCAATGCCAAGCAATACAAATTTCTTCAGCAGTCCTTGACTAACAATATCATCGTGAATTTTTATTGTCCACTCCGATATCTCGAATAATGCCAAAATAACCCAACTCAGTCGCGGTGGCAACTGACATCGACCTTAATCCAGATTATCTGATCAACCTGGACTGTATCGGACAAGCCGTAAATTCCTTTAGACGTCTTGAACTGCATAGAATGCATACAAACCTTGCCGAGGCTGTAAAATTCCTAGATGGCACACCGACCGAGCGGACCGCACTAGTGTGGAACCAGCCCCCTGTGAATCTTTAACGGCCAATAACTTGGCAACCGTAACTCCGATCACTGATTTGAAAAGGCCGACGCGCTCCACAAAGTGAGCACTTCAGGCTCATGCATTCATTTCATTTCTGTCACCTCAGCTGCAGTTGCCCAATCCGGTACGGATCTGCAATCGACTTGAACTTTAAACTGCCATAACTTCTTCACCGTAGCTCCAATCAGCGAGCCGTAAAGACAGGCCGGTAGAGCACTTCAAGCACTGCACTTCTAGATCATAAACTCACATATGTGCTCACTTCAGACATACTTCTTTTTGGCATCATTAAGGCATCAATTGGCCCTTTAAAGCCGCATCTGGCATACATTAATCATTAGACTTGGCCTGTTATCAAGCCATGATCACTGCTCATTTAATGTGTAGACTTCAAAGAAGCTTAGCTTACATTTCTCTGCTCTTTTTCTCATCATGGCAGTGGAGCTGCACGACAACGTCACACCATTTCGTGAGTGGTTTAGAACATTTTCTAGCGGGAGACTTGGTTGTGTGCACTTGCCCGATGGTTCGACGTTTGACATAGAGGGTGCAGGAGATGTTTGTTTGTCATTACCCAGTGGTGCGTTATACACACTACGACATGTGCATTATGTTCCTCAGTTGAGACAAAGCTTGATCTCAGTGAGACAGTTGGCAGCTTTTGGTTGTCAGGTACTGCTTAGGTAGTAGTCTTTCCAGATGCATTGCAGTTCACTAGTGATTGCCAGAGGAGCCTACAGAGCAGCAACGTGGTATATCCTATACATGTGTCCGAGGTTCAAGACAGCGTAGTCTCGGTTTTGTTGCTAGCATGCTTTGAGAGAGAGACGAGACGTGTCTTTTTCACCAATGATCTCCATCATGCTCAGGAGACAGAGCATTTAGCTGTGCAGGATATTCTAGTAGACTTTGTAGAGGCAGAGATAGAGCGGCAGTGTTCTAGTGAGACACAGCAGGTGTTGTCAGACTTTGTGCTGCAGGCAGAGGTACAGCAAGTCTGCTCCCCAGAGACACAAATAGAGCTGACAGATATGGAGTTTTTGTAAAGTGTGAGCTTTGTCCTAAGGTGTGAGTCAAGGAGAGGAGAGTGGATTTATCCCACATACTGTGGAGCAAGGCTGTAGAGCTACTTAAAGCTCATTTCATGAATGAATAAACAACAACTCATTTTGCACTACATGCTTGTCTATGGTGAGCTTGTGCTAAGCTAAGTCAATACTCAAGATTGTATTTATGAGTCCAAGCTAATTCTATCTTGGAATCTAATTCACTTGAGTGATAACCTTGCTTACACACACGCTCACACATTGAAGCTATGTTTCTCTTTCATCCACCCTAGCTAGCTCGATCCAATTCCTAACATTTGGTATCAGAGCCATGGTGTGCTAGGTAGGATTATTGTTATGCATTTGTGTGTTAGTATAATTATCATTACTCTATCATCATTAGATAAATCCATTTGTTTTTCCCTTCTATTGCATACCGCATGCCTGATTAGTGTTCCATTGGCTAGCATGAGCATGTTCTTGAGCTAAAGACTCTTGGGCCACTACTCACTAGCTAGTTGGAAGATTAATTAGCATAAGATTTCATTGATTTGCCATTAGAAACTTGTATTTTGCATTCAAAATTTGCTCCTCATTTTACCAAAATTGGCATTCACCATTGGTGTGTGTACATAGCCTGTCTCAAGAGCTATCTGACGACTATTTGTTTGCTCTAATCGAGTTTCTAATTTGTACCTAATTGTCCACTTAATTTTGCAAGATTAGTACTTCCATTTGCTCTTTAGAATTTCTGTCCTGCAGCAACTCAAGAGTTGTGTGTGTGTGTGTGTGAGAGGGAAGCATTTAATGCACAAAACAACTTTTTTGGAAGACTTTTCAAAAGTCCTCAAAGCAGCACGTGGGAACCTCCTATTTTAGGGCCATTGACCATTTCTTGAAGGCGGCCACACCCAACTTGGGGTGCCCACGGCGGATTTTAGCCAGGCGGTAAGCTGCTTTGAAGTCCGTTTTCGGGTCCGGCCGGCCAGTCGCACCCGGTGTGCCCCGTTACCCGCGCGCTCAACTCCTTTTAAAAGGAATTTCGGGTCCGCCCTTGTTGGGGCCCCCTTCCCGCGCTGCCTCAAGGGCTTCAAGCGGCCTTGCCCACTGGCATTAGCACCAATTCCCGCGGACTAGCACCTCCAAGAGCTTTCAAAGCCTCAAAGGCATCAAAAAGGCCCTACCGATTTTCTCACGGACAGTCTATTGAGCCCCCTCCCCACTTGGAGGGGCTTCCCACAGCTCGCTCAAAGGCATCTGAAGACCTTCAAGAGGCTTCATCTAGCTTCAAAGCAAAATTCAAAGCATCACCAGTCATACCTCTTTGTGAAGAGAAGCTTCACTCTAGTGAATAGGAGCTTCACAAAAAGGGTACATCTCTCTCTCTCTCTCTCTCTCTCTCATTCTTTCTCTCTCTCTCTTCCCCTAAAATTATTGCAACCAAGCACAAAACTTTGCAAATAAATTTTCTATCATCGATTGTGCTCGTGTAAAGAGGCAAACACTGGCTAGGAGAGTCTCCTAAGCTAAAACCCCTCTATTGGCACAGATGGGGGACAAGGGAATAGAGAAATTCAATGGGGAGGGATTTCACACTTGGAAAACGAAGTTAAGAGGCTACCTTATGAAAAAGTGTTTGTGGTCTCTAATCAGCACTGCCTTAGAGCAACAAGTCGAACCCGATGGAGTGCACACTAGGACATCTACACTCATAGCAAGTGCACAGAATTTGGCCAAAGATGAACAAGCATTGGGAATCATCATCACCTCCTTGCATGATAACTATGTGCATTTCAAAGATGAATGTAAGCATGCACATGAAGCCTGGCATGTCCTAAAAAATAATTTTGGAGCTAGGGCCAAAAGAAACAAAGTTAGTCTTAAAAGACAGCTTTACAAAGTTACTATGATTGAAGGGGAGGACATTGCTAGCCTAGTGAATAGGCTTAAGAGCATTGTCACGCAGCTCACTTACATCCAAGTTGAAGTACCAGAAGATGACAAAGTGGCCATACTATTAAGTGCACTTCCACCTTCTTATGACCACTTAGTCACAATTCTTGAAGAAAAAGAACCAGCACCACCATTCCAAGATGTCATCAACTCAGTCCAAGCAGAAGAAAGAAAGCAAAGAGGTTCACTCACCTCATCAGGAGGAGTTTTTATTGCAACATCTTCAAGGGGAAGGCATTCGCCATCAACTTCAACAAACGGAATAAAGTGTTATGAATGTGGAAGAATGGGACACGTAGTGAAAGACTGCTACACAAACAAACCTTACAACAAATGTGGTAGGAAGGGACACCCTCCTTCTCGGTGCTACTCAAGTGGAAGTAGTAGCAGTAGAGAAAGCAGCAGCAGTAGAAGCAATAGCAGAAGCAACAAAGGCAAGAGACCTAACAGAGGATCAGCTCACATAGTAGAAGGCAAGAAGAACGAAGACGAGAGCAGAGTTGTCTTTTGTGAAGACCCATTTTGAAGATGCAAACTCTCTACTTGTAGGGGAGGACTCTTTCCTGTATGGATACCAGCTTATCATCCTATGTGGACATCACCATCCTTTGTGGACTTTTCTTGTGTGGATTTTACCATCCTGTGTGGATATCACCATCCTTTGTGGACTTTATTTTCCTGTGTGGATATCACCATCCTATATAGATTTTGTTAGCATGTGTGGATCATGCATCTTCAGTATCTTGTCTTAGTCCAAACCTCAAGGGGAGGATTGTAAAGTGTGAGATTTGTCCTAAGGTGTGAGTCAAGGAGAGGAGAGTGGATTTATCCCACATACTGTGGAGCAAGGATGTAGAGCTACTTAAAGCTCATTTCATGTATGAATAAACAACAACTCATTTTACACTACATGCTTGTCTATGGTGAGCTTGTGCTAAGCTAAGTCAATACTCAAGATTGTGTTTATGAATCCAAGCTAATTCTATCTTGGAACCTAATTCACTTGAGTGATAACCTTGCTTACACACACGCTCACACATTGAAGCTATGTTTCTCTTTCATCCACCCTAGCTAGCTCGATCCAATTCCTAACAGTTTTTTGACATGCTCATGTTAGAGGCTAATGAGTTGGTGCCAGGATGCACAGTTTTGCCTATGGGTGAGAGGGACGTAGCTTCCCCAGTGTCGGTGTTGACACATCTATACACGATGGTAGTCCTGAGGATGCAATGATTGCAGATAGCACAGGGGAGGCGAGTAGAGCCAGTCTTGTGCAAATTTGTCAACATTCGTGCGTCTCATGTTCGACTTATTACTGTCGAGGCCCGACCTAGCAGCTGCAGTGGGAGCATTTGCAGCAGGGATTGTCAGTCTTACGGTGGCTGACACTAGCATGACGCTTCGTGGAGCTTTGCAGACCATACAGAGTTGTCTACGGGATTTACATGCAGGCTCTAGCGTGGGTACGCACACTCGCCTAGGATCAGAGCCGATACGATTGCGTGTAGATCGACAAAGTGAGCCAGTGGTCGTAGGTTGAGAGAGTCCCTCACCTACTTTCTTGTACATACTAGTAGTTTGGCTAGTAGGACTCACTTATTGGCGCATCGCCTTTAAGTGGGAGACTGTTGGGGTAAAGGCGCTCCGCCTTTTGTCCGCCCGGACGTCCAGTGTTCGGCCGCCCACCCACGTGTGTACATACCCTTATTCTTCATTACATATGAGAATAAGGAGCTCCTCATCTTGATTCTTGTGAGGCTGCTCCACCCACACGGCTTGTGCTCTTCCCCCTTTCCCGCACGCACCGCACCGCACACGCACACACGCACACTCATCACACCCAGTGTATACCCACCCTCAATAGAGGTTCCTTTGAATGATTATGGTGTTTAAGCAGCAGGGGTATCCATGAAAAACCCCAACCACTGTTAAAAAACCCAATAACAGTGCACATTTAGGGCAAAAACCCCATTACTCAAATTGTAATATTGCGCGACCTGCAACATCTAACAGTAAAAAAAAACCAATAAATATGCAGGATAATCCACCCGTCCCACAGATTTGTAGCATCAACAGTACGTCATGCTATCAACAACAGGGCCCTACATTGCCAAACCATGCGGTAACAACGTACCCTAATAGTATATGAACAGTAAAACGCAAAAAAGACAAAAAATCAGAGAACTGTAATACACCAAGTCAATCTGAGTCGAAACACAGTAGTGAGACCATACATGTGTAATTTAAACCATCCAATGTATTGCCAACCCAATCAATGGGCCTTACCATGCATTAAACGATAGTGATTACCCTAGCCAGTTTAAAGACATAAAAGAAAACCTTAATAACAATCTTAGTGGCCAACCTGTGTTGGTTGGGTAGCAAGTTCCATGTTCGGTGCAACAGAGAATAAACAAACACACAATCCTATTACTTAATGCAAGTAAAACACATGAGGCTAAGTGAGGGGTAGAATGCACCCTCTTTAAATAGAAGAAGGAGGACCACCACCGCTCAAAGCATGTAGTGCGCAAATCGCACTCAGTATAGCACGTGCCCTCTGGGGAAACAAAACTAAGTAGCCGCCCTTGATGCAGCCTGCCACAGTAGAACAGATCTAATCACTGCGTCTCACGGTAGAACAGATCTAATCACTGCGTCTCACGGTGTCTTGGTGTCTTGGCTTTCTCCTATCACGATTTCAGAGAGCTCCCTCCTGTAGTGCTCAGCCTTGAAAGGCCCGCCTCCTTCCTTGCTCAAGTTGGCGGCCTCCAACCCTTAAAAAACCACCCATCTCTCTATAGCCGGCCTCTCTCCTTTTGATTCCTAGCTGCAGATGAGCTCTCCCTTAGATTCTTCAGGCCGCCCTGTCTCTGAGAGTGGCTCCCCTTCTCTCGTGCGCTCCCGGCCGCCTCTACTCCCTCTCTGCAGCTCTGAAGCTGTCCTTGACCACGAACCTGAGGCGCCCTCTTTCTTGAGCACTCCCTCCTCCTCTGATTTAAGGCGAGCTGAGCTCCTTCCTTGAGCATGGCAGTTTCTCTTGGTTGCCACCCCCTTGACCTCGGCCCAGCTCTCATGAGCTCTTTTGCAATACGCACTCCTCATAGCAGGCACCCCCCTTGGCTGCGGCTTCAGCTCAGCAATGTACCAGCCTGCGGCTCTGTTCTGTAGCTGCTCTAGAGACGTCATTCCTCAGTCTTCAACACCTGCTATGCTTGACACCCCGTCTTCCACCCTCGACAGGATCCTCGAAGACGTAGCCCTCTATCCTTCCTTCATCTGTCATGCCATATGGAGAGTGCGCCCCCCTCCACCTGCTCCAATCCCAGGCGAGCTTGCCTTTTCCTACTCCGCCCCCTCTTCACTTAGTAGCGGCCTCAGGTCCCTCTCTACCTGGTCACCCATCCTTTCTATGCCCAGATGCACCTTCCCCCCTTTGCACTCTCTCCATGGCGGCGCCATGTGCAGTCCATGCTTGTAATGATTGCATAAGTTTTTTTTTTTGTATTGTAACACTTCTTGATTATAACTCTTTAATTTCCTTTGAGCAAGAGCTAATTCCCACCCAAGCATTGTTATTATTTGATCCGGTGCCTGAGCTCCTCGTTGTCGCTGCATTGAGCTTGGATCTCACCATCCTTAAGTCTTAACTTGACAAGTCATCGTGTTCACTTTATTGGCTCTACCCCAAGCAATACCCAATGCCTATGAAGCATCCTAATGTAGCCTCATTCACCACAGCTTAAATGATGCTCGACTCCCAATCACCTCTATCGAGACACAAACAATGGATAATGGTATCGAGGTGAACATCTTTCTTTAGAGTTGTAGACCATAGCCAAGAGCACACATCCAAAATTGGCCTTGCCCAGCACTGTGCAAGCAACCATAGTACACTCAAAAATGGAAAGAGCGAGCACACCGTATATACATGAGTCGGCAAACTTCAAACCAAAAAACTCCTATCAACGGCAGGGTAAGTTATGCCCAAAATATTTTTACCATGTTTTTTTGTTGCCCTTGCAACCATTATAAGCCTTATAACGGTTCTAACACACGGTGGCCAGCAACTTAGGAGTAGTGTAGGGCTACAGTGGATAAATATAGCTAGAAAGACAACTTTTTAGGGTTTAGTATAGCATTCCTACTATGTTGAACATAAAGGCAAGTGACAAAGTGTGTGTGTGTGTGTCCGCGATGTCCTAGGCACCAAACACAATGGGTCGATAGTAGGCCCATTGTGAATGGGCCTACTAGACCTTATTAGAGAGATGAGAATATGATGGTTGAAGTGTAACGCAATGAAGTGTAACCCATGCTAATCATGATGAGTAAGAGATAGTAGAATTTTATCCATCGTGTCACATCTACTGAAGCCATTTAGGCAATACTTTTTTCATAAGAAGTAACTTAATGTCTTCCCAAGCAAGGAGGTAGTTGGAGGAGGAGTAGATAATTGAGTAAAGCAGGCTGATACAAGAGCTAAGAGCCGCTTTGTGGGTCTATTACTATTCCTTTTTATGAACTCAAAAGGTGGAAGGTTTAGGAGATCTCTTTTCCATGCAAATTTTTTGTCATATTTTCCAGCACAAGGTATATGAAGAGAAATAGAAAAGTTAAGGAATTGTACTAAAGTGCAGAAAAAACCCATGGGAGTAGTGAAACCTTGTAAAGAAGTAGGTTCCATTTTTAAACAGTTAGGATATATATGACACATCTCTTCTGAAAAATACTTATTTTTTATGCTTAGTAAGTCATCCATATCTCTGTAAGTGTGTCTAAATAGTGAAAACTTATCACTTTTATCTCCCATGGCTCTGAGGAACCATTTGTATGCGAAGAAGGCGAGGTATATATTACACATAAGCGGGGAGCAGAGAAGCCCATGGGGATGCTTAGGCTTTGGTTAAAACAGTGTCCTCCAGACAGAATGGTGCACTTATCAAGTAACCAAGTTATTTATAGACAAATCTTTTCTTCATTGAAGTATAAGGGGTGGGATGAGTGCGTCTTTTTTATCCATCTAGGTCTTTTGGAAAGGGAAATGTAGAAAAAAACATTCTTCTTAGCATTAAGAAAATCAAGTTTGATAACCTGTGATTGTACATCTTTAAGCCCAAGATCACCTTCTATGGGAATATTCTCATAACATTGAGTGATATCTGTTGTAAAAAGATGAAAAATCTGTTTAGGGAGGTTAAGAGAAACCTTTGTAGAGTTTTTTGTTATCCAAAAAAGGTTGTATTGTACTTGTAGATAGTTATGGTAGATTTTTTGTTTAGAGGCACAAACAAGTTCAAACTCTGCTAAAATAAGGTCAAGACAAAGAGTGATATCTTTGGTGACATCCGAAAAGATGCCATTTGAGGCATCAGATATCCATCTGAATTTATGTTTATGAATCTTATAGGTGGGAAAAACTATTGGTAGTTTTGTGTCCTGAAGAGAATAACCCAGATCCTCTAAGTGTCTCGAGATGTTATTGGTAACAGTTTGTAGGGATGTGTTTAATTTTGTGAACTCCTTCCCACATACCTGAGAATGTGCTGTTTTCCAAGCTAAGTTTTTGCAAATAAGAGTAGGACAATTAGAGCTTTTATCCAAACTAACTATGAACCAAATTTTTGATAAACTTTGAAATTCATGAGCAAGTTGTGGTGTTAGCCAAGAGTTATAGGTAGATAACCATTTGCTAGGTACTTGAGTCTTCCACACTTCAATTATGCCGATGATGGCAAAGGATGAACCATAGGTCCATTGTGCAGAGAGAGAGAGAGAGAGAGAGAGAGAGAGAGAGAGAGAGAGAGAGACTGAAACTAGTTGTTTGTGAGAAATGATTCTCTAGAGTTGCTTGCTACCTTGACAATTGATCTTGGTTAGTCCTCTCCGTCCAGGCAAGAACTCTCTCTCTCTCTCTCTCTCTCTCTCTCTCTCTCTCTGTCTCTCTCTCTCTCTCTCCCCAAAACACACACACAAATGGCTCTTCAACTCTCCATTCTTGAAGTCCCGTAGGCAAGCGTCTCGACATCCTTCAACTTTGCTTACTTATTGTGCCACATGGCATGCCAAATTTTGGATCTCCTTAATAGAGTAGAATAGACTCTAAGTGGGAAACATGTCGGGTTATTCTTTTTTTTTTTTTTTGGGGGGGGGGGGGGGGGGGTACGCATGCCATTTGTAACGTTTTTTGAATTATTTAGAGTTACTACATATGAACTATATTTTCTCTCAAATAAGAAGGTATCAAAGAAATGTTGGATTTTGAGATTTTGCCCAAGGAAAATGATTTGAATGAGAGTGCTAGAAAGAGAAAGCGAGCACCTAAGGTTAGTACACATTCTCAAATTGCGATGTGTTCTTTATCTTTGCACAGCTAAATATTAACGCCATTTTTTGATGCAATGGACTGAAAAGATGATGAATATAATCAAGGCAAAAGGAAGGTAGAGAGGAGAAAAAAGGAAAATATTGATAAGGTGTAACATTATTCTCTCTCTTTTTTCTTCACCAACACTGGGAAGGTAGCAGGGAGACACTATACACATATCTATATTTACAATTTGTACATTACAGTACATTACACCCTCTAGGGGAAACCATGGGAACCACCCCCCCAATAGGAGAGGAGAATACACCCAAGAGAACGCAACCAGTAAGCCTTGAACCCTCAAGCTTAGGGTTACATGGCAAAGGTCTCACCAATTGAGCTACTACGCTTCTTGGGTGGAACATTATTCTCACTTGAATTTTGGTATAGTTCTCTTTTAAATTCATTCAGGAAAACTTCATTGACCAAGAGACATTATTAATACACTTTTTGGAGATGTCTATCATTGATGCTTTTTATATTACATTAAAGACTAGCTTCAATTTGGTGATATTTTACAAAAATGGCCATGAGCAGAGTGCAAATGGCATGTGCTGTGCATGCATTTTTGGCCATGAAAAAAGTTAGGATTGAAAAATGTGATGCTTATCCCTTAAGTCTAGATCATATTATTATTAATGGATGAGTTTAAATCCTTCCCTTCCTGAGGGCATCCACGGAGATTCTCCTTAATAAGGCCAATTCCAAATAGTGGCCACACATACTCTCTCTTTAAATGCGACTTTTGAGACCAAGTGTAATGTAAATAATTTACTATTGAATATTTTCAAATTTTTGACTTGTTGCTAGTTGCACTAGTTTGGCATTTATAATCAAGGCCAAAAACATATCTTTGATTCGTGCCAAGTGAAAGGGATTAGAAGTTTCAAGCAATCACCACAAGATGTTTTGGACAAATTCTCACAATATTTCCCACATTGTGAGTTACCTCAACATCATGAGCTTCTGCGAGGGAGGCGCTGCATACCTATGGGGGGGGGGGGGGGGGGGGGGGGGGGGGGCCTGCCCCCAATCGTACCTAGCTAGGTATGCGGTGCCTCTCGAGCAGAAGCTCATGATGTTATGCATTGTATGAAAAACACTGAGAAAGACTCCGTTTTTCCTACATGAGAAAATTTCTAAATCTTCTTGTGCATATGCTCCATAATGAGACAATGCACATGTCGGCAGTTGGCCCTTAACTGTCCTTTTTCCATTAGTTTTTTTATCGTATGTCTCTTTGTTTTTCGTTATGTTTCAAAATAATTGCATTATTTAAGTTCTAACTTGTCTGCCTTATTTTGGCATGACCACTTGTAAATATAGGGTCGCCTGTTGTCAAGTTTCCTAAGCTAGAGGGAGGTAAGAGTATCAATATGAGGATCTTTTGAGCTACAATGATGTAAATGCTACAACCCTCTCACATGTCAAGTGAGGGTGAATGACGATTTGTTTGTGATGAAATGACACGTTGATATGCTAATGTAAAGGGATAACTTGGGGCTGATGCAAAAGAGAATGTGGCTACAAAAAATGCATGTGTGAAGTCACATGTTTTGAGTGAACCAAAAGGATCACCTCGTGGAAGTTATGTTGAAAACCGGTGGATTTGCACATCGCATGATAGAGTGAGTCTTTCTATCTTATCAAATATATCAAGGAAAGGAAAGGAGAAGATTTAGAATGCCCCACGGATATCAAATCTGAGTGTGCCACAATGATCAAAACTCAATGGGTGCATGGCAAAGACTTTACGAGCATTTTTGAATACCCTCTATGAGAAGACTCGACATGCAAGAGGGCTGCAAGAATAAAATTAGTGATCTTGGATTTTAAAGATCTAGGAGAGTAGCATAAGGCCTATGGTAGCAATGTGGCTCACTAGTGCACATATATTATGAAGATTGTACATCATGTGGCATTCACTTGCTTTGAGGTTCTATTGCAAGCTATGGATGAGGAAGATGGCTTCCCTTCAAGCATATGAGACTTGAGATTTGGTTCCATTGGCACAAGGCAAAAATGTTATTGGCTATAAGTGGACACTGGCTACATCAAAATATTAAATTCTACGTAGCTTAACTGTCGATAAAAATTATACTTCTTTATTTATGAACATGAACTCTTGTAGCATTACAGTCATGAAAGCCACTTGCACATTATTCAACCATAGCAGAAAAAATGAACAAGCTACATGTTATTAAAACTAGTCATATGTGTACAAATACCATATTTGGATGCATTTGGGGGAACTTCTGACACATTTCCATGGGTTTTAAAAATGATGTTGGTTTTGCAGTAAACTTTGCAGCACAACATATCTAATATGAGATTGATATGCAAAATGCAAGTGAGTTAGAGACCTTGAAAAATGCTTGGCCCGATGGGTTACGTACAGATATAATTTTGTACAAGAGCCTCATCATGTTGCGAAAAGAAGCTTTGAAAGGCAAAAGGTTGAAAAGAGCCTCATCATCGTGTTGGGAAAAGAGGCTTTGAAAGGCCAAAAGTTGGCTCTCTATCAGCATTTTCAACAGTTGGGTTTTATGTTTTTGTAGCACTTATTTGCCATAAGATCTAAGTTGCACAATTTAAGCTCTTGTAGAATAATTGTATTTCCATTCACAAATCATGAAACCTATACAGAATCTGTATTTTCTAATAGTTATAAGAAAAATTATGACAATTTTGACAAAATTGCACTAAATTTTTACAAAAAATCTCACCTTAAAACTTATGACAAAAATCTAAATTTTGCAGAGATTTTTCTAGGAACCTACCTAGATAATAAGCATGGACGATAAATTTTGTTTCTAGCTTTGCTAAATAGTTATGACAACAATGGTGTCATCATTGCCCACTCTTCCTCTTCATATTAACCAAAAAAAATGGCATTGCATCAGCCGATCGAAAACCTTCCCATATGAACACCCTCCTACGAGCACGCTCTCAAAACCACCCATCGTTGCCGAATGATAGTAGACAGCACAACACATCAGCCATGCCAAAACCACCATGGGTGTCGCCAACACGGTTGAGCATGCCCGTGCGAGATAAAGAATCGCCATAGTCGCCTTTTTTTTTTTGTGGTGGGGGGGGGGCGGGGGGGGGGGGGGGGAGGTCCTAAGGGTGAGAGCCCCTCATATGATTCATATTGAGGAAGCTGAGGAGCTACATATACCCCACACCTCGCATGAGAATCCCATATGGGATTTGTAACTACCACATAGCAACTTCAATTTCATTCAACTCCGTTCTTCAAATGTCCCAATCCCCACCAAAGATATAGACTGTTTTGGGCCCAAAGCACCCTGTCAGAGCCCAAAGCTATAAAAGTCGAATACATCCAAAAATCCATCATCCATAACCCAAGCATCAATGTAATCACAAATCCTCAACCCGCACATCTTCGCACTACCTTTTCTCTTGCTTATTGAAATTTGAAATTCACAAAAACCACTCAATTGCAACTTAAAATGAGCATAACTAGATCAATTGGAATCCGTTCAGAGTGCTATAAATTACACCGTGTAGCTTGCATTACCCAACATACATCTCAAGAACATCCCAAAAATTACAGCTTTGACCCTCAAAAAACATTAATGTGCCCATAACTTCCCCGCCACCCACCAGACTCCGATCAGCAAGTTGTAAAGGCAGGCATGGGTAATGAAATACACCATCGATTGTGAAATACCAACCCACACACAATTTGTGGGTAGTCATAAACAAGAACACATATGCACACATACACACACACACACACACAATTTCTTTGCAAATAGAGATTTATGATATCTTGCTTAGACCACCATGTTCTTAGCAAGCCTTTGTGAATCTTCACTTTTTAAAAAAAAAATTAAATTTTCTATTTTATTCAAAATAAGAATTAAAAAAATGTGCGGTTTGTAAATGTGTAATGGCAAGTGTGTAAATTTGTGTGTGTGTGTGTTGAAAAGTCTGAATGTGTTGGGGTAAAGGTGTTGTGTCTTTGCCCGAGGTCGGACGTCCGGTGTCCAGCCGTCCACTGACTCTACTAAATTACTCGCTTATTCTTTCTTCATAGAAGAATCAGGAGTGAGTACTGCTTCTTGCCACTATGCTCCACCCCTCACCGTGTTCTCTCTCTCTCTCCTCCTTCTCACTCTCTGCACATGCACCACATATGTGCAGCTCAACTACTATTAGAGCTCAACTACTATTAGAGCGCATGGCAATCGCAGAGAACACGGCGGCTTCAAGAGCTTCGAGGTGATAGCTTGCTCGCTCTCGATAGTGGAGAGATCAAGAAAGCTTGGAAGCTTTGTGAGAACGCAATGGGAGCCCGAGAGCTCAGCTAAGAGTGATGTATGCTCTTGTGGAATATTAGAAGACGGTGTGAAAGATTGTGTGTAGGTGAAAGTACTGTCCTAAAATTGTATGCACAGCAGCACTTTTTTCAGAGCTCGCTATTCCCCTCCCTCTCAATGTGGTTTACAACTTTGCAAAGGAAACTTTCTGCAAATTCCTAACTAATTTGTGCTGAAATTCAGCTCGTACTGACTGCATGCAAAAAATTTCAGATTTTATGTTTTGGCACAATGTGCGAGTTTGCGCACTTTTGGGAGCACGGTAGGTGCTCAAAGTTGGATGCATAAATTTTGAGCTAAAGATGCAACTTCAGCTTGTGCAAAGCTTGTGGTTTGAGGGTTTTTAGTGGATTTGGGTAACGAAGCACAAAGGCAAATTTTACACACCATCAAAGTGGTCTCTTGAGAGACGCGGTTTTCTGAGTACACACTTGCTCGGTGGCAGAATCTTCTACATCAACAACACAGGTGAAGAGAATTGGATTTTTGATCAACGATTCCTTTTGGTCGCGGTTTCCTACTCACATTTTGCACTTTTATAGTGTAGATTATGCGACACAAGTGTTGTACTCATCTATGAGTGTGTGGGGCATTTCAGAGAGTGATTTTAGCATGGTTTTATGCAGTTCATACTATGTATGCATATGTGGATATAGCTTGAGCTAGATATAGCTCACAGATAGCAAGTTCACCGATTTACAACATCTCTGGATAGGTACAGGTCCATAGAGCCACTCGTTCAAGAGTGAGCTAGTTTGCAAGGCTTTTGGCAGTGCATGTATACCATTTGTGGATCTGTTTACTGAAACACTGAGTATCTGTTAATGCTTTATGTGATATTGGTGAGAATTTATTTTGGAGTTTTCACTCAGTTTTCAAGGGAAACTCTATCGGTTTTTCCCCAGATTCTTGACATGTGTGTATCTACAGTTTTACTCTTCGACGAGTTTCACTCCCACTTCGACAGGTTTTGTCAGCTTGGACATGAACTAGTGTTCTTGTGTCCACTCTCGCAGGAGCAAGAATTGCATATGCTCGTGTGGCTACAAACTTTCACACGTTTTTTGCAGATTTTGCAGGCAGTTCTCTTGTGGGATGCATTTTGAGCTAGTTTTCTCACTACTTGCATATATGGTTATACGCTATCTATTTGTCCCAACAACATTCTTTTCATGATTGTGTAGTGGTTGCGTTATCTCCCACTTTTGCTGCCAGTTTGGCATGGTTTATAGAGATTGTACTTGAGTTTTCTGCTCAGTTTACAGGGGAGACTCTGCCAGATTTTTCCCAGGATTTCTCATCATACTTTGGTTCCTTGCAATTCACTTATCGTTGCAGATATATGTGATAGTTTAGAGTCGACAATGATGATTCGTGAGATGACGGTCTCGTAGATGCATTGTTGGCATTGTGGTCACACAGGACACATTAGACGGTGTTGTTTTAGACGTATGAGACAGCATCAGAGATCTATGCATGGTGCAGATGAGGTTTTGACGCATACTAGAGTGGTGGCTTTATATGCCAGTGAGGGTGATGTCACATTTTTCTTTAGCGTTTCTCCTCCTTACATGTCTTCTAGAGGTGACACGCCTTCCCGTTGGTTGCTAGATGAGGATGCAGTTTTCCACGTCACAACTCATCGTAAGTGGTTTAGCAGTTTTTCTATTGGGAGCTTTGGTTGTGTGCAGTTCACCGACAGTTTGGTGTTTCACATTAGTTGTGCAGGAGATGTTTTCTTGTCATTTCCCGTTGGTGCATCATATACGCTATGGCATGTGTGCTATGTTCCTCAGCTGAGACAGAGTTTGATCTCAGTGAGACGGTTAGCAGATTATGGGTGTCAGACACTACTTAGAGATCTATCTTTCTAGATGCATTGTGGTTCATTAGTGATTACCAGAGGATCCCATAGTGACTTGGTATATCCTATGCATGCATCTGAGGCACGAGACGACATGGTCGTGGTTTTGTTGATGGCATGCTTTGAGCGAAAGATGAAACATGTCTCCTTTACGGGTAAGCTCCATCATGATCACGAGACATAGCATTTAGTTGTGTGTTGGATATGTCAGTAGACTCTATAGAGATAGAGGTAGAATGGCACTGCTCTAGTGAGACACAGTAGGTATTGTCAAAGTCTATGCAGACAGAGGTAGAGCAAGTCAGCACCCTAGAGACAACAACACAGATGTGTTCAAGATGTTTGCTACTAAGGATAGATTGGATGAGGCCAATGTTCCCCCATCAAATATCCATCAAATCAGTTGCTCATGCTAGAGGCTGATGAGTTGGTGCCAGGACGCACAGTCCCGCCTATGGGTGAGAGACGTAGCCACCCTAGTGTTGTCGGCATTGACACATCCATACGTGATGAGTAGTCCTAATGATGTAATGATTGCAGATACGCTCAGGAGGCTAGTATAGCCAAGTTTGCGTAGATTTCATCAGGGTTTGGACGTCTCATGTACCACCTACTAATGTAGAGGCCCAACCTCGCACCTATAGTGGAAGCATTTGCAGCAGGGATTGTCAAATTGACACTAGTATGATGCATAGTGGAGTTTTGTAAACCATAAAGAGTTGTCTATGGAATTTACATGCAGGCTCTAGCATGGATACGCATGCTCGCCTATCACTAAAGCCGATATGGCTGCATGTAGATCGACTCACAAGGCCAGTGGGTATATGTTGAGAGAGTCTCTCACTTAGTTTCTTGTATATACTAGTAGTTTAACTAGTAGCACCCACTTTTGGCACATTCTCCTTTATGTGGGAGGTTGTTGGGGTAAAGGCGTTGCGCCTTTACCCAAGGTCGGATGTTCGATGTCCGGCCGCCCACACTAACTCTACTAACTTACTCACCTATTATTTATACATAGAAGAATAAGGAGTAAGTGTTGCTTCTTGCCACTCTGCTCCACCCCACACATCGTGTTCTCTCTCTCTCTCTCTCTCTCTCTCTCTCTCTCTCCCCCCCCCTTCCTTCACACTCTCTACATACGTGCACTTCAAAATGTGTGTGTGTGTAAGAGGGAGTGAATGTGGGGGTACAACTTACAAGAGGGTGTGTGTGTGTGTGTGTGTGTGTGTGTGCACGCGCGCACATGATCAACAAAATGACAAGTGAGAGGGAGAGGATCTAGGAGGAAACATTGGACGTTAATGTGAAGAGGGTTGTGTGTGTGTGTGTGTGTGTGTGTGTGTGTGTGTGTGTGTGTGTGTGTGTGTGCGTGCGCGCACTCTAGAGGTTAGTTATATGGGTGTGTGCAAAAGGTGCTTCACCCACCACTGGCACCACTTTGTAAATGTTCCCCATTTCTATATGATATCATCCACTTAAGTTTTTTATTTTGACTTGTAATTTTTAATTCTTTTATATGTATACATGAGCCATAATCATTTAATCGAGGCTACAAGCTTCCATTTTGTAATTTTTAATTCTTTTATATGTATAGATGAGCCATAATCATTTAGTCGATGCTACAAGCTTCCATTGTCATATTTGTTGGCACTTAGAAGCTTAAAGATGAGCAGAGTGGTAGAAAGATATCTCTAAGCAAGGAAAAAGGCAAGAAGAAGAAGAAAACTCCAAAACAAGGTCAAGGGAAGGGCTTGCCCTACCATCCTCCTCTCAAATTCAAGCTTTCAAGGCTTCGTTCATAGAGAAAGGAAAAAGATGTTACCGAAGTCACCTAAAAATACCCAAAAGAACAAATTTAAAAAATCACTAAGGTCATCCATACAAAAAATAATAATGTAAACACTATTAATATTAAAGGGGTCATGATATGCTTCTGGTCTTTAGGAAAGTGTGATCCACTTTGTTGCTCAAGTGAGAAGGAGAATGTCTTGCCTTTAGTTATAGTGATGCTCATATTGCTCTACAAAGCTTACTAGCATGAACTCAAATACGTTGACAAAATCCTCTACCACTGGACATGTGATATAATTCTTCACTCTTCGCATAACTAAAGTTATTTACATATTCAATTTTTCAAAGATTTGTGCTAGTTCAAAGGAAGAATGGAAAAGATCAACTAGTCTTGCTTGGTAGGCCTTGCTATAGAAGTAAGTTAATGTGTTAATCGCTTGAATCCATTTTGTAGAGAGCCTTTCGTGATGTTGCAAGCTATAAATGAGCAAGACAAAACACTACAAACGTGCAACAAGTAGTAGGAGAAAACCTGTGTATAAGCTTGTATTATTTGTGAGTCTACGTAATTTTTTAACGATGACCATATGATCCCATGGATGAGCTGAGAGAGCAAGGAAGTAAAATTTGCCCTTATGCTTCTCATGTAGATAGGATACTATGTATAAGTTATTTGTTAAGTTTTTTCTATACAAAAAAGATAATTCAAAGAAAACGTAAAAGATTTTGTGAAATCAAAACTAAATTCTTTTGGAACCACGGCATGCAATCTCTCCATCAAGACAAAGTACAAAGCTTATGAGTAATGTCTTCACTTGGAGTTTGCACACCTTTAAGGAGCTATGAAAGAAAAAGAAAAAGAAAAGTTAGACTTTTTATACTAAGCAAATACTTTAAAGATATTAAAAAAGTAGATAGTGCACGGTATAGATGAGTTCCATATAGAAGTATTGTGGAGAGTTGGCATAGTGTCTCTCCAAAATTTTAAGGAGCGAAAGTTGTACCCTGCCCCCATGATCAATTTCCTACAAAATATTCATGGTATTCCGAGAACAAAAGAACGAATCTAAATTTCTCTATGATAAATTGAGATTCAAGCTCATGCCACGATCGTTTTCTCTTGTAATTTCATATTCTAGTCCTTGGCACAGTTGTGTTGGGCATATCTTGAAATCACCATGGTCCTAGAGACTACGTTTTGGATAGAACGCTCGTTGAGAACTTTGTCTTTGCTGCTTTATTGATAGCTTTTATTGTTGGCCAAATGTGGGTGTAGATGCACGGTATAGATGAGTGTCATATAGAAGTATTGTGGAGAGTTGGCATAGTGTCTCTCCAAAATTTTAAGGAACGAAAGTTGTGCCTTGCCCCATAATCAATTTCCTACAAGATATTCATGGTATTCAAGAACAAAATAATGAATCTAAATTTCTCTATGATAAATTGAGATTCAAGCTCATGCCACGACCATTTTCTCTTGTAATTTCATATTCTAGTCCTTGGCACAGTTGTGTTGGGCATATCTTGAAATCACCATGGTCCTAGAGACTACGTTTCGGATAGAGCGCTCGTTGAGAACTTTGTCTTTGCTGCTTTATTGATAGCTTTTATTGTTGGCCAAATGTGGGTGTAGATGCACGGTATAGATGAGTGTCATATAGAAGTATTGTGGAGAGTTGGCATAGTGTCTCTCCAAAATTTTAAGGAACAAAAGTTGTGCCCTGCCCCATAATCAATTTCCTACAAGATATTCATGGTATTCAAGAACAAAATAACGAATCTAAATTTCTCTATGATAAATTGAGATTCAAGCTCATGCCACGACCATTTTCTCTTGTAATTTCATATTCTAGTCCTTGGCACAGTTGTGTTGGGCATATCTTGAAATCACCATGGTCCTAGAGACTACGTTTCGGATAGAACACTCATTGAGAACTTTGTCTTTGCTCCTTTATTGATAGCTTTTATTGTTGGCCAAATGTGGATGTAGATGCACGGTATAGATGAGTGTCATATAGAAGTATTGTGTCCAGAGTGGGCATAGTGTGTCTCCAAAATTTCAAGGAACGAAAGTTGTGCCCTACCCCATAATCAATTTTCTACAAGATATTCATGGTATTCAAGAACAAAATAACAAAAATTTCTCTATGGTAAATTGAGATTCAAGCTCATGCCATGACCATTCTCTCTTATAATTTTATATTCTAGTCCTCGGCACAACTGTGTTGGGCATATCTTGAAATCATCATGGTCCTAGAGACTATGTTTTGGATAGAACGCTCGTTGAGAACTTTGGCTTTGCTCCTTTATTGATAGCTTTTATTGTTGGTCAAATGTTAGTAAAGGCTCGTGGTGACATGGGGAACATCAAAGTGTAAAGATTTGAAACTTGCTGATGGTGCCTAACTTCTAAGCACCCACCATTCGACTATGACATCAACTTTGTGTCCCACCTCACGTACTGCACCACTCATTATGGGCCCAATTTTTGTACATAGCAAAGAGGGAAAACCTTTCATCTTTTCTCTACATACAACGTCTACACTCAACGCCTGATGTTGGTTAGAGCATGGCTACTTCTAGGCGCAAGGAAACAAAAAGGCACTATAGGCTCATCAAATTTTTTTAAGAAACGGTACTAGAATTTCTTTTGGATGGATAAATATTGACTTGCTTAGGACATTGTCGATGTTTTGTCTAAACATAACAATCTAGCAATCCAACATACTACGCATTGTTTTGAAGCAATTGTCACAAAATTTTCAATGCTAGGAACACATAATGGATTAAGAAACAAGCCGTTCCCCCGTTCATAGAGTCAAGTATGACGCTCAAGTAACTTCAAGATAAGGGGCAGTTGCTTTCTTCAAGATACTTTAGCACATATGTATGATTAATACTAGATATGTACATTTTCTCCATTCTAAGTATAAAGTTTGGTTGTCAATTTCATGACAAACCGCATCACGTCGATGGCGCCAGACTCGAAAAAATTCATATCTACTTGCCATACTATAACGGCCTTTCAGCAATGCCGTGACGCGCACAGAGAGAGAGAGAGAGAGAGAGAGAGAGAGAGAGAGAGACTCCACGCCTTTCAATTGAGTGACGGGTGGGTGGGTGGGTGGGGGGGGTAGAGAGAGAGAGAGAGAGAGAGAGAGAGAGAGAGATGACGGTGGGATAATGTCACACATATGTCAACCCTTTCACTTGTCACTAAATTAACGCAGGTTTATTGCTTTCACAAAGTTAGTCTTTCCCACTTTTTCCAAGCTGGATGATGCTCCACTGTACATTTGTTTTTTGTTTCGCTATTCTTTAATAACAAGGCTGAGTAGCAAAATCTCACAAATCATTAGGCTGTAGATTGGGAATGATTAGAAGAGCAGATATTGTTAAGTCAAACATGTAATCTCAATTGGTTTCAGTAATTGCAGATAGAGACCCAACTAAGCTGCAGCAAACAGAAAAGGAAGTGCGATACACTGTTTGGCTTGACTTAAGACTATAGTAAACAACAGCCTAACTACTGATCATGATGGGTATCATCTTCTCCCTCACTCTCTCACATCTCTCTTGCGTAGACAGTCCATGAACCACGTTCTAGGACAGTAGATGCCCTCCAAAAAAGGAGGTGTCAAATAGTGCCATGCCGTGTGGGGGGGTCGGGGAGGGGGGGGCGAGTGAATTGAAAATCCTCCATTCACCCACTTGACCTAATTTAAAAGCTCAAAAGGCGGCTGCACTCGTGCTTGAGCCAAAAACCTCACTGCCTATATATAAAGCATGTCATCAAGCAGCAGCTAATCACTGCTCATCAGTAGTAGCCCAGCAATACAGTAGGTACTTTGCGTTGAGCTGGATACATCGCATTTAATCTGTGCTTTTTGAATGATGCCATTGAATTTACACCTGAAACCTTCAAAACTCATCAAGCTTCTCTCTGTTCTTTTGTATTGACTTGAGATGATTAATGTGCCTGCAGGAAATGATGACAGAGGTTGCACTCTCGCCACGTGGACCAACATGGTGGAAGATGATATTGATATTGATAACAGCGGTTATAACCGCCAATGGAGAGGGTCTTACATCACCTGACACCTCCCTCATATATGCGAAGTGCAGCTCATACCCTATTCCAGCAGGTAGCCCCTTCTGGGGCCACCTTGGCACCACCCTCTACCAACTCTCAGAAAATACTGCGTATGCTTCGTACGACTTCACCGCTCAGAATGGTGGTGGCAACTATCCAGCTTTTGGTCATGCCAGTTGCAACCCTGCTTTATTGCCATTTGAATGCTGTGCCTGCCTCAAGCACCTCTCCTACCATATCTGGAGTATTTGCAACGATGCCATCAGTGCTGAAGTCAAATTTGGGGACTGCTCCCTCAGATATCAGCCCATTAGCACCTGAATTTGATCGGATCTATCTTGACCTGCATGCATAGGCCATATAAAAATATGTAATTGTGTGTGTGTGTGTGTGTGTGTGCGCGCGCGTGTGTGTGTGTGTCATGCACACGCACGTAAGCACTAGTGTGTGTGCTCACTTACCATATTCCAAATTCACTCGTGCCTAGTGATTTTCTGTAGCCTGATAATGTAAAAAATAATAGATTACAAGCTTTCTATAACAATTGTCCATAAACGGTTAAAGACACCTGCACCGACCAACAG
This sequence comes from Adiantum capillus-veneris, assembly GCF_014529385.1. Taxonomy (NCBI): domain Eukaryota; kingdom Viridiplantae; phylum Streptophyta; class Polypodiopsida; order Polypodiales; family Pteridaceae; genus Adiantum; species Adiantum capillus-veneris. Next base: position 104,881,693 of record NC_140947.1, on the reverse strand, counting down.
CACATGCTTGGCCAACATGAGCAAACATGTGGCATTATGATCCTTATTGAAGGCAAGTTAAAGACTCAACTATAACAATCATCTGAAGCGTCTTGAAACACTAAAGAGCACGCAATACCATGTTTATCAGTACAATAGCTCAGTATACATACAACTTATACTCACAATACTACAAGGTGATGCCCTTCAGAGAAGATTTTCCCTTCTGAAGATTAACCATCCCCTTACCCCTTTTTGTTCCTCTATTTCTGAATATATACAGGTGGCATTCCCTATGTGATGATACAAGCAATCAGGTTGCCCACAAATAAGCAATCCACCACCGTGACCGTATCGTGTATAAATTAAGTGCAAGCCACCTCTCCTTGATGTCAAAAGACAGTACATCCTAAAATCCTTGCAAAATGAAGGTGGCAATCATGTTGGTGCCTTCGTACGAACGTGCATGTTCATTGGTTTCCCATATCACTCATCACGATGGACAGAATCTGTCATCCAGCAGTCTTGAAATGGTTCTGTGTCCTGCTCAAAAATTGCACCATTAAAATTACAGATCATAACAGGCTGCATAACTCACAAGCCAGGGCTGTATCTTAAACCTTACACAGTGCTGATAAAGACAAATCACCACTCGTTTTTTAATTTGTGGGTGAGGAAAACAAGAAAAAGTTGACTTTTCACTGCAAATCTACCTAGAGCTTCACAAAAATACATTCCCTGGGTACTAAAAGTTGAAATGACACTACCTAATACACACTTTACTACGTCTTTTCACCAAGACCTTTGCAGAAAGAAAGAAATGAAAGAATTTATTAATGTCAGAAACAAATCCCTGTACATGTAAGTCTTCTGGAAACTACAACTATGGTAGAGCCTGAAACAGAGGGAGTCTGATGGTTCCAGCCCCAAAGGTGATACCTGATGATACTCAGCGAAAGGGATGGAGCTCTCTATCATTATGAGGGTCGATGCAAAGACTGTATGCATTGAGAACATGAAATGAAACAATATAATATGCTAAATGAAGTTCTACGAAAGGCCAAAATGACCGAAACTTAAAACCATGACAACGGACATGAACGAAGCACCTGTCCACAGAGAAAATTCCATGGTAGCAGACTGGTACCCAAGGTGTCACCCAAAAAGAAACTAAACTAAGGGACTGGACATGGAACAAGTGATACAAAGAAGGGAGTGAACTACAAATGTTGGGTTGCCTTCTTTGCGTGTCTATGTTTGTTGTGGGGTCGCCAGGGCAGGGGGGGTGGGAGGATCTTCCAAGTAAGTTATGCATGGGTCTATACTGTATAGCATCAATCTCCTCCATAGAGATGATTCAAGCAGGCCCTTTCAGTAGATGGGGCATTTGGAAAGCTTCTAGCTCAAAGATTTATCACAACAAGCAACCCTTCACCATTCCAATATGGCTTTGGTGGGGTGTTACCGGCTGCTACTCAGGAACCTCGATTGTTACTGGGAATACTATCATACCGATTCCAATACAAGTTTTTTTACAGTAAATGAGTTCTGACTTTTCACAAAAAACAGAAATCCTTGCTGAGGCTAACCACTACTACAATTTCAACAAAACTGTTGACAAGTCAATATTAATCATCGAACATGAGTTACGAGTTTCAAGTGGCCACAAATATGTCGCCCAGATTATCCCACCACTAACTTCCTCTACATCACTATTTTCTTTGACTCAGGGAACTTACTTGTCTTGACAAAGACCATGAGAAAATAGCCTGCTTGCCATTGGATCCCTCGATCAGAATACGCTGCACAGAGTGAAACAGGTTTATAAGTACAATCCCAAACTTTTCATGTGACACAACATATCCACACACAAGTTATTCAGTTTAATAAATATAGTAAATTGAAATGGCTACCTGTTGGAATCTGTCAGGACCAACAGAGAGTGTACTTAGCACCTTTGCACTTGAATGTCCAAGCATGACCTGTAAAGACATGCAGAGCCACTTGTCAAGTATGAAAAAAGAGCAAACAAGCTGCAGTTTTTGAAATGCAGAATAATTCATTGCCTACAGCAGACACAGCAAGTTTTCCCGATTCCTTTAAGACAGTATTAGTGTGCATGGAATGCTTTTAAATCAAAAATTTAAAAAATATTACGCAACTGCAGCGTTGGCATCATTTCTGGCTGTTAGCCCATTCTTGTGAGCAGCCACAGGACAGGGCATTCTCCCTATCTCTCCTCTCCAACGCCCTGACTCTCTCCCCTGGTCTTGTTTTGGGATACCGTCTAGAACTTGGATGTCTCTTGCAAACAGCCCGATACACTGACTCTGTGGATGATAAGGCAACTGTAGGCTACTACTTGCTACTCCATGAAATTGCTCCTGTGCCAAATGAAAAGATGTAACGTGTAGTCAAACTTCGTCCTTCTGGATCACCACCCCATCTGAATCACTCCATCCTCGAAGAATGATCTTGAAGCCTGTACCTCTAGCTACATACAAAATGCCCACTGTTTCAAATATCTCAAGATCTGAAGAGCTTGCTCCATATGTGCCTTGGCAGGTCTTTGCACGAATTAACCGAGAAGTCACACTGGGAAACTGACGTCAAACCGGGTGTTCAAGAATATAATAAGAGAACCGACCAGCTTCCAATACTTGGTAGCATCTCTTACATCTATGATGTCGTACTATGACTTTTGGTTGGGATCCATTATCCATAGGAGAGAGAGGTTTGAACTCGATCATAAACAAATGCTTTCACAACTCTTGGACATAGTGATGCTAAGAGAGAAAGATGCCCCCCCCCCCCCCCCCCCCCCCGGTCTGCCATATCTCCAATCCAAGAAAGTAATGAAGCAAGCGGAGAGAGGTCTTCTCAAACTCCCGTACCAAGGTCTCCATACTACTGCACATATGCGGGTCATGGCTACTTGTGATCACAAAAGCGTTGTTGTGCAGCTCCGTTTCCGTGATAAGAAAAAGATCAGAAGGATGTACATTGTGCTTGATTGAATCCTACATGATTGTTGACCAGTGGTCAGGGCTTGATAACAAGCTAATTTTAAGCTAAATGTATGCCGTATGCGGCTTTAAAGGGCCAAAAATTATATTGTTAATGCTAAAAGAGAGTATGCTTGAAGTGATTATACATGGGACTTTATGGACTAGAACTGCAGTACTCAATACTCCACAGGCCTGTCGTTACGGCTCGTCGATTGGAGCTACGGTGGGAAGTTATGACAGTTTGAAGTTTGAATCGATTGCAAATCTATACCAGTTTGGGCAAACTACACATGAGGGATCAGAGATGAAGTAAAAGCATGGGCCTGAAGTGCTCACTTTGTGGAGAGCATCGGTCTTTTCAGATCAACAATCGGAGATTTGGTTGCCAAGATATTGCCCGTTAAATTTTCACAAGGGGCCAATTCCGTACCAGTTTGATCGCCTCGGTTAATGTGCCATCTGAAGGTTTTACAACCTCGACAGGGTTTGTATGCGAAGTATGCGTTATGTGAAGGCCGTAGGAATTGATGGCTCATCAATCGGAGCTTGGAGCAGCAAGATATTAAAGTTTAAGTCGGCAGCAGTTGTCAACCGGACGATGTCAGCTGGATTTTCCCGGTTTTGGTCACTTTGGTTGGAGAGTTCGGGAAGGTCTAAAAGCGGCAAAGGTCAAGCAGCTTGAATTTGGGAAGATGGAGTTTAGTCAAGGCTTGACATCTTGGCAATCGGGTTTGTGAGCAACAAATAGCAAAACATTGAAAAGTGTGTGTGTGTGTGTGTGTGTGTGTGTGTGTGTGTGTTGTTGTTGTTGTTGTGGTGGTGGGGGGGGGGTGGGGGGGGGGGGGGGGGGGGGATAATAAGTTTTAATATTTTTATGAAGTTTGAGTCCTTGGGGGGGCCAGGGCCATGGGCTGCTGCCACGTGGCATGAGAAAAGAGCCACATGCAAGGGCACCAGGCTATAAAGCCTAGATCATGGCCCTTTTTTAATTGTGAAGCAGGAGAGAGGTCCGTGAGCTCGTGGCCATGGAATTGGCGATGCACGCGCTACGCGGTTGGCGCTCTTGGCAGATCTGGGCGGCAGCTGAGCTCGAACCGTATGATGAGGTGGCACTCCATGGCGGCCGGTCCCACATCAAACCTTTTTTGAGGGCAACCACTGCTACTTATGCCAGTAGCGTTGGCGCTACGGCTCCCATGATGGGGTATGATCTCAAAGAAGAGAGTGACATGCCGGGAATATAGCCAAAGCAGCGGTTCATGCAGTTGTTAACTGAGTGGTGGAGAAAAATATAGAAAAGCTGAAAATAGGGGACACACCCATAGAAGAAAATTTTTGGGAGTTGAGAGTTGGAGTTTTTTGTTTTGGAGAACACAGAGAAGAAAGAATGGAGAGAGCTCTTGTTTTTTGGCAATTGAAGAAGAGGAGAACAAGCAAAAAGATGGAGACAGAGAGCTTTTGAGAGCTCATGAAGCCGGATAGGGGCTCTTCCTTGTGGCAAAAGAGGAGAGGAGCTTCATCATCCATTAACAGACGCTCAAATACAGTGATTACTAATCTAATTGGGTTTAAACCCTTCGTAAAGGAGCATAAACTCCTTAATCAAAAATTAATCCAATTTCCACTGTTGTTAACGGCCCCGCTTGACTAAACAAGTGTCATTTGAAATTTCTCGTCCGTGGTTTCAGTTTCAGTTTCAGTTTCAGTTTCAATTATCTTCGTGCTTCATTTTCATTGCAAAGAGGTTCTAGTCTTTAGTGTTGTGTTGTGCATCTTCTCTCTCACCTTTTTCTTATAGCCATAGGCCCCGTGCCTTGGCTCGCCTTTTGAACCCACCATCCCCCGACAACATCCACATAGAGGATAACAAGAGTCACAAATCCTCCCTCTCTAAAAAGATAAAAATTTGGGTCTGTTGAAGAACGATGAAACCATTTGACACCAATGACCTTCCGCTTTGGTGGTCATGGAACCAGTACCCATGTCTTATTCTACTTGATGGAATCAAGCTCTGCCTACATGGCCTCCTTCCACTTTGGTTGTGAAAGGGCCTCAGCAGCTGATAGAGGTTCTCTATCGTTTGCCACTAAAGACATCAAAGCATAGTCCACCTATTCCCATCTATCTCAACATTCTGAAGTCATCGAGACAGTTGCATAGTACCCGCCTCACGCTAATCTGGTAGAAACATTGAAGTAGCTGCATCTCTCATTCTCTTCAATAGCTATTTTAGTAACTTGTCGGGTTTGCCCCCGAAAGAGGGAGCATTTGGTACATCCTCCTCACACCTGCACCATGGTGAGTACCATCAACAACTGCATCATCATGAGTCTATGCATCCATCTCCAGAGCCTATGGGACACGAACTAGAGAAGAGGGTTCATCAGAGGAATCATCATCAAGATCTCCAAGCATAGGCAAATCTAGAGATAGTGTGGACGACTTGAGAGTTGAAGCCCGCTCTGCAGGAATATGCTCATCGAAGACCATATCTCGGTTCTATGCAATGACCGTCTTTACTAGATCATAGAGTCGATATCCCTCGGAAAGCGTAACAGGCTTGGACACTCGCACCGTGAAATCAATAGCAACACACGAACGCAGACTTCAAAATCACTAAACTTTGAGAGAGAGAGAGAGAGAGAGAGAGAGAGACCGATGGAGTTCCATGCCCAGAGGTATTGGCCCCAAAGTCTGGCGCCCCTTTCGGTATTTCTTTATCATTAATCATGCAAAGTACAACTCCCGAGGGACTTCTGCTCTTAGACTCTGAGTCTAGATGCTTTGTAGAGTGAGGCCCCAAGGGCTCTTACAAACTTACAAGGGATGTCAAAAGCAGTTAAACTCAAAAGCAACTTGTTCCAAAAGCATCTGGTCCCAAAAACTGCCAAAGCAGCCAACGCAAATTACGAAATTCCATACAACCTACCACGTGGCATGTCAGCACAAAACACAGAGGTCCGTACAGCTACTACGTCAACATGTCAATGCAACCTTCGAAAATTTGTATTGTTGTGTTGTCCGTACAACAATGCCACTTTCGTCAGATTATAATCGCCCTCAATTACGCTTGCAAAACAGGCAGAGGCCATAAATCAATTCAGTAGACACTGACTCTAAGTACCGATGCACTAGAGGAGACCAATCCAACACTTGCACAAAGACGACAGTCACTGAACATTCACATCACATTCAAACCAAAGCACATAGAATCCATGGAGATCTAGGACCATGATTCTTGGCAATGTATTTAGCAATCACATCTAGTTCCACATAGGACCTCACTAATGTCGGATTAACTAATCCTTATTGCGATCATGTCCATAGACTCATTCTGATCTAGGACCACGATTCTTGGCAACGTATTTAGCTATTGCATATAGATCCACATAGGACCTCATTAATGTCGAATTGACTAATCCTTATTGCGATCATGTCCATAGACTCTCAAGACGAAATGCTGCAGTCCTTTTGTCTTTCAAATCTGCACTCAACACAATCACATGACTGAGCACAGATTTCAAATTCTTTTTTGAAAAGTCCCATTTTCGAAGTACTTTCATAAAGTCATCTAGCAGAATATTGTCAGCCCATCAGTATCCCTGAAATCCAAAGGAAAATCAATGACTTTATTCCATCTCGGCAACCTGTGACAAAGGAGCGGAGTGACTTCCCTCTTGTGCAGTCCCGTCTGCACCAGATTCAACCCTGCTGATCCACGGGATCTCTCGGAATAGTCAAAGCTAGACCGAAAATCTCAAGGTAAAGTTCCAAATCTGAGGAGTATCTGCTAGGTCCTCCTCCATCCACTTCGCATCCAATGCCGAATAGTTATTGACTAAGAACAGCCGCACTTTATCTTTCTCTTTCCTTTCCCAGTGAGCCAGTATCTGTTCCGGAACGAGTATCTCCTCGTTCTCTTCCACTTCAGGTTGCTCCCTAGGCTCCTTGTCGATCGGCACCTCACCCTTGAAATTTTTCAAGTGACTCACATGAAAAGCATTGTGAATCTTCCAAATTTCTGGGAACTTCAGTTTGAAGGATACATCATCTATCTTCTCTTGAATCTAGAAGTGCCACAGTATCGCATTCTTGGCTTTGGAAAAAGCCGCTCCTTCCCTTTTCGTTTTCTTAGACGTGCCTTCTCAAACCGTAAGAGCACCCAATCATCTTCCTTCAGTTGCAAGTCGCGTCGAATCTTGTCGGCTTCCTTCTTATGCCGTGCTTGAGACTTCTCAAGAGCCTCATGCACCTTGGAAAAAGCAGTATCCAGATCTAGATCATACCAATCTGCTTCAAAAATCTTATCTTGGGTCTCGGGAAATCTCTCATCTACCAGCTGATTCCCTTTTTCCTTTCTTTCCTTGTGCCCTGGGACCTGTGGGTAGCTTCTTTAGCTTCCCCTGTCCATTGGTGCGTCAGTCTCAATCATCAGAACCCTAAGACGCACTATCAGTTGATCCCCTTTCTCTGAAATCCTTTGATGAACTTGTATCTGGTTCCCTTAGCTCGTCGGAACCTTCGGATGTGATACTATCTGATTCTCCAGAATCTTGCGATGGGCTGTCATCCGGTTCCCCCGATTCATTCTTTTCAATATGGTGGACTCTTGCCTTGTTGAGGTGGATATTATCCTGTCCGTAAGATAAGTCAATGAGCCGGCATGCGTTCCAAATCGTTCCTTAGCATGTTGCATAAGTCTCTAAATAGGGTCAGACTTCTGGTTTAGACAATAGCCTCGAATCTCTTTTAGCAAACCACAACACCACCACTCAATCTGGTCTTTCGAAGTAATCTTCCGAAACGAAGACACTAGCAAATAAGTATCCCAAAATCTCTTGCAGTAGTCGTCCAATGTATCTTTCTCAATCATTTTCAAGTGATGCCAAGCCGTGATGACATCTTGTGCATATTCATCCGATATCCAAGTTGACGTGAAAATTGTCTTGAATTTTAATCACGTCGCAAGTACTTTGAGTAACAACAAAGTAGACCACCATGTCTGTACCGTTCCTTTCAAATAAGATACTGCCTTTCGCACCGTGGAGTATTCTGTGAACCGTCCACCAAAGAAAGCGACGTCAAATTGTTGTACGAACTCAAGGGCTCGATGGTTGTCCTTGTAGCCTGAAAACATCTCAAACCTTACGACCTGACTCCCTCCCTTGAACTCCTTGGTTTTCTTGTTGATCTGGTCATTGTCAAAGGGGATGAGCTCTCCTCCTTTGAACTACTGGATGGCCTTCCATGCCTTATAGACTTTTTCAAAAATCTGCTTCAAAAAAATCTTGTCTTGGGTGCTTAGAAATTGAGGAGCCTTCTTAGCACCCTCGAATACTTCAGATGGCGCCTTACCCGTGTGTTATTCTAGGCAAACTCCACCAAGGGAAAATACTTTTCCCATTAAGTCTTGTGATCCGAAACATAAATCCAAAACCATTGAATTGACTATCTCAAATCGCCCATCTGTCTGCAGGTGGAACGAGGACAAAAACTACAACCATGTGCCGATGTTCTCCCAGATTGCCCTCCAAAACAAACTAGTAAACCGGGGATCTCTGTCCGAAACAATGGACTGAGTGATGCCATATATTCGTAAAATCTGTGAGACAAACACTTTCGCCAAATGATCGGGCTTGATTGTCTTCTTACCAGAATGAAGTGGGCATGTTTACTGAATCTATCATGCCCACTTTGAGTCTTGGGAAGATCAAAAATAAAATCCATGGCGCGGTAGCCAAAAAAAGGTGGACAATGGCACTATGTCAAAACCTTTTCCCTCAAAGGCTGTAGCCGTCGCGTATGGAGTCAACTGAGCGATCAGTTGGGATATTTTTAAGCGGCGAACCCGAAACGGGCAAATGCTTGTAAATGCGCCAAGCGTCGATTTTTCATGAACTTTCCCCTTGCAGAAAAATGGGCGCTGATTTTTAAGCTGGGAGAGGGCTTCATTTGCATTTTGTCACATGTTAAGAGCTATGGAGTGCTTCCTTTCCCTCTTATGTACAGTGTGGTGCTAGGAGTGATGCCTTGCACGCTACACACAGCTCTCTCTTTCCCCTACGTGCAGTTATGTGATGCCCCACAAGAGGGCTCCTCATTTGACTAATGTACAGCTGTGTGGGTTCATGCTTTTGTGCTGAGGCAAGAGCCTCCTTGAGCAGGAACAGGGGTAACTAACTGCTACTCCAAAGCAGGCACCGGTGAGGGTCATAACCTCACCGTACAGGTGCAAAATCAGCGCTGTGTATGCGCTGTAATTTGAATGTCTTTCAGCCATACGGATGCCAGGACACTTGGGAATCGTGCCCCACTGGTAGAGGACAGCTAGGGGACTGTTTTGGGCTGAAAACAGGGCAAAAACCAGTAAATACAGCGTGCTGAATTTACTGTTTTTGGGCTGGAATCAGAGGGTATATGCCAGTGCAAGTGAGTTCTAGCAGGGGAATTGATTTCGCGCAAGTTTTGGGGCTGTTATGATGCCGAAATTTGGCCAAATCAGATGGTATCTAGGTGGATACACGTGAAGGATTCCCAGGACCTTACCTTGTAATTTACCCTCCTAAAGAATAAAGAAATACCGAAAGGGGCACCAATTTTGGGGCCTACAAGTTGTCGGTGTCTGCTCGGAGCATTCTAGCTTCCGAGCCGTGTGTCCTCAAGTGTTAATTCCCGTCGCAGGTTTCCTTTGCATGTTCTCTCTGTGTGTGTTTAGAGTAAAGAATTTCGGGTGAAAGCCAACGTCTACCACCCCACAGGCCGGTTTCAATTTGCCACAGTGGATAGGTTTAGGACGACAAGTCAAGATTCGATCTCACTTTTTGCGTGTGTTTGTTGAATGGTTTGGCATTCCGTCACTTTGTTCATCTGCATTGCATGCACAGTCTTTTAGAAAGATTAGTATTTTTCCAATCACTCTACATGGAATGGGTATGTTCATGATTTTGTGTTGGAAGTGGTTTCAAGAATTTTCCTCCTCAGAGATTCTTGAAGAAGGTGGACCTATGTCCATAGACACAATTGGAGCATTGAAGCAGCCACAGCTCACTTTGTGTTGCTTTCGACGCGGCCCAAAGAAGCAAGCATTGCAGACCTTCATGAAGTTCAAGTATCGCACGACCCACGCATCAAAGTGGGCCGACGAAGAGTCCTTCCCAAGATTCCAGACGTTGTTGGCGATCTCCCTCGACGCCATACAGTTCGGTACCAGTACCTCACTTTGAAAAGGAGGGGATGTCACATGCACATCTAGCCCTTTGTGCATGTGGACAAGCTACTTCAGGTCCAGGGTTCAGGTCAGCTTAGGAAGTGTTCTGGCACCTTTGCGAGCCTGTGCGTAGGCCGTGCATGCCCAGGTACTTACAGTAGTTGCATACCCTCTGTTTGCACACAGCATGACGGTCAATACCCATCATGAGCATTTTGCAGTGCACAGAACCCATTTTTCCTATTTTATCCATTTTTCACTTATTATTAATAAGTGACTTTGTTGGGAAACTGGGTAGGGCAAATTTGCTAAGTTCTATAAAAGAAACCTAGCGCTAGCACTTTCTGGCAAAAGAGGCAGCAGAAGTTCCAATGACTTGCAGTTCACCTTCTCAGCAAGACCGGTAGGAGACTTAGCGTTTTCAACTACAAGACCAACCTAGCGTTTTTGGGCATCCCAAATCAGCCAGCGTTTTAAGATCCCAGCAGATAGCGTTTTCAGGTTGCAGATCAGCCCGGCGTTTTTGCTACAGCAGATTCCATTTGGCGTTTTTACAGTTGCAGACCTAGCCTAGCGTTTTGCAGTTTCCCGCGATAGATCAGCCCCAGTGCATCAGCGTTATCAACTTTCAGCACTTTAGACACAACAGATTGGTCCCTAGCCTCGTCGCAGATCTCACCTACCCGCAACAGATCCTCGCCGCGCCATCAGATCAACCAGCGTTTTCAGTTTCAGTCCGCTGTCCGCAAATTTCAGCATCTGCGTTTTTCAACGCATCGTCTCCGCCATCGCCGAAACAGTGTCAGAATTCAGCAGCTAGCAGATTTGCAGATTTCAGCCCCTAAAGTTTTCAGATTTTAACGCGTCCTCATCGTCGTCCTCATTGTCATCGACATCGTTGGCAAGTCCATTGCATCTAGACCATTGTACTAGATTTGTGCAATCAATAGCATAGACCTCTCTAGCCATAGAAAGGGGGGCCCTTGGAGGAGGGTTTGACAACAGTCAGGTGTCGTATTCTTCTCTCTCTCTCTCTCAGTCTCAGCACCTTCATTCACAGTGTCATTCACTTTGTTTGTGATCATTGCACTCTCACTAAACGAACGGAAGGCTCTCCCTTCCGTAAGTAAAAGGAACCCTTGAGCACAATTCAAAGCACTCATCTTGAGCAAAGTTCAACATTCACTTCCGCTCTCTCTCTCTCTCTCTCTCTCTCTCTCTCTCTCTCTCTCTCTCTCTCTCTCTCTCTCTCTCTCTCTCTCAACAGTCGCTCACAATATCACTCTCTCTCTCTCTCTCTAGTCTTTTGCACAACTCTCATAAAGTAAAAGGAAGTTTCTTGAGTACACACTGAGCACTAATCATGAGCACGCACCAGCAATCACTTCCGCTACACATAACACTTCACCAGATTTGTCAACCATCTCAGCGTTATCCCAATCCCACGTTGCACTTGCAACACCATCACCTTTTTTGTCATCTGCCAACATGTCGATTGGAAGAGTAGGATCATGTGAAGAGGATAGGATAGGGTGCAAGAAGAAACCACTCCAAATCGGTCCTACAACTCCAAATCAACACCAAATCTGAGACACAACTGAACAGCCAGCCAATTGTCTCTCCAAAGGGCTGCTGCTTCTAACTCCAGATTCTCATCTACACCCAATCAAAATGAACCCCATGAATTTGAAATTTACTGCAGCCAATAGACCTCGTGAGTCCTCTTTGTACTTGCAAAACTTGCACCGAATCCTTGAAAACTCACAGTGGATGTGATGATGTCAAATCTGAAAGCAGAAAACAGCAAGCTTGCTCCTCCTTGAAACCGCCAAAAGGGCACCAAAACACCCCAAACCAAGTTTAAAGAACGGATCTAACATCAGAGCTCTAACAACATCAAAGAAGTGGCAAAGGAAGATGGATGGGTATGGCTGAAATCGTGGCAACAGATGCACGACCTCTCAGCTCCAATGCTGGACAACATCAACCTCCGAATGTGGAACCAGTGCAAACAACCCCATTACGGCGATCACCTCAACTTGCAAGAAAACTGCAGCAAAAGAGGTCGCCTAGGGCTGAGGAAGGCACAGAAAGGGCAACCTACAAAGCACTAAGAGACATGGAGAGATCTCCCAAAACGCTTGGGGAGAGAAAATGCTGGTAGACTTACTGGAGAGAGATAGAGACCCCAAAATGCTTGATGGACATTGCATATGTGAAACGGGATGATACATGAGTAGACACCACCCCTCCCTACATAGAGAGCCTGGCAGGTTGCCCAACCTCCAAGATGCCCCACGACCCAGAAAAATAGGGATAAACTGGAAGATATGGAATCGATTGGACAGACATTGTAGACCTGTGGCCACCAAGAGCCAGACTATATGACACCGCTCGCAATAAAGGTGGGCAAAAAACAGCAGAAACAAGCCAACGATGAGAAAACTGCCTCACATAGGCCGGGCACGGCTACAAAACAGCTCTCTCCCTATGATCAGCCCTTGGGAGATCAAGAGGCACTAGCAGCTCCATTAGGACCAGCCAAAGAGGTGGCAAACTCTAATAGTATCCGTTGTGCATATCAATATATGAGACGAATGACTGCAGCATTCTCTCTTCGAAGGAATTTTGTCTAATTTTCTACATGACTGAATGGGACAGTAACTCTTAACAATGCTGGTTGAGTTTTTGTGTACATAGGTGTAATCACAAACGATTACTCTTCTATAGGAGGGGTATGTGACAAGCTCATGACATGGCACCCTATGGGAACACCTGATGAGCATCAGCAAACTTGAGCCAAATTCATCACCTCTTTGTTATTGTTCAAACCAAATTAAGATCTCTATATCTGACAATACTTCTGATTCTAATGGTCTTTTTTTACCAGCTTGACGCTCTTCAAATCAAACTTGAAAGTTTCCCTCAACAGAACCAAAATGGAAAAAGTGTGATAATCACATCATAATATCCTGCTGGACACTAGCAAAGGTTACAAAAAGATTATCTTGGACAAAACAAGTAGAAAGCCTGATAAAACTAGAATCCAATCTAATGGTAAAAAAAACACTGTTGCAGAACAAAATGAAACAAGAAAATACGTTATAAGCTCGTCCTTGGATCATTTCAGTGAATCGAGAGAGAGGTCCAGTATGAGCCTTGTTTTTCGGAGATGCAAACCCAAAGCTGCCACGCAGAGAGTGAGAGAGACAGAGAGAAAATCAATCAAGTGCTAGATTAGCACTCCTGGTAATAAAATAATTAGAGAAAGGGTAGCAAGAAATTCATACACAGTAGCAAGGTCTTGCTCGCGAAGAGCTTGCAATTGAGCTTGAACCACACCCCTAGGTTTGATCTGATGGTTGCATAAGCAACGGTGTGAGAGAAAGGTATAGACCTGAACAATACCACAAGGGAAATGACCATACCTCTGGACTGGGCCTTTTCGGAAGTGATTCTCCTTCCCCTTCCCAACAACCAATAGTACCCTCACCAAGTCTAAAAGAGGAACGTTGCCATGAAAACTTAACCTGTCACTGGATGTGCGTCAAAAGGGAACTTCACATTTTCTCAGAGACAGTTTTACTCACTCTTCATGACTTGATTGTGACTGATCTGAATCAGCTGCCGCAAATGCAGTGACCATGGCTGCGCGCTTTAGCATTCCTTTGCATCTAACTTGATGAAGGCTGCCGAGAGGGCACGAAGAAGAAGAAGAGAGGCAGTGTAACGCGAATGCTGCCATGCGGATCGTGATGGGGACTCCTTCATGCTTACAACAAGAAAAACTGGAGGAATGCTTGCGAAGCCTCTGATGTAAAGGAAGTGGAAAATACTGAGAGAATGGAGAGGGAAGCCTGCAGCTATGGAGAGGGAGAGCTGGAGAGAACTTAGAGTTGATGGCGAGGACCGATGAAGAATGAGAAAGTGACTGAACGCCAGCCGCTATTGCCATCTCCCCTTTTCGATACAAAAGGAAAATGGGTTACTCCAGGAGGATGGAGGAATGGCAGGGGGAAGAGAAGGCAGTGCTCTTGCTCTTCTAATAAGGCTTCTTGCTAGCATGGCATTGTCACCTTGCTTGGTGATGGCGGTCCGAGAAGGCGTGCGAATAGTATCGGTCCAGGCACCCATTGATCAGATACAAGCATAAAGATTCTTCCTTGCGTCCCCCCCCCCGCCCCCCCGCCAATTTCCTGCGTCTCTTTCTTCCCCGATTATAGGTCGTGCGACCGGCCGGCAAATCTCCCTCGCTCTTACCAACGATACGTGTGTGTGTGTGTGTGTGTGTGTGTGTGTGTGTGTGTGTGTGCGCGCGCGCGCGCATGTATGTGTGTGTGCGCACGCACATGCATGTGTGTGTGTCCGTGTGTGTGTATCTTTATACATCTTTCTATGACACACACATGATCGACACAAATAGATTGGTCAATTTGGATTGTTCTCAAAGAGGATAACAACATTCATACAAAAGTGTTATGAGAAGGGCCTTTTATTGTTTCATAGGGCCTTCTCAAGAGAGACACCTTGCTCATACGCCAGGTAACATCATCGAGTCTTCACCCAATGCCTCTTCCCTCCACACTAAAACAACACACACAGCTACTCCTGAAATGTAGTTGACTATCTAAGCAATAATTGAAGCACAATCAAAATCTACATATCACATGTGGCCTTTTGCATGCTTTACTCGTCACGCCTCTCATCAACAAAACTACTTGTTGAAGCATGTCACTTTGAACGTTCCATATCTGCAACTCTACGATAGACCTAGAGTAACGTGAATCTAAGAACACTTACATGACAAAAAATCGTCCAAACATTAAGTAAATGAAAGATAAGGTGGCCAACTACATTCACAATGGATGCATCGCAAGAAGGTAGACCTTTCTCATACACATAAAATGCATCAAAGGGATGCAGCAAAGGCCCATGTTGAGCATACTTTGCAAATAGTGTTTTCCAAGAGACGACATCTTGGAGCATGGGCTTGTCAATGACTTGTGCTTTGACAACTACATGTGATTGCATGTGTTTGCTCATCACAACCCTTGTTCCCATTCAATAAACAACCCAAACCTTCCACAGCATGCCCATGTTTGTGAACCCATAGCTTCCTAGCCTTGTGCTAATTAGGCACGTTTAGCAAGCAATGCAATCAATGATATGGCATTCTATAGAGGAATCCATATTCAATAGAAAGAGCCCATATTTTTTTAGCGCTCTCCATGTGTAGCCTGCTTTGCAATAATTAGTGGATTCTAGGAGAGATGTCCCAAATAGCAAGCTCTTCGAGAACAACCTTCGCTTTCAAAAATACAACACCTCCAGCACGCACATCAATCAAAGAATTTTCAAGTGACATCTTTCAACAACCTATATGGACATTGAGATGAGTAGATTTTTTCCATCCCCTACAAACATTGCAAGAGACACTATCATCATTAACCTACTGATACTTGTTTACCCATGCTTACATATCAAAGACTTTTAGGTTGTTCTAGTTCTTGGCATGCGATGAGGATGGCCATCATGCACCCTTGTTAAAAGGTAAATAAAATTCGTCATGGCTTCTCCTAGAAACCAAAGTTTCCACACGATGGTACCTACAAAGAGTTTCTTTCTTTCTTATCCACCTCTAGACTTCACTTGAACTTGCATCCATGGATACAAGCATTGCAAAGTAACTCTGCACTTCACCCTTATTGATTGAAACCATAACTATCTCAGTTTGGCTTTTTCTTCTCCTTCTTGCCCTCTACTCTTGCTCATAGATCACAAGAAACCCATGTGGGATACACCCCACAATCATATCTACAACATAGTACATTACTCTGCTAGCGAAATTCACAACTCTGCACCTTCTCCATTATAGTGTGAGCTCCATTGCCTATGCATATGAAGATCACCAAATGGCTCATGCACATCCTCTGACTTACTCTCTATGTTGAGCTTTGGTGCTAACAAATTGCTTGAGATCTTCCTGCAAATGATGCCACACTCGATTGACATTGAGATTTGAATTTGCATCATCGATAACATGCAATGTATGTTCTATGGTGAAACCGATCAGAATCAACCAATATGTTGCAACTATTTTCATTGAAGTCAACGCCAACCTTCTTGGCCATGAATCTCATGGCCAACACCTCACCACTCCCACGGCAATTCAAATAGAGAAGTTGGTTGCATTGTTTCTCATGAACAATCCTCCTCAGTCATAACTACTCATTGTACAAAGCTATTGTGCACCTCTGAGCATGCAACACATCCACCATGGCACTCTCTATCATAAAATCTAATATCTAACTAAACCAAATGATTTTCTCATGTTATGTGGGAGGATAAACGGGAGCAAGGGTTAGAATATAGACATGTGCTTATGGATCTATCTCAACATGGGGCCAGAGTCAAAGGGTCCAAATGAGAGATGGTCTATCAAAGAGAAATGCTAGAATGGAGCTTGAAAGACCTTAGAGTTAGCCTCATTAAAGACCTCCAATGGTTATTGTTAAAGTCCTTAGACCTTAGGTTAAAGCTAGGCCTATGCTTGAGGTGCTTGATGATCAAAATCCATGAGATGCTTGATATCTAAGGTGCATGCTTAAGCTAGGCATGAGCTTGAAAAGTCAAATCAACCCCTACAAGGAGGGGACCAGCCCTTGAGCCCATACTCTTGCTAAGCTTGTACGTGTTGACTAAGGTGTTTGAGAAGCTTCCCATGGTTTTTCTTTTTTTGTTTTTTTGGGGGGGGGGGGGGGGGGGGGGGGGGGGGGGGGGGGGGAGGGGAAGGTGCTTGAGAAGCTTGAGTCAAAAAGTGACCTACAAAGGAGGGGGCGAGCCCCAAAGCTAGTGGAATGATTTGACCAACCCCCACTTGCCCAAAGGACACCCCTTCCTCAAGGGGCATGAGGACACATGTCAAGATCTCCCTATGCTTAGTCACATGGGGTGCTTGAATCCTATTGGCTAGGCTAAAGAGGGGTCCACTGAGCATTTAGTTATCTAATTAATTGTCTACAGCATTTTCCAAGCCCTCTCTCTCAAAGGGGAAAGGAGGACACTTGTCCAAATGCTACCATGGTTGCTTGATATGCACTTTACATGTGATCGGCTAGGATTGCAGGGGTCCAATCAAATTTTAGCTTGATCTACAAGGAGGGGTCGACCAAGAGAAGCTAGGGGTGTGCTTGGGGGGTATAATCTCTCTCACACACTCACATGCTCATTCTTGCTTGGAAAAGTGCAAGAGCTCCATCTCCTTCTCCAAGATTGTAGGGAAGTTATGAGCCTACACCAACACTCTTGGCTATGGAATGCAAATCCAACCAAGAGCCATGATCCAATGCTTAATCTTTCCATCTTCTTCATCATCATTATTATGCTATTATGATATGCTATGCAAGAAGAGTGATGATCAGTGAGGAACTATCTCTTTTGCGTATGTTACTTCTTCTTCCTCTTCCCTATCCTCGTTCCCCACTAGCTCTCTCCACCTTGAAGGTGTTTGAGGCCTTGGGACTGAAGCCGAGGATGGTTAATGCTTTTACAAAGGATTATGTTATGCTTGTGATGCATGAAGTTTCCATCTTCATTGCATCACCTAGGTCACAAGGAACACAAAGATTGTATTGTACCAAGTCTCTCTTTATAGGAGATTCTATAATACAAAAGCCTATTGCAGGGGGGATCGGCTCCACATAAATCTGGTCCTCAACTGTTGTCGTGTTCTCTAATTATCTCTCTTGCAAAAGTATTGTTCATGCCAAGTTAAATAAGTATAATGGTTATGTTGCTACCGCTAAATAAGTTCACCCTCTATGTTCTCAAAGTAGTCTCATGAAAATGCTCACTCTAATTCTCTTAATTCCGCTATTGTCAAAAATCATAGGCCATTTCCATTACATTGGTATCCAAGCTATTGGTTTCTTTTTTCTTGCTTAAGAAGAGAGGTCCTTAAGTTGTTCATGAAAGGTTGGGCATGTTCATTGCAATAGGGTAAGTGGGACAGGGATCTATTATCTTGGTTCAAAAGGACTTAGTTTGAAGTACACCGTTGGGAACTATAGTCTTAATAAGTCTCTCAGGACTTGTCTTTGGCTTAACCATTATTGAGCTACTAGCAATCTCAACAGGAACCATAATCAACTGAGAAATGTTAGACCCTCTCCAATAGTCTTTGCAATTAACAATGTCTAAACCACGAGTGTGGCTATTGGAGAACTTATTTTCAAAGGTAAAGAAGAGTAGCGACTAAGGTTTTTGAGGGTATCAATCCACAAAGTAATCTATACGTAAGTTTAATTAGCATGGTTGACAATAACCAAGAGAGAAGAATGAACATTGATAACTTTGATTTTGCACGTGAAGGTGCTAATGATGATGCCCCCATCTTTGTTACTTATGTTTTTACTAGGTTGCAGCAAGCTATGAGCAACCCTACTTTGCAAGCCAAAGTTACTCAACAACTTCATACTTATGGAATTTCCCTTCCTCTCCAAGAGGAGAGAGAGATTAGAAGGCTTCTTGATAAGACTCCCAAAATAAGACTCTCTCCCATAAGAGAGGAGGAATCCAAAGAACGAGAAAGAAGCGAATTCCTAAGTTCCACTGAAGATGTGGCTCCACGAAGACGGCGGTCTAGACGGTTGCCAACTCCTCCCAAGAGAAAACGGTCAACCCATAGTCCTTCTCCTCATCACTCCAAAAGAGAAGAGAGGAAACAAATGAAGAAAAATGCACGAAAGAGGTCACCCTCATCTCCTTCTTCTTCACTATAGAAGGCGAAGACAGTTCTAGCAGGTGGGAATTGCCCTTAGAAGACCAAGCAGCAGGAGACAATCGGACTGGCAGTAATTACCACAAGAAGTTACTGTGGTAACTCCAGAGAGCTATAAATAGGACCTACTACATTGTAATCGGGTTCCGAACTGTTTGTATTTGGCTTTAGCTTTCTTAACACTTTCGAGCTCTTCGCCTCTAGCTTCACTTTGTAATCATCAATTCTCTGAGCTTGAACCGTTACACATTGTACCGGTTGACCTTGAGCTATTAATTTGCCTCGGCAAATACTCTTTCTAGTTTTCCAGTTATGTCTCTCGTTCCAGTATCATATTCCAATTCAGTTATCTATTTCAATTCAATCAATGCTCTGTTCCAGTCTCACTATCTAAACTGACGGCATACCCAGTAGCTTTAAATTCTAACATCGGAATTAGCTGTCTGAAGAGACAGCTCCAATTCCATTTTGGCGATCATGGTGGTTAGAGTTGCTGGCTCTTCAACCAGAAAACTCTTATCTCCTCGTTTGAATTTTTAGTTGATCACATGGCGCCCAAAGTCAATCATGGTCGTAAAACGTCAACCCTGTTAGGCAATGATTCCGACCGCGTCGACCCTATTCCTGAGGTCTCAAAAAGAGATTCTGAGCATAAGAAGGACCCGGAGAGCGAGACTGAGGATCAGGAGGAGCACAGTCATGCTGATGAGGCCAAGGACTCTCAGCACTCCAGTCATTCCAGAAGGAGAAGGGTGGAACGGGAAGAATACAAAACCAGGGTTCTCGGTCCATGCATAAGTCAGATGGGGCCAAAGGCAATAAGGGCAGTAGTCACAGTTCTAGTAGAAAAGCCAGAGAAGAGACAATGACTAAGACTGAAGAAGAAGTTGACTGGGACGCTGATACAGATCATTACAAAAAGTCTACTCACTGTAGTCAGACTTCCAAGGGCAGAAGAGGCAGGGATGATGCTCATGATTATACTTATTCATTGAAAATCTCTTTCCCATGTTCAAAGGAGGGAAGAAAGATGACCCAGATGTTCATATCCAAGCTTTTGAACAGTATGCTGAGTTGAAGAATATTGATGAAGATGACTGGGGAGAATATTTTTCTCAGACACTCAAAGATGCAGCAAGGAAATGGTACTACCAATACCAGCCTGCCAACTTAGATCATACAACAAATTGCTCAAGGCTTTCAGATTGGAGTATTCAGATAATAGGGGTGATGAGGACATCCTCTATGAGCTAGATAAGATTAGACAAGGAAAGTTATCAGTGAGAAGTTATTTAGAAAAAATCAAGGAGTTAACCAAGCAGTTGCAGAAGCCACCATTAGAAAAGAGGCTACGCGCATGGTTTCTAAATAAGAAGCTCAGAGAACAAGAGGTACCTACACCAACAAAGAAATTCAATGATTTAGTACAGAGAGCTTTGAAACTTGAATAGCAAGCTAAAAAGGAAAGAATCCACAAGAAGAGAAGGTCCAGTGGCAACAATTCTTCCTCTGAGAATTCTGCTTCTAGTGCAACCTCCAGCAGCTCTGACAGCGGCTTAGATGAGAAAAGCAAGGGCAAGGCTAAGAAGGGGTCTTGGTCCAGAAAGATTGATAAAATGGCCCGATAGATTGCCAAAATCAGCCAAACCAGACAACCAATTGGGAGAATGGAAACTTGGTGCTCAAGGTGCAAATCTAAAGATCATGTTTCCAATGAATGTCCACAATGTACCTATTGCAAAGCAGGTCATTTATGAAACAATTGTGGCATTCCCATTCATCACTTCAAGAAGGGAAAGGATCTGTCAGTAGTAGCATTTCCAATGTTGAACCAGCCAGAGTAGAGATAATCAGTGTACCCCAAGAAGAGAAATCAGGTAAGAGTGGTACTGGTACTGGGTGCGGCAGATACCAAGGAGAGATTGATCGGGGCCGGGGTCATGGTAATTTTCAAAATCGAAGCCTGAATTGTTATACTTGTGGTAAGTATGGGTATTTTGCAGTTCAATGTCCAGAGACGCCCACTAATGTGGCTACTAAGGCGAAAGTCCCAGAGCCAGTTCCAGTGAGAGCAGCTACATGTAGTAAAGGGGTAGTCATTGAGGAAATTCCAAATGAGCAGGCAAAACCAGTCAATGCTGAAACTAGCAAATGGACTCGGGAGAGAGAGGTATGGAAGGCAAAGGGCAAAGAGAAGGTAATCGACAAATGGCAGGAGCAGAGAGAACTGGCGGCTAAGATCACTGAAGATCAAGCCAAGAAACTACCAAGGCAGCCAGAAAGTTCTGAGGCTTGAGTCATTAGAAGATACCAACCCAGTTTGACAGTCCAATCAGTTAGGATCTGGGCTTTCTGAGACCATGCTGGCTGCAGTCCAGGGACTGGTGGAGGATCCAGGAAATGTCAAATTGGATCTAACTGGAATAGGAAACAGTGCAGAAAGTAAAGATGACACCAGAGTGGAGGATTGGCACTGTGCAAATGGTTCCGTTTCCTCAAATTCTGAAGATAACTTTGATAAAGAGTGAGAGAAATACATGTAAAGATCTGTGAAAGGATTTAGAAACTGAAAGTTGAATTAGAAGACATCAGAGAAACTTCGCATGAAGCAGTGAAATTCATCAAACAGCGAAGGAAGGCTGAAGCTGACGCTAGAGCAGTTGACTTTGCAACTGTCAAGGATGATGAAACGCCGGTGATCCAAGTAGACTACAAAGTCAGAAAACAATGGGAACCACTATCCGGTGTCATACTGGATGGAGGGGTAGGTGTCAACATCCTGGGGACACACCTTCAACAAAAAATGGGAATCACAATCTTGAAACCAACACCATTCAAGATTCGGATGGCCGATCACAGAGTTGTGCAAGCAACTGGGATGATAAAAAATATGCAGATAAGGGTAGCAAAAGAAAAGTTCAAGACCAGTTTCTTAGTTCTGGATGTGCAAGGAGCACTGAAATATTACTGGGACGCCCATGGCTACGAACGGCACAGGCTGTTCACGACTATGCCAATCAGACTCTTACAATACAGGGTTCCAGTAGAAGAATTCAGGTCCAGACAAACAATACCAGAAGCTGGAGGAAGGCATTGAGACCCAAGGAGCTTTGCCAAAAATATGGGGTAAAGAAAATTGAGAGAATGCTGGTGGCAATGAATATTTTTCCATTAGCAGAGATAGATCTGAATGCAGTCTTATTTGACAAGGACCAAGATGAAAAGCAAAGGAAGCAATTTCCAGATTAGTTCACTAAACTGAATCCTGGAGAACGACCAGTTCAGCTAACTGCATGGCCAGAGAAACCAGTTGACTTCAAAGAAGAATTGTCGGGATCCAGTACACTAGCGGCCACTGAAGAAATGTACTTTGAAGAAGTTTCTGAAGTCCAAAATGACAGTTCAGAACTACAAGGACCGTCCTGGAATTATGTTGAGGAGTCAACCAAAAGAAAGGGAGGTAGGCCTAACTGGTTGCTTCCAAATGATCAGGAAATCGAAGAGTGGAATCTGGATTCTGAGGAAAATCCTTGACTGATCAAGGTAGACAAGCATTTGAACCCAGAAATGAAAGAAAAAGCTCGACACATGTTCCAAAAGTACAAAGATGTATTTGCATGGGAACATACCGATCTAAAAGGTATAGACCCAGAAGTTTGTCAACATAGAATACCTCTGGAGCCAGATGCCAGACCAATGCGTTTGCAACGGTACAGAATGAATCCAAATTACGCCAAGAAGGTCAAAGAAGAAATTGACGACCATCTGAAGGCTGGATTCATCACAGATGTAGCCAATAGTGACCGGTTGTTTCCAATTGTGGTTGTGCCCACGAAAAATGGAAAGCTCAGGGTTTGTGTGGATTATCAAAAGCTGAATGTTCAAACAATGAAGGATCCTTTTCCATTACCTTTTACAAACATGCTTCTTGATGAGACTGCAGGTCATGAGATGTATAGCTTCATGGATGGCTAAGTGGTTATAATCAGCTAAAAATTGCTCCTGAAGATCGGAGTAAAACCACTTTTATTAATGAATGGGGTGCATTCATGTATTTGGTCATGCCATTCGGTCTTTGCAATGCTCCAGCAACGTTCAACGGTGTATGATGGAAATATTCAGTGAATTTCTGCACCGATTTCTTGCAATATTTATGGATGATTTCACTGTGTTTTCCACAGAGGAGAAGCAATTATTATTTTTGGAAATGGTCTTTCAAAGATGCAAGGAAAAGAGGATCTGTCTGAACCCATTCAAATCTGTTTTTTTGGTCTAGAAGGGACAGCTACTGAGACATACAGTGTCAAGGAATGGCATAGAGATGGCTAATGATTAGATCCAGAGTGTCCAGCAGGCTAAGGCACCTCGCACAACATCAGAGTTAAGTTCATTCCTGGGATATATCAATTTTTATAGAAGGTTTATTCATATGTTTTCTTCCAAGGCATTACCCTTGTATGAGCTCACAAAGAAAACCAACAAGTTCATTTGGACTGCTGCATGTGAGGAGAGTTTTCAATGTTTAAAGAATGCCATCATCAGTAAGCTAGTACTTCGGCAACCGAATTGGGAAGTTATCTTCCATGTGCATGTAGATGCATCGGGACTGGCAATGGGAGCAATCTTGGCTCAACCGGAAGGGAGGACTGACTATCCAATATATTTTGCTAGTCCGAGATTCAGTCAGGCTGAACAAGGATACACTACTACGGAGAGAGAAGCTTTATGAATGGTTTTTAATGCCACTAAGTTTCGACATTATTTGTTGGGCAAGCTGTTTCATTTATATGTGGATCATCAGGCATTATTATTTTTTATCAACAAAGTTATTATTCAAGGCCAATTGATTAGATGGATGACGTTCCTCATGGAATTTGAATTTTGTATATTTCATAAGCCCGATAAATCCCATTGTGGAGCTGATTTCCTGTCCAGAAGCACTGATGGTTATTCGGAAGTATCCTTGAAGGTAAGCCAGTGGACGCAGAATTGTTCCAGATGACTGTTGAGGAAAACACAAATCCAGAATCCTCTGATGTATATCAGTTCCTTTCCAAAGGAGGAGTCCCAGAAATTTGGACTCAAAATCAGAAGAAGGCTCTGATTATTAAGAGTCTGAAGTTCACCATCATCGGAGGTTTGCTCTATAGAGTGGGAGTAGATGGGGTTCTTCAGAGGTGTGTGCCGATGGAAAGAAGGATGCAAGTTATTTCTGAAGCACACGAAGGGGATTCAGGAGGACATTTCTCCACTGATATTACTTACAAGAAGATTTTGCAGGTTGGATTGTGGTGGCAAACTCTGATATATGATGTTCGAAGTTTTTGTAAAACATGTGATATATGTCAGAGGATGGATAGACCAACAGCAGCAGATATGACTCCACTTACTCTAGTTCAACCACTGGGAGTCTTTTATGAAATGGGGTATGGACTTCATGGGTCCGTTCAACAAGATTACTCCCAGGAAGAACCGGTATATATTGATGGCCACTTGTTATGTCACCAAATGGGTCAAGACCAAGGCTCTTCCAGATAACACCGCGAAGTCCACTGCTGTCTCCTTATTTGAAAATATTATGTGTCATTACGGATGCCCTGTGGAGATTGTGTTTGATCAAGGAACACAATTTATTAATGATACTATGGATATTCTGATGGAAATGCTTTCAGTAAAACACAGGAAGTCAACGCCATATTATCCCAAGTGTAATGGGCAAGCTGAAAGCAATTGTTAGGAAATAAGACGTAGCTAAATAGATAATTGAGTAGATTACTTAATGGAGAGAGACAGATTTACATACACGAGATTATAGAGTTGAGAGAGAGAGAGAGTACACACGATATACGTGGTTCACCCAATGTGGGCTACGTCCACAGGAAAGCAGCCACTCAATGGCTTTAGTACTTCAAAACAAGAAGTAGTTCAAAAGGGATTATACCCTTAATGGAGCTCCCGCCTTGCTTCACTCTCACCACCTCACACTCACCTTGTTGCATCAACTTCACACTATGAAATGTGTGTAGAAATGGCCTCCTTTTATAGGCCAAAAGGGCTGCCCTCTCTTATGAGAGGCAGCCATGTGTAGCCGCCCTTCTGCGAATAAGTCCAAATCGGACCCTCCAATCCGCCCATGTGTGGCCGCCCTTGACAAGACAAGTCCGCTTTTGAATTCGGCCACCGGCCACCGACCAAGCGACGGTTGTTTTTCGACCACTTTCCGATCGCCGTCCGGCCATAATATTCCGGCGAGGGAAAAAAAAGTCTCGGGGGTGGGCCCCTAAAGTTGCCCCTGATTTTTGGCCGTGAAAATTTTTAGCCAGTAGTGCTCCTTCGAGTATATTTGTCACCTGCCATATCTGCATCAGCATACCCTTCTAGAAAAATATGAGTTCCTCCAAAATACAAAGCATTTATTGTTGTCCCTTTTAGATACCTAAGTATCCACTTCACAACTTGCCAATGCTCTTTACCTGGGTTGTCCATGAACCTACTCACAACTCCCACTGCATGTGCAATGTCTGGCCTTGTCCAGACCATAGCATACATTAGAGAACCTACCGCTGCAGCATATGGAACTTTAGACATATAGGATATCCCCTCTTGTGTCTTTGGACACATATCCTTCGTTAGTTTAAAGTGACCAGCCAAAGGTGTAGAAACTGGTTTTGCATTTTGCATTGCAAACCTTTCTAGTACCTTCTTGATGTAATCTTCTTGAGATAGCTTTATTGTCTTCTTCGTCCTATCCCTTGATATTTTTATACCAAGTATCCTCTTTGCAACACCTAAATCTTTCATTGAAAAAGATTTAGACAGCTCCTCTTTTAGGTCTTGATGTCCTGCATGTTAGCACTTGCAATCAACATGTCATCAACATACAACATTAGGATGATGAATTTCCCATCTCCCAAATTCTTCGTGTAGACGCAATGATCCGAGTTGCATCTTGTGAATCCATGATCCAACATCCATCGATCAAACTTCAAGTACCATTGTCTTGATGCTTGCTTTAAACCATACAAGCTCTTCTTTAATCTGCAAACCATTTTCTCCTTAACTTTTACTTCATACCCCTTTGGTTGAAGCATGTAGATTTCCTCCTCTAAGTCACCGTGAGGGAATGCCGTATTTATATCCATTTGCTCGAGATTTAGATCATGAGCAGCCACAAGGCTTAAGACAAGCCTAATTGAGTTCATTTTTACAACAGGAGAAAATATTTCATCGAAGTCAATACCTTTCTTTTGAGAAAACCCTTTTACCACAAGCCTAGACTTGTACCTTTTCTTCCCACCTTCTTCTTCCTTCAGCTTGTACACCCATTTGTTTTGAAGTGCCCGCTTACCTTTAGGCAACTCAACCAACTCCCATGTTTGGTTGCGATGTAGTGAGTCCATCTCCACTTGCATGCTCTTCGTCCATTCTTCTTTGGATTCATGTTGCATAGCTTCTTCGTATGATTCCGGCTCTCCAGAATCTGAGATCAAGAGATGGTTGACGGAAGGAACAAACCTTTCTAGAGGTCTACTCGCTCTTGTAGATCTTCGGGGAATAGGTTGAGGCTCCTCAGTTGGTTGACGTTGTTGCACATTGTCACCGTTTGCAGTCCTTGAGTCTTCACCGTCCTCAAGCTCCATGTACTCACCACCTGTTTCTTTTGTTTGTTTTCTTTCAAAGTAATCTTTGCACATATTTTGTTTGTTAAAAATTACATCCCTACTTCTTAAGATTTTACCATCTTCAAGATTCCATAGGCGATACCCAAAGTCACCTTCTCCATAGCCAATGAAGAAACACTTTTTGGACTTTGCATCTAGCTTTGACCTTAGGCTTCTATCTATGTGCATGAAATCCTCACACCCAAACACTTTGAGAAATGCATAATTCACCGGTTTACCTGTCGATGCCTCTTCTGGAACTCCCCCATCCAATCCCGTTGAGGGTGACCGATTGATTAGGTACACAGACGTACTTACAGCTTCCGCCCAAAGCTCAAGCGGTAGGCCTGCATGTAGCCGCATGCTTCGTGCTCGCTCCATGATTGTCATGTTCATCCTTTCCGAAATCCCATTTTGTTGAGGTGTCCTTGGGGTTGTCCTTTGTGTCAGAATGCCATTGCTAGCACAAAATCTTTCAAAAACTTGGCTGCAATATTCGCCTCCATTGTCGGATCTGAGGCATTTAACCTTGGTACCTGTTTCATTCTCCACAAAGGCTTTCCACCTTTGAAATATGGAAAATACATCAGATTTATTCTTCATGACATAAACCCATGTTTTTCTAGTCGCATCGTTTATGAATGTTACATAGTATAATGAGCCACCAAGTGATGGTGTACTTGCAGGACCCCAAACATCAGAATGAACCAACTCAAGTAATTTATTTTTTCTTTCATTTCTTGATTTTTGAAATTTTACCCTCTTTTGTTTACCATAAACACAATCTTCACAGAACTCTAAGTCCACTTGTTCAAACCTGGTAGAAGCTTCTTTGTTTGAAGGATTTGCATTCCTTTGGCACTCATATGCCCAAGTCGTAGTGCCACACCGCACTGTCAACTTCAGTAGTTGCTGCACAAGTTGAAGGTTGCGTGCTAACAGTACACAAGTAAAGTGTACTGACCTTTTCTCCCTTGGCAACCACCAAAGATCCCTTTGAGATCTTCCACCGTTTGTTTCCGAATGCAATGTTGTGACCTTGATCGTCCAATTGTCCTGTAGAGATCAAATTTTTGCAAAGAGAAGGAACATGTCTAACATCTTTAAGCTTCCATTCATTTTCGTTAGCAGTTTTGACAGAAACTGTACCTTTGCCGACAATCTCACAAGGTTCATCATCTCCCAAGTATACATACCCAAAATTACCTTTGGTGTAGTCTTGGAAATGTTGCTTGTGTGGTGTCGCATGGAATGAAGCCCCGGAATGTACTATCCAGGAATTAGACACATTGTCTAATGAGAGAATTAGAGCATCTTGCTCTACTTTACCTGCCACATTGGCCTCCGATGTTGGCTTGTTGTCTTGAGACTCTGTCTCCTTCTTCTTCTTGGACCAGCAATCCTTCTTCACGTGGCCCTTCTTGCCGCAGTTCCAACATTCAAGAATTGACTTTGTGCGTGACTTGCTTTTGAACCTCTCCTTAGGCCTTCCTCTTGTTTCCACGACCCTTTTGGCTTTTGAACCTCTCCTTAGGCCTTCCTCTTGTTTCCACTGACAATGCAGTACTTGATGATTCTCCTGTGCTTCTCCTTCGTATTTCCTCACTTAGGAGAACACCCACAACATCATCAAACTTAAGAGTATTTGTGCCAGAAATAGAATTACTTACAACCATCACAAGGCTGTCCCAACTATCCGGTAGAGATGATAGTATAAGGAGAGCTCGCACTTTGTCATCGAAATTGATTTTCACCGATCGAAGTTGACTTATGTTTGTGTTAAAGTCATTTAGGTGTTCTGCAACTGAACCATTCTCTGCCATCTTTAGATTGAACAAGCGCTTCATAAGAAATACCTTATTGGATGCCGATGGTTTCTCGTAGAAGTCGTCAAGTGACTTCATCAAGTCCTCCGTGGTCTTCATCTCCGAAACATTGAAGGCCACCGTTGACGCCAAGCTTAACCGGATTGTTCCCAGTGCATTTCGATCAAGGACAATCCATGCTTCATCTGCCATTGTTGCGGGCTTCTTTGCAAGATCGCCTAGTGGCAAATAGAGGTCCTTCTGGTAGAGATAGTCTTCAATCTGCATCTTCCAATGTTGGTAGTTTTTGCCGTTGAACTTCTCAATTTTGAGCTTCCCTTCCTCCGCCATAACTCCCACTCAATTCAAGGAATCCTTTCCTTCGGATAATTTAGCTACGATCAAACCTTGCTCTGATACCAGTTGTTAGGAAATAAGACGTAGCTAAATAGATAATTGAGTAGATTACTTAATGGAGAGAGACAGATTTACATACACGAGATTATAGAGTAGAGAGAGAGAGAGAGAGTACACACGATATGCGTGGTTCACCCAATGTGGCCTACGTCCACGGGAAAGCAGTCACTCAATGGCTTTAGTACTTCAAAACAAGAGTAGTTTACAAAGGGATTATACCCTTAATGGAGCTCCCGCCTTGCTTCACTCTCACCACCTCACACTCACCTTGTTGCATCAACTTCACACTATGAAATGTGTGTAGAAATGGCCTCCTTTTATAGGCCAAAAGGGTTGCCCTCTCTTATGAGAGGCAGCCATGTGTAGCCGCCCTTCTGCGAATAATTCCAAATCGGACCCTCCAATCCGCCCATGTGTGGCCGCCCTTGAGAAGACAAGTCCGCTTTTGAATTCGGCCACCGGCCACCGGCCAAGCGACGGTTGTTTTCCGACCACTTTCCGGCCACCGTCCGGCCATAATATTCCGGCGAGTGATTTTTGGCCGTGAAAATTTTGGTTTCCGGCGAGTGATTTTTGTTCACGCACGTTGGCTTCTCCTCATAATGGGGGCCTTACAAATGTGCGCTTTTACCACAGAAAATTACAAGGGTAAATCAGGCTCCATACTTAACAGCAGTAACAAAACCATTAAGAACATTCTCACCAAGATTGTGCAGAAGGAGCCACACCAATGGGATATTAAGCTCCAAACTGCTCTATGGGCCTATAGGACAGCTTACAAAGTTACCATTGGACTGACACTGTTCAAAATGGTGTATGGTATTGAAGTTGTAGTACCTATGGAATTCATGATTCCCAGTCTCAGGATGGCGGTGGAATATAGATTGCATTTTAATCACAATCTTAAAGAGAGATTGGAGGAACTAACACAATTGGATGAGTTAAGACAATGAGCTATTCTGGAACAGGAGATTGTTCAACAAAGAAGGAAGCACTAGCATGATAGGAGAATCAAAGTTAGGGAATTCTAGAAGGGCGACTTGGTTTTGCTCTATCAATCCAAACTGGGGCCGAAGAAGCCAAACTTAAAGATAGCTTGGGCCGGTCCATATGAAGTGGATTGGTGGGTGTTTTCCAATGGCACAGTAAGGTTGAAGGATTTATCTGGATTACTGCTGCCAGGTGCTATAATGGGGCCAAGATCAAGCTATATTATTCTAATGAGAAAGAGACTTCCAGAGAAGAAGATAGTTGCATTCTAGGTACTGATGGTCCGACTATTTTGAACCTCTTCCATTTACAACCAATACCAGAGCCAGTCATGGTGTCAGCAAAGTCTCAGCATGACAAAACAGTGCCAGTGTCAAAGTCAGTATCAGTTTTTATGGAGAAAAGGTCCAGTGATAATCATTAAAAGAAACATGGGAAGTATAAGCCAATGCATGTATTCCACGTCGTCGACGGTGCACAAAACTCTAGGAACGGTAAGTAGTGGAGCTTTTATGGCATGAACGTGTATAACAGTAAGGAGGGTGGGTATTCTTCCTCATAAATCTCCTGCGTGACGTCTCCCTACTGTTACACATTCTTCATTGCCGAGCTCTAAGGAGTCTTCACCACAACCGCAAACTTCATCATCAGCAAACTCTATCGATCACTACCTATCTCTACCCGACACACTTGGCTACGATTTTGACTATCCAAGTAAGTCTTCTTCTTCTATAGACTTACCCTCCTCACAGTGTATGGGTAGGAAGAAAATTTTGGAGAAGATGCAAGAAACCATAGATGAAACTTTGGCAATCATCAGTTCTCTTAAAGCTTCCTTACCAATTATTCCTCATAGCAAGATACAAAGGTATGTGTTCACTGAGCAGGCTGAAGTTCTGCTACGGCTTTGGAGGAACTATCTCTTTCGTGTATGTTACTTCGTCTTCCTCTTCCCTATCCTCATTCCCCACCAGCTCTCTCCACCTTTGAAGGTGTTTGAGGCCTTGGGACTGAGGCAGAGGATGGTTAATGCTTTTACAAAGGATTATGTTATGCTTGTGATGCATGAAGTTTTCCATCTTCATTGCATCACCTAGGTCACAAGGAACACAAAGATTGTATTGTACCAAGTCTCTCTTTATGGGAGAATCTATAATACAAAAGCCTATTGGAGGGGGGACCGGCTCCAAATAAATCCGGTCCTCAATTGTTATCATGTTCTTTAATTCTCTCTCTTGCAAAAGTATTGTTCATGCCAAGTTAATTAAGTATAATGGTTATGTTACTACCGCTAAATAAGTTCACCCTCTATGTTCTCAAAGTAGTCTCATGAGAATGCTCACTCTAATTCTCTTAATTCCGCTATTCTCAAAAATCATAGGGCACTTCCATTAGACTCTTTGGAGAAAATTTGCTGATGGGGCGACTCTTCACCTAGCCATATCAAAGACGAGCATCCCCAGCAAAGTTGGTGATGGTCTTACAAGTATCCTTTAATGATACACTAAACATAGCACATGAAAGCTCTTAGAGTTGCCGCATGTATAGCCACCATCTTTTAGTTGCATGGATGACCACTTCCACTGCAATTTTGAAAAGGCATCCATGTGACTAACCATGATGATTTAGGTTGAATTTATGGCTACTTTCTGACTTCCATAGCTACCACTACACACACACACACACACACACACACACACACACACACACACACACACACACACACACACACACACACACACACACACACAGAGAGAGAGAGAGAGAGAGAGAGAGAGAGAGAGAGAGAGAGAGAGAGAGAGAGAGAGAGAGAGAGAGAGAGAGAGAGAGAGAGAGAGAGAGAGAGAGAGATTTTATTATCGTACTCGAAGGTCAAATATGGCCTATGGGATCAAAGTTACATGTGATGTAGTATGTGTATGTATGATGAGTGACTCTCGATGCTCTAAAATTGTGGTGATGAGAGTTGCAATGGAGAGCCCACATTGTGGGTGGGAGAGGAAAGTGTGTAGGTCTAAGTTATGGCTGAAAATGTGAGATAAGCAAGTTCAAATGTGACCAAAAGCTGAGCACTCTAGTAGTGTGTGGTACTCAGACTCTTGAACTTGCAACAATGAGCATAATGTGCATTCATCCCATAAGACATTTTCTGGATTCGATACCTTGGGAGTATTCATGCCAACAAACATCGCCAAATTAAACATATCAAGCGACAATTGATTACGAAACTTGCTCTTGATCTTGTTCATCTTTGAAAATCCCTCTTCGCATGCTACACTTGAAAGAGGAAGCACTAACAAAGATCTCCAAAGCTTCATAGTCCAAGGAAAAGAATGCTCCCATTCTATATGATTACATGTATCCAACCAAGCTGTATACATATCCTTGCCTTTAAAGCAGTTTCGCATTCTGGTAATAAAAGATAGGTGTTCTCCTTTGCACTCTTGGCTATTGAGCAATGAACTTTGACCTTCCCCAAAGTGTTTGCATAAAACTCCCAGCCATTGTTGTGATATTACATTTACCTTTGCCAAGTCACTGTCATAATCTTTGGGTGAGAAGTACTTTGAAGCTTGAAAAATGTCAAAGTCAAATTTGAAGCGATCCCACAAAGATTGAATTATGCTTCTCACATAGCTTTGACACAAATACATCATGTAAATCATTGCACTATCATATGTTTCATGCGGATTTGCTACATCTCCTTCATACATGGGACCTAAGTGCAAGTAATGATAGTGTACTACATCCTTCTCATCCTTGTACATCATTACCCCCATTTGTGCATGTATTGTTTTTATGAAGCTTTCGGTGTGTCTTGTTCCACTTGCAAAATTAGGACCCAAGAACAACAAACGAAAGGTCTCCATAACGGACGTAATATGGTCTCCAATGCTACATATGTCAACATGAGCCTCTTGAAACTTGCAATTCAAGATATTCAACTCTCCAAGTACATCGGCAAAAAAGTGAAGAAGAAATTGCACCTTGTAATTAGTGAGTGATGCATATAAAGAGGTATCTGCACTCCTCATTACATTCAAGTACGCAGGCATCAGTCGCATAACCTTAATCAAGACCTCACCCTTTGAGAGCCATCTTACATCTTGCATTCCCTTGACAATATCATCTAGAATGGACTTGTCACTCTTTGGAACCACAATATGCATCTTTTGGGGTCTCAATTTTCCCCTTCTACCAATTCCAAAAGCTTTCACCACATCCGCAAGAAAAGCATGTCTCTTGGCAGACCTCGAAGTCCATTCATAAATCTTTCTTGCAATTTTGCCAGTGTACTTGAACTCTTTATGCTTACTAAAAGCATCATTGGATGCAAGAGCTTCTCTATGAGCTATGCAATGAAAGCTTACAAGATGGGGAACCACTCGTTTAAGCCTTGTCACTACCCCTACATGTGAACCTGTCATGACAGTTGCACCATCTGTTGCAATGCCAACCATCTTGGCTATAGCTACATTTTGGCTCTTAAAAAACTCAATCAAAACATCATAAAGAGCTTCTGCAGTAGCATCCCGAGGCTCCAAAAGCTTCACAAACTTTGTACATATGGCCCCATTGCCAGCATCTTCAATGTATGTGACACAGAGAATCATATATTGCTTGACACTAATGTCCGTACTCTCATCCACTTGAATGGAGAAATATGGACTACTCTTTACATCCTGCATCAGTATCTCAAAGTAAACATGCTGAATCGCCTTGCCAAACTGTTTGCCTGCATCTTTCCCAGTGTAAGATGAATACTCATTAGCAAGTGGCATCTTTGGAGTTCTCATAAATCTTTGAAAACTGCATAAATTAGGATACTCCTCAAGAGGCAAGAACCTTTTCATTACATACCAGCTTGTTTGCATGCATGACAGAATGTGTTCCTTTTCGCTATCTGTCATAACAACAACATGCTTTTCAATGGGTAAAGTGCTTCTTCGCTCATGCTCTAACCACAAAAGCTTTGCATCATGATGCTCATCAGAGTCTTCATGCACTTGAAGAGCTGGTTTTTGCAATGAGTGAGCCCCTTCTGGCTTTGCATAAACATTTTTCCTATGAGCGAATGTACACCACTTACACTTGGCTCGTTCATTACCATCTTTGTCGATGATACAATAAGCCCATGGATGAGCTATTTTCCAGCTCTCTAGAAACACTCGACGGTGTTTCTTATTTTTTGCTTCCTCCTTTTGAAGCGCCTCCTCTCCGGTCTCCTTAGGCAAAGCATGCAAACCAATAGACTCATAAAGAGTCCTTTGCTTTTTTCTTTTCTTAGGACGCCCTAGAGCTGCCATAACTTGACTCTAGCTGCTAAGGATAACAAAGTAAAACATACTAAGTATAGCTCAGTTTGCAATTCAAAGACAAAATCGAGGAGACAAAACAATTTGAAAGCAAAACAAATACTGTAACAATACCATTCAAAAGACTCTTTGAAACACAATAGCGAAGAAAAAAGCTAAATATTGCACCTGCGGTCGCCGGTTGACCTCACGATGACAAAGTCTTTTCTTTTCAATCTCTTGCCCCAATCTCGTCGTCAAATGATGCACCATGCAAATCCCTTCTTTTCAAGTTTCTGTAGATTGTTCAGAGAATACAGTTTTGGTCACATTTCATTATTCATAGGCTATAGGCTTATAGCTTTCAAAAACTGAAAATAAACATTTTGACGTTGGCATTGAGCACTTGCCAGGTGACTCAGGTGAGTTCTGCAGACGATGCCAGATGGGGATTCGGGAATCTCGAATCACTTGCAAGCGGCAAGAGCCCGGGCCCTGAGGGCGCAAGTGTGATAGGGAGCAAGAGGGTGCACCACAGTTCTGCTTGGAGTCTTGGAGCTTCTAATCCGCAACATGAAGGTGCGGACTGGGGCGGACTCAGGAGCAGGAACGACGCAGTTGTGGAGTGACTCCCGGCAGTTCTAACTTCTGAGCTTTTGAACCAGGCTGCAGGCAGCTACGCACTGCGCAGACGTTTCTTTCGAACCAGGCGCAGGCAGCGTAGCCTAAAGGGCCAAGGCTATTATCCTCCAAATTTTAATTTGTGTGTACATCGTAAATTTTAAAACTTGTAGTTGTAAGCACTGACTCCCGTAGCCTTGGCAGTGTGGCACTTGTGACTTGCCCATTTTCCCTCTACTTTCCAAATTCCAAGTTTAGTCCCCATTTTGGGCCCAGGCCCCATTGAGCTTTAGCCTTTAACCTTGGCCCTTGACTCTTTTAGGATGAGCATTGGAGCAGTGTCACACCAGTGACTCGTGAGTCGTGAGCTTTAGCTTTAAAATTTGAAGTTTGTAGTGTCTTTTATAACTATTTAACATATATATAAATATATTTATCAAAATTTGTTTTGGACAAGCGATTTTTGTGGATGCCATTCCGTAGACAATATACTCAAAATCTTCCCAATCCACATGGATGGGCGATTTTCCATTCCACAGTGCTGTGGACATCTTGGTTCCTTCTTTGCCGTTCCTATGACAATTTGAAAGCCTTTGGCATGGTGGATGGCCGTCAAATCCTAACGGTGGAGGGGAATCATCAGAGTAGGAGAAAGAGAAGGGGGAAAGTGGAAACGGCAGCAAAACGCGGCAACAGTGGCTTGATTGTGCATCAAAAGGCATGTACAAGGGCTTGCAATGCCATCACCATGGCCATTTTGAAGAAAAAAGTACAAAGAGATTAGTCTGTCAGAGAGCTCCACTTTGCAGGCTTCAAACGACACAAAAAAAGCCACTAATTTGATTAAACTTGACTTTTATAGTGGGGGGCCTTCAACTTTGGAAACTGCCCTCTCATTGGTCCATATGGCATCCCAATTTGGCATCTTTTAAAAGGATGGAGCCGCCTCATTTTTATCTGCACTCTTTTGCTCTCTTGCACTTGAGGGGGGGCATTAGCGATGCCGCTATTGCCCCTAGGCACTATTAACTTTTTTATTTTTTATTTTTTAAAATTTTTCCCTCCTTTATTTTTTACCCTTTGGCCCGGCTTCCTTGACTGATCCACCCTTCACTAACCTTCTTCTCTCTCCTCATTTTCCTCTTGGCCCCTAACTGCTCTTTGATTGCGTTGCCCGATCGGATTCACTTCCTTTCACCCTCTCTCTCTCTCTCTCTCTCTTTCTCTTCTTCATTTCACATGGGGCTCATCCTTGCATTTGACTAGGCTGCGGGCCAGCCGGTTACTCTGGCTGGCCATCTCTCCCTTCTCTCGCAGGAATACCCCCTTAATATGCACCGGGGAGGCATTAGTGCGCTAGCAGCGTGTGAACCTGGCCCGCGTTGGGTGCCTGCCATTTCATCACTTATGGACGCGGACCACCACGCCATCGGGCAGGGCGTCGTCGCTGCCTACACCACCCAAAAGCGCCAATGGTTTGCGCCCCAGGGCTGCCTGCATCTACGCGCAACGCTCAACAGAGCGCCCACCATGGCTAAGGGGATGGGGAGCTCCCTCTCCCCTCGCTTAACACTTTAAGAGCGTCACAACCTATATACTCCATGCTGCTGGGCCTGGCTTGGGCATGTTGGATTTTGCCTGCACCACGTGGCAGCCATCGAAGGCCCCCCTTCCTAGAATGGCTTCCAATGCCCCAAAAAAATCCCTTTGAAAAAAGCCTTATACTAAATTTTTCCCCCCACTTCATAAACTTGCAACCTTCTGGTCTAGGGTCGGATTTCCAAGCCGCAAAGCCCCGTCAGATTCCCACCGTGTCCGCCCCAGGCCCGAAAAATCTTACCACCTTCTGGCCCTTTTGAGCTTGCTATCCGATGCCACCAAAAAACCAAGAAAATTACCTGCTTTGTCCTCCCTAGCACCTGCTGCCAATTTCGACTCGCCATATCTTACTGACCAAGCATCCAATTGACGAGTTGTCGATTTGTGCTAACTCCACATGATGCATACTATCTTCAAGAACCTTGGCGAGGCCAAAAAGTTGCTAGATGGCGCATCCTCTGATACGGTCGACTTGGCCAAAAACTGGCCCCTGGAAAAACTTATGATGGCCATAACTTGCTTTCCAGAGCTCCGATCCGCAATCCGAGAAGACACGCATGCTCCATAATTTGAGCTCTACACATCTATCTGCTCACATCTGTCTGGGCCATTTGTCCCCAGCTGCCCTATCCATCAGGGATTTGCTAAACCTTCTAACTTTGGACTTTCGTATCTTGAGCACCGAGGCTCCGTTTGACGAGTCGTTTGGACCGACTTCTAGAGCACATTGAACACTACATTCCAGAGCACCAACTTGGCACTTTGGAAACCTTCAGATACTATCCCATTTGGGCTGATCTTGAAGCTTTTTTGGCCTAAAGAACCGCTTTAGACATACATTCCCGCTGCCCTTTGGCTGCCCAAGACCTTGGTACCTACCCTAGCCTTTTGCATTGCACCCACCTATAGCCTTTGACTGGCATAGATCACTTTCTAGCTCGGACCTACTTTGGCTGCACCAACGATTTCAGACATTGTGTTAATACAAATGCTCTTTACCCTCTGTAGGGACACTCTAACTTGGCACTTCTCTGCTAAAGAATTTTGTTTAAGTTATCTTTTTGATGAGGTAGTAGGCCCATACACACTGGGCCTACTGCCAAAACCCATTGTGTATGACGCCTGGATAGGGTTGGTACACACACACACATATACACACACACACACACACACACTTGGTCACAACATCTGACCATGATAACTAGTTCTAGTTAAACTAACTCAACGTATTGGTAATGCTACCAAACTATGGATGTAGCTGAAACTTTACCCAACACACTTCTAGCAGTAACTAATACTTTGACTCTGTTACTGCATGATTACAAATAGACTACTCTTAGCGTAAGGTTCTCCACCTTGAGTTTGAAATTACTATATTGTGATTTTCTTGTTGCTGGCTTACTATGCTGTCTTGTTTGCTTGGATTGAAAAAGTACTTCTAATTGCTCCTCCTGGCAGAAACCGTTGTAAGTTTTTTCATTCAATGTCTATTGCCACACTTATAATTACCTCACAGGGTGATTCTAATTGGGTCCTTGATATCGATTATTATTTACATTGCTATCTTGGTTAGTATGGTTTAGTGTGAACGAGAATTTTTAGCATAGGCTCAATAGAAGCAATTTTTTAACATAGGCTCAGTGGGAGCAATCACTGAATTAATATTTGAATTCCTTGTTGCTGGCCTACTATACTATCTTGGTTAGCATGGCTGAATGAGTATCACTAAAAGCCTAACTCAGTGGGAGCTTTCCCTTGTGGATTTAACCCTTAGAATAAGAAATCAGTGGGAACATTCCCTTGAGGTGCTAAGCTTAAAAGGTAAATAGTTTTATAAAAAACTCCCCTTCCTTTTATGGCTCCTCTTGGCATAACACCACCGCGAGGCTGTTTCTATCGCCACTTTTCCCCTTCCCTCCTTTCACTCAACAGGCTCCACGAGTGGTGCTTCCCTTTATGATGATGTTGGTGGCTTGGCCAGGCTTGTAGCTCATCTTGTTCATGATTACTCATCATCTTTAGGGCCCGCTCATGATCTTGATGGGAGTTCTCACAATGGGGATCTTGCATGGTGCGGCCATACCTAGCTTACTTTTCAGTGACGATTGCTGACATACTTCTTTGTTGACACATACCCATCCACTGCCCCTTTATTAAGGTGAGGGGCTCTTCTCCCTTCACTTAGACTTGGGTTTTTTTCTGTCTTTTTCCTTTTAGCATACAGGAAAAGTAGTTATATGTTTTTCGGCGTTGGGTTTTTGATATACTATCCCCTGCTACATTAAAAATGGTTGACTTGGTTGTACTGGGTTAAAAAAAGGGGGAAAGTGAGAATAGGAAGACATTAGAATTGTGCTTGGCTTGCTTGGTTTACTTCTACTCATAGGATCTATATTTAAACTCAAAACCTCTGTTTTAGATAATCTCTTACTCTGTATTGGAAGATTGGATGGATTTTTTGAGAAATGATTTCAAGTTTTGAGTTACAATACCATAAGAAAGCGATTTTCTGTTATGAGTGTTTACTTGGTTTGAATGATTGGAAAACTTTCTTACCTCGGGGTTGATTTGCCTCTTCATAGATAAACTCTAATTTTTTGCTCCCACTCCTGTTCACTTGGTAATCTAGTTCTAAGGAGTTGTGGTTTTACTAGAAATATATACGTACATTTCACAAATAATACCATGATTATCTACTATTATCTAGCTCAATCTGTCTACTGAGGTGGGTGAAATACTGGACACTGGTTTGTATTCTGGAGGGTTATGTGGTGGTTTATATTCTTTTGGAGAGTTACATGGGGATTCTTTTGAGAAATGATTTTGGCTTACATATAAAACCATTGGAAGTGATTTTTTGCTGTTGAAATCTAAGTTTGGAAATTGCAGGTTCTAATCTGGTTATGATTCATACAATTTGCAGATAGTACCATGACTGTCTATTGTTATCTCTCTACTAAGGTGGGGAGGCCCGTTTGCTTTGATTTACCTACAGCCTGTTGCAAATTAGTAGTTGGCTTTTTAGGGTCTTGGTTATCTGGCTTAGCCCTGATATTTTTTGACCACAACTAAGCTCTTGGGGGTACTGCCATAAATTATGTGTAAACTCTATACATACATACATATTTTGGTTTTGATGCTCTACTGAAAAATTGGCATAGGATTCGACCGACATATGGATATAGATTTGGCTATATGTAGGTATAGTTTGAGGTGGCCTGCTTTATGGCTGGCTCTGGCTAGTACTTCTCTGACTCTAGCTGGTACTTCTTTGGGCTGATAGTTCAACTATTATTTTAAAACTCAAAAGGAAACCCTTTTATGGTATTTAGTGTAATGCTGATAAGTGTGCATACCTGTTGCAGAGTACTGGAATACTCAGAAACTTCCAGTTCTTGATGTCTAGCCTATATCTGGTCTCGAGATACTCCTAGTTGATTCTAGCCCTTTGATCAGTGTCATGCTAACTCAACTGAATCTTTCACTTCTAGGCTTTGTTGATATTGTGATATGGGGGAGACTGTTCTGAGAATTTTAAAAAATCTGACCTACATATGACTGGCTTAGATCTGGTTTTATTAACCTTATTCATACATACAGAGTTCTTGGTGGTGATGTTGCCATTAAATATATGTATAAATTATACATATTCTGGCTTTGTTACTGATCTGGTTTTTTTACTTAAAACATATAGGTACTAATTTGGTTCTTTTAGTGGTACTTTACTACATGGTTTTGCTGCACTGAGGAGTTGAAGTCTTACTTGAAATTTCTGAGAAAATATCTTTTATGATCTAGGCAGATCTGCTCACTTGGTCTCTATGGTTTAACAAAAATAATAAAATATTGATATTTGGATTCAACACAAACAGGTTGGAATTTCTCTGGCCAAATAAGACATAAATCTGGATAATTGTACTTTGGGCCTGATTACCGAGCTTGAGAAAAAACCATGTAAAACTTTTGTTGTTATATTAAAATACCTTATTGATGGATCATTGTGGCACTGATTAAGGGGTGACTTGCGTGTATTTTTACCATAAGAAATGATATCCATTTTTTGTGGCTCTGGCTGATACTTTCTAGGCAGATAAATCTAGCTGCTATTTTGATACTAAAGAAAATCTCTTTATGGTACTTAATGGGCGTTGATAGGTGAACATGCCTATTGCAAATTAAAAGATGACTCATTTAACTCAGGTTCTTGATGGCTGACCTAAACCTGGGTTTTTTCATATAATGTTTAGCTAAAGAAATACAGAGAATGATATGGAGTAGTCGTCTTCTTCTCACAATAAATGATTATCATAAAGAATAACTTCTATAACATATGAAGCAATTCTGGTAGGATTACTTTGTCTATAGAAAAACCTTGAAATATTATCTACTTTAATGTAGATGACAGTAGCTAGTCTAATAATTTTTAAGTTTGACATGGATAACAACTGATAGGTTCTTTGAAGCCCGCCATACGTAGCCAAGTCTAACATATATGTTGTCTTGACTATATGGATGCAGGTGAGGATTCTATCTTGGCTTAAAAGTGTTTAGCATGCTGCAGTCCAACCTTAATAGCACTTGATGATTCGACTGGGATAGTTATGATACCTTTGTATAAACTCATTTGGAATGATACCTCATTCTTATTATGCAGTACAATTATGAATCTAAGACTGAGTTGTTTCTGTACAAATCTTTGCCTAGACATCTTTAGCCCGTCGTCTGCTGAACGTCTTGTTCCTTGGTGTGTATTTATTAAAGTTTAAAATAGCTACACACACACACACACACCCACACACACACACACACACACACACACACACACACACACACACACACACACACACACACACATATCTAGAGGACAATGCCTCGGCTAGCCCTTGGCCAACTTCTTCCCTCTCTAAAGAAAACCTACTTCAGGTTGTACTGTATCCACATGGAATCCTTTTGGTAGTTTGTGACTTGACGTTTATTGAAGTTTGGTTAACTCAATAAGTTATTGCACTGTCCTATTTATAATTTTACACCTACCTGGTAAATACACATAGCTTGATACATGCCAATAATGTAATTTTTAATTTTATTCTCTTTTTGGTTGATCCCTACTTAGCTTGTAACATGTATAATGGGACTGCTGCTTAGCTGGCCATCTTCATGAAGATAGTGGGTCTCCAACCTAATAAAATGATACCTTAGTTATTGCTCACCAAAAATCGTAGTGGCATGTAAATAGTTGTACACGTTGTCAGGAGTTTTTTGGAGCAAGGGATTGCGCATATGTACATACACATGCATGGTGCATCAAATAAAGGATTGCCCATTTTCCTTAGCCAGGTGGTTATGTGGGGCCCACATGTGTACAAGTAGGACAGCATGTACATAGTGCATCGATTTTCACTATTACCAGTACCACTGTGTTTTTCTACAATAATGAGGAGTTTACAGCGTGTAAAACTTCTCGAGGAAGCTATCCGCGGGCCGACGACGTGAGGTCAGCACGTGCGTCAGATGGCATCTAGTGGCGTCAGGAGGGCGAACGAGGTCAATATTTGCACGCGGATGAGGACGGACACAACGTGGGTGTTTTCTGGTGAGAGTTATGCAGAAAGGTCATCATTAGGACCACTTTTTGGGGCCACTTCACGTGGTGGCGAGATGCATTATTGGAAAAAAGCTGAGTGCCAGGTGTGCGAATGATGCAAAAAGGTGACAACTATGCACTGCGAGGTCAGTTTTTGGCCTGTTCGGGGTCCGTTTGAGGTCATCTAAAAGGCCAAGGGTGCCCAAGTAAAAAAGCTAAGTGTGGGAACTGAAAAAACTGAGAGAAGACCAGAAAAAACGTGGAGAAGAGAGGAGGAACAGTCGCAGGTGTGTTTTTGCCCATTTTGGAGCCTGTTTTGGCCGTAAACTGCTCATCCGAGGTCGGATTTGAGCACCTTTGACATTGTAGACTGGGATTTTGGGCCGTTCCGGATGCGATGGCGCTGTCCATTTTGCCAAATTCCTCACTCTTTTTCTGTTGTTTTTCTGTGTAAGTTTCTCCTATGAGCGAAGTTTCTGCTCCAGTTTGTGATTATATCTAGCTTATTTTACCCATACTGTGTGAGCTGTTTGCCCCATTGGTGTTGGCCCAAGCTCATTTGTATCTAAACATCAGAAGTTCTCCTCTTTTGAGCTGAGTTTTTGTGTGTGTGTGTGTGTGTGTATCTCTGTGTGGAGTGGGCAAGTGGATAGTCTCTCTCCTCTCACTCCAGAGGTGTGTTCCCTGTCTCGGCCAGGTGTGTTGTGTAAGCCGAGTGGTGCCCCATAGTGTGTGTGTGTATCTTCCCAAGAGTGTGTGTCGGGTCGTTATAGAGGCGCTGTGTGTGTTTTCATCCCGCTCACATTCTTTTGGTGCCCCCACTGAGGATCTTCTTCGAGTACCTTCTGCTTCGAGCTTCGAGCTTTGAGCTTCGGGATTACAGGTTGCAGGTTGCAGATTACAGGTTACAGGTTACAGGGACAGGTACAGGTACAGGTGATTCACACAGGTACAGGTAGCTGGAGTACAGTGATATACTAGCAGTGATGTCACTTGCAGTTGTTGTGGGAATGCATCACTTGCGCCTATTTGAGCGCATTGTCTGCTGGATTGTACGTTACTTGTGGAAACTGCCATTGTACGCATTTGTGGAGCCATACTTGGTTGTATTTGGCAGTCCCAACCATTTCTGAGACTTGGTCTGGAAGATAGTCATTTCTGAGACTTGACTATATGCGATTTGCATTAGCCTTCGTGTGAGGGTCGATAGCGTGAGGTTTTTATTGAGCTGGGGGATTCTCAAATGTGGAGATCCTTTCGGTGATACAGGTAGCTGGAGCACCCTTTTCGTGACCTCGCCATAGGCTATGTACTAGTGAGTCCTATTTGATGCTCGGGTTCTATTGTTGGCAGTTTATGCATACAGATACAGTCTATATTTTGGGTTCTCATTGCTCTACTTCTGGGGAAACTCTGGCGAAATTTTCCCAAGGTATGATGGCTGGTTTTTTGGTATTTTGAGCCATTTATGCTGTTATGCTGCTGAAATTCTGGCAAAATCA
Organism: Adiantum capillus-veneris; assembly: GCF_014529385.1. Taxonomy (NCBI): domain Eukaryota; kingdom Viridiplantae; phylum Streptophyta; class Polypodiopsida; order Polypodiales; family Pteridaceae; genus Adiantum; species Adiantum capillus-veneris. The sequence continues at coordinate 104,838,246 of NC_140947.1, read as the reverse complement.
GAGGTTGAGTCAGGTGTGCCTTCTTGGGAGCTTCATGGTTGGCTTTAATGGATGATCAAAATGGCCCTCAATTCACTCCTTTTCATTTAACTCAGAGAATCCAGATAAATGTTCATGTGTCCAGGAAGATTTTTTTCCAGCAGCGCATAGTCTTTATGTTCGGGCCAAGAAGATTAAGGGAGATACTGGAATGTCCTTTGCCTGTTGTAATTCCGATGATCAACTATGAAAACTCATTTGATGTGCATGTGTTTGTCCTTATCTAAAGACAAGCTCCATTGAATTTTCTGGGGATTGAGTAGTGAAAAGTTTTGGGTTCTTGCACCTGTGTTCAAAGAGGTTCTTAAAGCATCATAATTTGGGTAGCCATGGCTTTCTCTTATCCGGAGTTTCATGGAAGAAGTGATGAAGATGTGGAAGAATTTTTGGAAAAGATGGAGGTTGCCTGCATTAGCAACCAGATTCATGACCCTGCGCAGATGTTATGCCTTCTCCAAATTTGTTTGAAGAGTGATGCACGAGTTTGGTCTAAAGCATTTGAAGAGGAGTTGCGTGTGGCTGATCCACCTGTAAGGTTGAGTTGGGACAATCTACGACATGGGTTGGAAGTGGAGTTTGTGAAGATAGAAGATCCTGACAAGGTGTGGCAAGAAGTACAGGCTTTGGTGCAAAAGGAAGGTGAGCCAGTAGATGCGTACATACGTAAGTTTTCGTTGGCATGGGAGCGAATGTGCAAGGCCTTAGCACCACAGGTACCCCCGCCTGACATGATGAAGAAGGACAGGTTCTTGGCTGGTCTTTGGGATAATATACGTTGGAGAGTGGAGCTAAAGAAGCCTAGGACATATGAAGATGCACTAGAGGTATCAAGGAACAAAGAGTGGAAGTTGAGGAAAATGAGCCAGTTAGGGGTGGAGTCTTTGCCCATGAGGTCTGAATTTCAGCCTATAGACTCTTTACAAGGTCGTATGTCAGGGGTTCATCATGAACCAGTGGTTCCTGTTACTACTCAGGTTATGCCAGCAGTGGTCACTACAGCAGTGCAAGATGATGGCCTAAGGCAAGACATGAGGCAAGTGGTTGATTTGATGAAGAATCTCAGCCTAAACATGCTAGGTCAAGTGGGAAATAATCGAGGTCGAGGGAGGTTTGCAAATCAGCCAGGAGGTGAAGAAAGGCCTAGGAATGGTGTTGGACAAAGCAATGGTAGGTTTTGGAGGCAGACGCCCACATGTTATAATTGTGGAGAGTTGGGTCACATCAGCCCTCAATGTGATAAGCCACCAAGGATGGGGGGAGACATGTATCCATTGCCAAGACAGGTGCTAACTAGGTCAAATGATTATGGCATCGAAATTAAGGGAGACGAAGGAACCAGTGGACTGACCCAAGAGGAAAAGGGAAAGACAAAAGTGCTAAGTGTAGTCACCTTGGAGAAGGCATCAAAGCTAAAGGATACATTAGTGATGCCTATTGGGAAGAGGACCACAGAGGATAAGGAAGGAAGAAGTGCCTCAGGTCCTAGTAAGAAGAAAGGAAAGAGCCATGAAGGCGAGGATGTCAAGGCCAAGAGGAAAAGGAGAGCTCGTCGAAAGTTTCATGTTTCAGATTTTCCACTAGGGGATGGGCAATTAAGCTATGACTTGAAGGAGGATCTGACGAGCAGGAAGGCAGATGTTACTTTTGGGCAGCTTATAGAGATGGTGCCTAAGCTAAAGCGACAGTGGAAGAGGATGGTTAGCCCAATGGAGAAAGAGCCAGAGAGAGGTTCAGTGAAGGTGTTGGCAATGGACGAGCTACCAGATATTTGTCCAATAGTAGATGTGTGGCATAAAAGGAAAAATTTGGGACAAGGTTATGTGGATGGTGGAGCCCAAATATGCGTCATAACACACTCATGCGTTGAGAAGATGGGTCTCACAGTGGCTGGGGTGTCAGGTTTTCGGATCAGATTAGCAAACCATCAAAAAGTAAAATGCTTGGGTGTTGTAAAGAGCTTAGAAGTGGAGGCATATGATGCAAAGGCAGTGGTTGATTTTCATGTGATGCGAGGAGGGTTGGGAGCATATCCTATTATACTGGGCAGACCATGGTTACGTGCAGTGGGAGATGTTCAAGATTGGCGACATGGTACGATTAGCCTCTATGGAAAGACAGGTACCAAGAAGCTTTATAATATGGACACAAGGAAACGATTAGAGGAGCTTTATGAAGATGAGGATGAGTCTAGTGATGAAGACTCTTCCACGGTGACAGATGAGGACAGTGATAGCACTACCAGCAGTGATGAGGATGCTGATGTTGCATTTCTTTTGATGGATAAAGAAATCCAGGAGTGTGGTTTAGTTGCATTTGCGAATGAGGTTGAAGATGAAAGTGAAGGGCCTTATGAAGTGATTGAAGGGCTGATGCAAACCAAGGTTGAGCTGTCAAAGAAGCAGGAATTAATGACGCAAATGATTAGTGGAGACCTCTCAGCTATGGAGAAGGATATATTTTTGCATATGCTGGCTAGTTTTCCTGATTTGTTCATTACTTCATATGAAGAGATCAGAGGGTTCAAGGGTGAAGAGATGCATATAGAGCTGAAAGAAGGTGCTAAGCCAGTGCGGCAAAGGCTAAGAAGGATGGGTCAAGAGCAAATGGAAGCCTTGCGAGAAGAGGTGGACAAGTTATTGAAGGCAGGGTTCATAGTTCCAGTGGAGACCATAGAATGGGTGAGTCCAGTAGTAGTCAGTCCAAAGAAGGATGGGAAGTGGAGGATCTATGTGGATTTTAAACCCTTAAATGAAGCCACTAAGAAGAACCCATATCCTCTTCCATTCATCGATCAGATCTTGGATTCAGTGGCAGGTTATGAGAGGTACAGTGTGTGTGATGGTTTTTCAGGCTATTTTCAATTGAAGATTGCTCTTAAAGACCGCACAAAGACAACTTTTATTACGCCATGGGGCTGCTATTGCTACACAGTATTGCCATTTGGGTTGTCAAATGGACCTTCCTTCTATCAAGAGAGAGCAAATTGGGTGTTGGAACCATTCATTGGTAGTTGTGTTAAAGCTTTTATGGATGACTTCTGTGTCTATAGCAGTAGGGCTGATCACCATGAGAAGCTACAGATGGTATTCGCTCGATATGATGAATGTGGAGGACAACTAAATCCAAAGAAATGTCATCTAGCACAGCCAAGGGTGAAGTTATTGGGCCATATGGTGTCAGAAAATGGCATTGAGGCTGATCCAGACAAGGTTAAGTCTATTATTCTTCTTCCATCACCTACGAGTACGAAGCAATTGGCAACCTTTATACACAAAGTGAAGTACATGGCACGGTTTATTCCATTGTCTTCACAGCTTCTTTATCCATTACAGCAAGTGGCAAAGCATGATCCATTGCAATGGGATGACAAGTGTGAAGAAGTGTTTCAAGAGGTGAAAGAGGTGTTAGGGGGGTTGTCAGCCATGCAGGCTCCTGATTGGGAGAAAGTTTTTTATGTAAATCCATCAGTAGGGGATGATGCCATTGGAGCCATGCTATTGCAAAAGGGGAAGGGCAGCCATTATATGAGGCCAGTGTATTGTGCAAGCCGAGTGAAGTTGGTAGCGGAGAGAAAGTTATCGGAAGTAGAGCTAGTGATGGCCAGTGTAATATTTGCTTGTCGACGATTTCGTCATTACTTGCTACCACGGCCTTTTGTTTTCTTGACGAGTTATGCCTTTTTGCCACAATTAATTAATGGTACTAACATGTCAAATGTGGTGAAGAAATGGGTAATTGAGCTGCAAGAGTTTGAGTTCTCTTTTCTAGTGGAAGATAGTACAAGGGCTACCCTAGCTGATTTGTTGACCTACAAGGAGAATCCCCTTATTGTTAAGGAAGAGGTGGTGAGAAAGGTAGTTGAAGAAGTGCCACAGATTAGCAATGCACATGTGTTGTTCTTTGATGGTTCATACAGAAAGAGCCACGATGCAGCCACGATGCAGCTTCAGGGGGTATAGCACTTTATGATCCAGAGGGGAAGCTAGTATGCAAGAGAGGGTTCAAATTGGATGCGCATAGTAACAATGAGGCTGAATATGCTACATTGGAAGCCGGATTACACATTTGTTTGAAGCATGGGGTTCGAAGGTTGAGCATAAAAGGTGATGCCTTGTTAGTGGTGAAGCAAGTGCTGGGTGTGTGGAAGAGCAAGAACACCTCATTGAAGGAAATGTGCTTCAGAATTAAAGGCCTGTTAAAAAAGTTCGAAGCATGGAGCATCAGACACATTGAACGTGCTCTAAATGGAGAGGCACATGAAGCAGCTCAAGGCATGATTGGGGAGCTATTTGTGTTGAGGACCACCTTACCTCTTTATCATGGCCGGGAAAGTTTGGCTCAAGAAGAGGAGTTTTTGCTAACAGGAATCATTCCAAAGGAGATTCAGAAGTCTAAGAAGTATGGCTTTGTGCGTAGAGCATACAGGTACAAATTGATTGGTGATGTCTTATACATGAAATGGGCTGATCTTGTGTTGAGACGTGTACCTTGGCGGGAGGAGCTTTACAGAGTGTTGGAAGAGAATCATGAAGGCGCATGTGGTGGCCATTTTGCTCTAAAGATCACCTTGCATAAGATTTTGCAAGAGGGGTATGTATGGCCTAGTTTGCACAAGGATGTTCACCATTGGTGTAGGTCTTGCAATAGGTGTCAAGCATTTGGGAAGAGAGTGTTGAAGCCAGAGCTACGAAAAACCATTATGGCGTTTGATGTGTTTGAAAAGTGAGGGATTGATGCAATAGGCCCGTTACCTATCACAAGCAGGGGCAAAAGCTATATCTTGACGGCAGTGGACTATCTCTCTAGATGGGCAGAGGCTATAGCAGTAAAACAGATCACTGCAAAGGATGTGGCAAAATTTGTGTATGATGAAATATGTTGCAAGTTTGGGGTGCCATTAGAGCTACTTTCAGATAAGGGGCCAGGATTTAGAGCTAAACTGCTAGACTTCTTATGCACAAAGATGAAGATTAGACACCAGCATACCACTCCTTATTACCCACAGTGTAATGGCTTAAATGAAAGATTCAATGGTGAGTTGGTACAGATTCTTTCGAAAGTGACAGAGCACCAAGGAAAGAATTGGGATTTGGAATTGCCTAGTGCATTATGGGCTTACCGTACTTCGGTGAAGACAGGTACAGGGTTTACTCCATTTCATTTGGTGTATGGAAAAGAAGCACTATTGCCTGTGGAAGTAGAGTTGCCTGCGGTCAAAATGTTGGAGAAGTTGCTTGGGCCGCCTAGTGATGCATTCAAAGAGAGGCTCTTGCAGTTACAAGAGGTCCAGTTGGATAGGATGAGCGCATTGGAGCATTATGGGCAGATGCAGGATAAGGCTTTGGCAAAGATAAATGAAAAGGTCAAAAGTAAGGGTATCAAGAAGCATGACTTGGTTTTGCGCTACAACAGCAAACTGGACAACACCTTCCAAAAGAAGTTTCAAATTAAGTGGGAAGGCCCTTTCAAGGTAGTGGAGTGTTTCCCGAATGGTACATATCAGTTGGCTAACCTGGATGGGATTTTACATACGTCAAGGGTAAATGGATTGCGTCTTAAGTTGTATCATGCCAGGTTGATGATGGTGGAGCAAGATGAGTTTTCTGAAGAGCGAGTGATGTCTGTGAGGGATGAGGAGACCTGTGATGCGGCGAGTCTCATATCTCTCTTTGCTGCTGCTGATCATGAATGATCTAGCAGGCTAGGGGGTGGGCAAATTATGTCAGGAGTTTTTTGGAGCAAGGGATTGCGCATATGTACATACACATGCATGGTGCATCAAATAAAGGATTGCCCATTTTCCTTAGCCAGGTGGTTATGTGGGGCCCACATGTGTACAAGTAGGACAGCATGTACATAGTGCATCGATTTTCACTATTACCAGTACCACTGTGTTTTTCTACAATAATGAGGAGTTTATAGCGTGTAAAACTTCTCGAGGAAGCTATCCGCGGGCCGACGACGTGAGGTCAGCACGTGCGTCAGATGGCATCTAGTGGCGTCAGGAGGGCGAACGAGGTCAATATTTGCACGCGGATGAGGACGGACACAACGTGGGTGTTTTCTGGTGAGAGTTATGCAGAAAGTTCATCATTAGGACCACTTTTTGGGGCCACTTCACGTGGTGGCGAGATGCATTATTGGAAAAAAGCTGAGTGCCAGGTGTGCGAATGATGCAAAAAGGTGACAACTATGCACTGCGAGGTCAGTTTTTGGCCTGTTCGGGGTCCGTTTGAGGTCATCTAAAAGGCCAAGGGTGCCCAAGTAAAAAAGCTAAGTGTGGGAACTGAAAAAACTGAGAGAAGACCAGAAAAAACGTGGAGAAGAGAGGAGGAACAGCCGCAGGTGTGTTTTTGCCCATTTTGGAGCCTGTTTTGGCCGTAAACTGCTCATCCGAGGTCGGATTTGAGCACTTTGACATTGTAAACTGGGGTTTTGGGCCGTTCCGGACGCGATGGCGCTGTCCATTTTGCCAAATTCCTCACTCTTTTTCTGCTATTTTTCTGTGTAAGTTTCTCCTATGAGCGAAGTTTCTGCTCCAGTTTGTGATTATATCTGGCTTATTTTACCCATACTGTGTGAGCTGTTTGCCCCATTGGTGTTGGCCCAAGCTCATTTGTATCTAAACATCAGAAGTTCTCCTCTTTTGAGCTGAGTTTTTGTGTGTGTGTGTGTGTGTGTGTGTGTCTCTGTGTGGAGTGGGCAAGTGGATAGTCTCTCTCCTCTCACTCCAGAGGTGTGTTCCCTGTCTCGGCTAGGTGTGTTGTGTAAGCCGAGTGGTGCCCCATAGTGTGTGTGTGTATCTTCCCAAGAGTGTGTGTCGGGTCGTTATAGAGGCACTGTGTGTGTTTTCATCCCGCTCACAACGTTGTTATGTTGGCCCATGTGTGCTTCTGCATGTATCTTCTCTTTTGCATAACCTGTATTACCGGGGTCAAAGTGTTACACACACATAGCTATTTATTCACACACACACACACACACACACACACACACACACACACACACACACACACACACACACACACATACACTCGTATGCTTAAGTGCACGCTCGTGTACACACACACACACACACACACACACACACACACACACACACACACACACACACACACACACACACACACACACACCTACAGCTCAAAATGGAGTCTTCATTACTAGAAGCTTCTTGGCTCATCCATCCTAGAAAACAATGGCGACCACTTCTGCTTGCTGTGACTAGTGTAGTTACGACTAAGTACATGATATCTAATAATCTCCTGCTTTGCTCATTACTTCAAACTGATGGAGGCCTCTTCAACTTAGCAGGTAGGTCTCTCTACCTACTGAGAATTTTTGGGTCATATATTTACTGATTGGTATAACATACATAAAAGAGAAGATATTATGACTATCATATTTATCAAGTTTAGAACCAGGTTGGTAGCATGATAAAGGAATTTCTTACTGGTCTTTCTTTAAATCATTTTTAGTAGATATCTGATGTATAGCAACATAAAACATTGTAGGTATACCATAATGAAGCTACATAAAAAACTAAAGCAAGAGTTGAGGTTGGCGATATCTGGTCTTTTTACATAATGCAATGACTAGAGATGAATATACTGCTGGTTGTTGTCACAATTTGAGTTGTTGTCTTTTAATACTTACATTTAGTGGTGACATCATTGCATTAAAATTGGTGACTTATCCATAGCTAGAAATGGTAATTTTTGAAGCATTACATAAGAATACAAGTACTTAGAGATTACATGCACTTGTGAACTCAACCAGGCTAGCTCATGAATGTACCATTTCATTGATTGGAGTTTCTTGCATGATTGTAAATTTAGATTTTGACATGGGCTCACGAATGGGGTTGACTATCCATAGATTGTACAGATCCTTTGTCGCCCCAATACGATCGCACATCTAGATTCATTTGAGATCCAGTCTCAAATTCCTCTATTGGTGGTAGAAACACTCCTCGTTCATCACCAATCTTGTCTACTAGTCTTCTTAGGTCATCGGCTTCATTGGCCTCTCTGACTTGTTTCCACAATTCGTCAAGACCATCTATCTCTTTACATTCCTCAGGTATAGCTTGGTGAAATCCCTCGAAAGAGTTATCCATGGTATTCAGTACTATCCTTGGTTCTAATGCTGGGTCTTTGAGGTTTGTTCTGTGCTCATGACTAGAATTTGGCTCTTTTAGTTCCTAGTTTGGTGGGATTACTTGTGTAGGCATGACACGGATCACATCCTCATGTTTTTCAACTAGTGGTACTTGTAAAACTTGGGCTGTTTGAATCATTTTCTGGCACATTTCAAACCTTTGCTTTTCTAGTTCCGCATAGGGATATGTCATCCACCTGTGTTCTTGGGTTTGGTTGTTTTTGATCCTCACATCATAGGCTTTCAAGAGGGCATCTAATGTCTCATTAACCTTCTCTGCCAACACAGATCCTCCTGAACTAGCACTTCTCGGTTTCTCATCCGTGGATGGTTCTTCTAGAAGTTTAACCATCTGTGTAAGAGAAGGTGCCTCCTTTTCCTCATGTTGTTTTATCTTCTCCTCAGCTTCGGTAAGCTTCTCAGCTAGGGATTTTTTCTCTTGTTCCCTGCGTGCTTTCATCCTAGTCTTTCTAGCTTTCCAACTATTTCGTTTGCTCTTGGTTTTCTGACTAGGTGCGTCTATCTTTGGTCCATCATCTTTCTTTGGACTCATGTCACTTTCCGTGTTCTTTGTCTCTAGATTCTCATCAGCTTTCTTTTGAGCTTGTGCTCTCGTAACTACTTGAACTGGTACAACATTTTCATTTTCTGAGCTACTAGGGAGCTGAACAATCCCTAATACATTTGTCATGATTTTCCTGATTTGGTTTGGGTTTTTCGGGCAATCGGGGATCAAGTGAGTGATGCCACACTCAAGACAACAGGCATTTACTTCAGTGATCTCCGTATGAGGACATTGTTTGACCAAGTGGTTGTCACGACTTTTGGGACAATCTGTCTCTGATTGAGGAGATTCTTTTAGCATTTCCTCTTGGCTATAAGCAAGCTTTGACCTAGATAAGCCCTTATTTGCAATGAATCGCAATGTCCTTTCGTCCATTTCATACCTTCTTTCTTTTGACTGAAACCCAGGAGGTGGAGGTTGTACCGGCCTCACCACGCCATGTGTTTCTCTCACATTTTGTTGCTCCGAAGGGTAGTACTCACTTTGGTTGCTATACCACATTGTAGCTGGTACTGGCATTGGTTTATTTGATGCTTCCATCATTGGCATGTATCTCATGTCTACCTGCATTCTAGCACCTGGCAGCAGAGGTTGTTGTCCTAAGACAAGCTATGGCCTTAAAACTCCTACTGGTCTTGGCACATTCCCCGTAATGTATCTAGTGTTGAGATGTCGAGCTCTACACCTTGAGCTGGCATCCACTACGGGTCTTGGCCGCTTACGGCATTTACTCACTGGCGCGTTAGGTGACCGACACGGAGGATCTCTGCCAGTGATTCTACAGCTGGACTACACTTATAGTGCCAGCCTAGTACGCTTCTAGTGAGTTCACACTTAGTGACCGCATGTACATATGTGCTACTTTTCAGCTTTAGCACTTAGTCATTTTGTACTCTCTTTTCTGTGAAGAAGAAGAAGAAGCTTTCCATCTCTGTGTGCTTTGTGCTTGTCTTGTGTAGCTCTTTTGCATCCTTATTCTTTACATGGTATCAGAGCCTGGTGCAGGCAAGAGAGGCTAAGAGAGCAAGAGCATTACAATCCCTTCGTTCGCAATCCACGACCAGATGCCGAAGGCGCCTCGTGCAGCGAAATTTTTTTTAGGGGTTTTTCGCACAAGTTTCTGAACAGGTCTCCAAAGTGCAGTATACAGAGATTTACTGTACAAGTACAGTTGTTGTATGTACGCTTGATTGTGGACACTCGTTGAGTGTAGAAAGCGTTACAAGAACCACGATAGCAGGTTCAGCAGATTTGCAAGTTTTTGCAGATTGTAGCTATTTTGTCTTAGTGCTTCAAGATGTCTGACGGTTTCAGTCAGATTGTTACTGAGAAGCTTGAGAAAAATAACTACCCTGCATGGAAGTTCAGAATAACAAATTTCCTAAAAGGAAAAGGTTATTGGGACTATGTAGAAGGAGACAATGAAAAGGAACCAGAGATTCCCGAGGCAAATGCTACAGCAGAACAAAGGAAAGCTTTGAGGGACTGGCAACAAGGCCAGATCAAAGTGATGTATTGGCTGTCTATGAGCATCACAGATGGCATGATGGGCTATCTACAGGATGCTGAAACCCCCGCCATTGCATGGAGAAACTTAGGCAGAGTGTTCGAGGTGAACACCAAGGCCAGGAAGCTTCAACTAAAGTCGGAGCTAAATCAGGTTAAGAGGAACAACCTCTCAATCAATGATTATGCCTTGAAGATCAAGAGTATCATTGAGGCTCTTGGATCTATTAAAGTGTCAGTGGAAGACGATGACATTGTCCGTGCATGCTTGGATGGTCTAGGAGATGAGTATGTACATTTTAGGTCTTCCATGAATACAAGAGACGACATCCCCGTGTTCCAAGATTTGATTTCTATGCTTATTCTTGAGGAGAAGAACCTTGACACATCTTCTTCTCATGGCAGAAATAATTCTGAACAGGCCTTCTATTCTAACTCCAACAGAGGTAGAGGTAGAGGTCGTGGTCGAGGCCCAAGGGGTTGCAGGGGCCAATTTCTGGAAGGTCAATCAAATCAAAACAATACAGGTGGCAGGGGAAACCAGTCTCAAGGCAGGGGGAGTCAAAGAGGTCGTGGTGCAGGATCAAGCAGGCAGCAACATACTCCAGATAGTAGAGAATGTTGGACTTGTGGTGAAAGAGGTCACATGTCACGTGACTGTCCAAAGGGAAAAGCAAGTAGAAAGAGAGAACAGGGCAACTATGCATCTACTAGCAGAGTTGCAGATGACAACAAAAACGAGCGCATGTTTGTTATGCAGCATGTAATGAATACAATGACTGCAGAGAATTCCACCCAAGATGATGTTTGGTATGTGGATTCAGGTGCCTCTAATCACATGACGTCTCGTGGAGAGTGGTTTAGAGATATGCGCAAACCAGATGTGTCAGGCTATGTGCAGACAGGAGATGATACAGCTCACCCCATTGCTCATGTAGGGGACATACCTCTAAATACGAAGAGTGGGAAATCAAAGTACTTAGCAGATGTACTTCATGTCCCAAACATTACAAAGAATCTTGTTTCTGTTGGACAAATGGTTGAGCAGGGTTTGCAGGTTCGCTTCAATCCAAATGGCTGTTATGTAGAAGATTTCCAGAATGGCTGTAAGCTGATCACAGAGGGCAAATGTGTGGGCAGAATGTTTACGCTGAATGTAGACATGCCTGAGGTAAAAGCTGCATTATTTGCACAGGGCACAGGTGTTGTGGCTGATGTTGACATTTGGCACAAACGCATTGGCCATGTCAATGAGCAGAGATTGCGCAGCATGCAATCAAAACAGATTGTAAAAGGTTTGCCCAAATTCAAGGTGGATGGTATGCATAAAGTGTGTGCAGCATGCCAGTTTGGAAAACAGTCAAAGGGCTCATTTCCACATGAGCGCAATGTATGTAAAAGGCCACTTGAGGTGGTGCATACAGATGTTTGGGGTCCAACCGATACTGCAAGTATACATGGTTGCAGGTATTATGTCTCTTTCATTGATGACCATACAAGGAAAGTATGGGTCTACTTCATGCGTAACAAAAGTGAAGTGTTTGGTCACTTTCAAGACTTCAAAGTCATGATTGAGAAGGAGACAGATATGCAAATCAAGACATTGAGGTCAGATGGAGGGGGAGAGTACTTCTCCAATGATTTTTCAGATTTTCTGCGAATGCATGGTATACACAGGCAGTTTACATGCAGATATACTCCACAGCAGAATGGGGTCGCAGAAAGGAAAAACAGGCACATTGCAGAGGTTGCACGTGCATTGATGAATGAGAAGAACATGCCTCATCATTTCTGGGCTGAAGCTGTAAATACAGCTGTGTACATTATGAACAGGACACCTACAGCTGCGGTGCATGATGTAACACCTGAGGAAAAGTTTACAGGTACAAAGCCTGATTTGGCACACTTGAAAGTGTTTGGCTGCATAGCTTACGTGCATGTACCAGATGAGTTGCGTAGGAAATTGGATCCTAAAGCAGAGAAATGTATTCTTGTGGGATATTCCCTTGAACAAAAGGGATATAGGTGCTACAATCCTACTACACGAGAATTACGAGTGAGCAAAGATGTAGTCTTTGATGAGATGAGCAGCTGGTACAGTAATGCACATGGCACTATTGGGGCTGATGTAAAAGATGATGTGGTTGTACAAAATGTGAGGCCACAGTCACAGGTTTTGAGTGGACCACAAGAGTCCTCTTCTCGTGGCTCTGTTGAGAAACCATGGAATGGTAGACTACGTACGCAGGTTACTCCACCAACAGGTACAGGGAATGTATCACGAAAAGGAAAGGAAAAGGTTGATGAACCTCCCTTTATGGTTGATGCATCATCAGGTTTTTCACATGTAGACATGGATTCAGATGGTTCTGAACAAAGTCTTGATGAGGAATTTGGAATTCCGGCTGTCAGGACACCTGGTGTAAGGAAAGTACAAGAAGATGCTAGAGGGCAAAGGAGTGACCCAGGACCGCGCAGATCTAATAGAGTCAGAAATCCAGTTCAGAAATTGACTTATGATGGGTATCTAGCGCATCACCAAGCCTACATGGCTAAGGTGATACAGGATGTGGAGCCCACATGTTTTGAGGATGCAGTTGGAAATGTGCATTGGGATGATGCAATGAATGAAGAGATGGCTGCATTGGAAGCAAATGACACATGGGAGTTGGTGCCATTGCCAAGTGGCAAGAAAGCTATTGGCTATAAATGGGTGTATAAAACCAAGCATAAGGCTGATGGTAACATTGAGCGTCACAAGGCAAGGCTGGTCGCAAAGGGTTATGCACAGACGTATGGCATAGACTATGAGGAGACCTTTGCTCCAGTGGCAAAGATGACGACTGTGAGAGCTGTCATAGCAGTGGCTGCATCTAGAGGATGGATTATGCATCAAATGGATGTAAAGAATGCCTTCTTGAATGGTGAGTTGCAAGAGGAAGTGTATATGGATCAGCCACCTGGTTATGTTGATCCAGGTTACCCAGATTATGTATGCAGACTTCTCAAAGCTTTGTATGGTTTGAAGCAGGGCTCTAGAGCATGGTATGACAGGATTGCCAAGTATCTTGTCAGTATTGGTTTTAGGAGAGCTCATGCTGATCATTGACTCTATGTACGTGAGAGTGATGTGGGGATTGTGGTCATTACCATATATGTAGATGACCTTATTATTGTTGGTGACAATGCTATGGAGATTGAACATGTGAAGGGTCTTCTCAAACAGGAGTTTGAAATGAAAGATTTAGGCGAGTTGCGCTACTTTCTTGGCATTGAAGTGATCAGGACTCCAGAGGGTGTATGGCTATCACAGAGACAGTATGCTTTGGACATGTTGTCAAAGTATGGTATGGCTGATTGTAAGCCAATTTCTATTCCCTTGGATGTGAATGCAAAGCTGAGTGCAGAGAAGGGTGATGTTGTTGAGGATGTCAACATGTACAGGAAGATTGTGGGTAGTCTAATCTACTTGACTATCACGAGGCCAGACTTGAGCTACACAGTAGGCTTGGAGAGTCAGTTCATGCAACTTCCGAGGAAGCCACATTTGGATGGAGTACGACGCACACTTAGGTATGTGCAAGGGACTCTTGACTACGCATTGTTCTATGCAGCAGATGCACCATTAGCATTGTATGGGTATACAGATGCAGATTGGGCATGTAGCATTGTTGATAGGAGATCTACGAGTGGCTTCATGTTCTCTTTTGGGAGTGCTGCTGTTACTTGGAGCAGCAAAAAGCAGCCTACGGTTGCTTTATCGAGCACAGAGGCCGAGTACAGAGGTGCAACAGTTGCGGCGTGCGAGGTAGCTTGGCTACGCACATTACTTGAGGACTTGGGAGTGCAGGTGGACCAGCAGATTTTCATCCATTGTGACAACCTCAGCAGCATGCAGTTGGCTAGGAACCCAGTGTTCCATGCCAGGACCAAACACATAGAGGTCCATTACCACTACGTTCGAGAGCGAGTGTTGGCGGGCGACATCGACTTGGTCTACGTCAGCACAGAGGAGCAGATAGCGGATATCTTTACCAAGGCCCTTGGAGCTGAGAAGCTTCGACGTTTCCGGACTATGCTTGGACTCTGCGACATGCAGAGCTCGAGGGGGAGTGTTGAGATGTCGAGCTCTACACCTTGAGCTGGCATCCACTACGGGTCTTGGCCGCTTACGGCATTTACTCACTGGCGCGTTAGGTGACCGACACGGAGGATCTCTGCCAGTGATTCTACAGTTGGACTACACTTATAGTGCCAGCCTAGTACGCTTCTAGCGAGTTCACACTTAGTGACCGCATGTACATATGTGCTACTTTTCAGCTTTAGCACTTAGTCATTTTGTACTCTCTTTTCTGTGAAGAAGAAGAAGAAGCTTTCCATCTCTGTGTGCTTTGTGCTTGTCTTGTGTAGCTCTCTTGCATCCTCATTCTTTACATCTAGGTGGAGTAGGTGCTTCTAGAACAGGTTGTACATACCTCTCCCTAGCATTTTCCATGCTATAATAGCATTCTTCCCCCGTATGGTTTGTCCAGTTTCTCTCAATTTCACACCACTTCGGCTCTCCCGAATCAGACCTTACAAGAGGAATCAACCTCTTGACCAAGTCGTCGATAAGCTTTTCTTGATCAATCGGTGCCGTTGGCTTGGCAATGGACTCACTTATCTGTGAAACACTGTGCTGAGAGGATGTGTCATCTCCTTGACTCTTTAAGTCCTTTTCTTTGTATGCCTCACAGTTATCCACTAGATAAAGAGCTTCTTTGATCAACTCGTTTAGCGTCATCCTCCTTATCATATGCAGATCCTTCTGAAGGCCCGCATGTCTCATTCCCTGGATAAAGATTATCATCAGTCGTGCTTGCGTACGTAATTCCTCTCTCGGACAGAGCTTAACATATCTCTTGAGCCGTAATGATGCTTTGCGTACTGATTCATTCTCTTTCTGTTTGAATCTATGGATTTGCGAGACCGTGTTGTGAGCAATGCCTTTTGGCGAGAATTCTTCAATAAACTCCTCAAACAGCTCATCTAGGGTCTCAAAATCCCATTTTTCCACCGAGTCGAACCATGTAGCTGCATCATCTTCTAGAGTCAATCCAAATCCCGCAAACTGTGTCGCAAAATCTGAAACTTCCTCTACTCTAATCACTCTTCTCGTGTTTGGTGGAGGCATTTGTGGTCCTTCATTGACCAAATATCCACCTCTTTCTAGTACAATCTGTGGATTTGTGCTTTCTACAACTCTGTATTCTCGTCTATACTTGTCGACAACTATAGATCTCCATTGACAGTCGACTCCGTATGTGTAGACATATAAGAGCTTGTAATCCGTTATCTCTTCTAGGTATGGATCTGAGCACCTATAAAGATTGACCTCATTGTAGTCAATGTATCTATATAGTCCTTCACTCTCATGACCAATCATCCAAACTCTCTCAACAAGATGGATCTTTATCAATTGCAAGTTTGGAAGATCCATTGTGGGAGGATATTCCTCTATCGTCGGGATCTCCAAGCTTGTGTAAGCTCAGTTTGAATCTAGGGTAGACATGATTTCTGGGCTTAAGAGATTTTGCTTGGTTCAAGTAGACTTAGTCCACTGTGTTTAAGTGCTTTGGTTAGGGAAAAGTCGAAACTATGTCCAGAACCGCAATCGTTTCGTCACAATTCTCGTAAATTGTCGCTTTTAGACACCCCTAACTTGCGGATGTATTTTGAGGCCTCAAACGACTTTTGAATAGAGCCTCTCTCAAGCTACATTTTGATATAAAAACTTTTCCGATCCGATACCGTTTGTGAAAGTTATGGCCAAAATAGTGAAATGCAGTTTAGACTGGTCAAAATGAGTCCAAATTCAATTTTAAAAGAAGATTTGGGATCTTTGTGACACCGTGAACACTCCTGTATGGTCAAAAGTACGGTTGGACCCTAAAACTGGACTAGAGACATCCTATGCGTAGGATGTTTATATGCTCAAAATTTAACAAAATTTGGTCCAAAGACTCCCCTTAAGTCCAACAACACAATTGTATGCTCAGAATTTCATTTGGACCTAAAAATGGCCTTGAGACATCCTACGCTTAGGATGTCTTTTTGCTCAGAATGACTTGAAATTTGCACCCCAACTTCTCCTTGATGTGTTGATCACAGTGGTGTGCTCATAGGTTGGTTTGGAGTTCTAAATCAAGCTGGAGACATCCTATGCTGTCGTGCTGTGACACGTACATAGTGGGAACGCATGCTACAAGATCTATCTTGTATTTTTTTAGATACATAATTATATTTCCTATAGTGTACATATGCATATTTAAGTATAATAATAATCCTTCTATCTCATCCTATTATTTTTCTCAAGGGTAACATATCCTTACTTTACCATCAGAAAATACTATGGGAAAAGCATCAATAGCTCCGCCTCTTTAACTTGGGGCAAAAAGCATTCATTCTTTATTTCTACTATTTCATTATCATCTCACACCCTAGATAGATCCTATATCTAGGGTAAACTCCAATATATATATATTCTATGTATTTTTTATACTTTTCTTATATTTCTTTTTAAATAGCTACTAGGAGAGAATCAAATCCTAGTGGGACACTAGGCGGCATGATTTCAAAGATACACTTATTTTAATGCATTATTGCAAGCATGATTACAAAACTTTGTCAAGGAGCAATGTCATGCTTTCATATGGCATGAGGTGTCCTTTGGAATTAAATGAAAGTTTAGGCTAAGGAGACCACATGAAGACTTTTGTTGCCATAAATGGACCCTATTTTGATGAATTTTTTACACAAGGTTCCAATCCGAATTGGAAAACGAATTTAAAATGAAAATCGTAGCTAATGAGCTGAAGTTTTTGCCCATATTTTTATTTTTTTATTTGGAGCCACGGTTGAGGAGATATGATCAAAATACTGGACCCCAGTCTGCCCACATCATGCAAGGGAAGCTCATTTCCAACTTTTCCAATTCCTGTTCACACTGGCTCCTTTCTTCTTGTGTAAACCCTTGGGGGTTCCCTTCACCTATAAAAGGGGATCTCTTCTTCCTTGGAAGGAACTCAAGCATTCAAGCCATTGATGAGAGGAATTCTCAAGGGAGTGAGTAGTAATGCCTAATTGTACTTAGCCATTAACATAAGCCCAATACCTACACTTTCTCCTAGAGGGAGACTAGCCATTCTTGCAACAAGCTAACCTTGGAAGATCAACTCTAATCAAAGAAGGTCTTGCACTTGGTGTATCAATCAAAGTGGAATTATCCACTCTTCTTCTCTCTCCCATCAATAATGGTGCCAAAGGGTTTGTCAAGTAAGATGTGTTCTACATTGATGTTTTCTTGATTTCTTGTTGTTTTCTTTTTCATCTCTAATCCAACATATATATATATATATATATATATCTAATATTATCTCCTTAACCAAATCTATCTCTCTCACTCTTAGTAATTCATCCTCTCTACAAATTTTAGGTTCTCTTGCTACAGGTACATCTCTCCCCGCAGTATCCTTATTGCCTACGGGCAAGAATAGGGCTTGGGAGGGAAACTTCTCATCTCTTCACTTCTCTCATATCTACATTTCTCACATACTATCCTAGATGAATAACCCACATGATGATCATTTCTATCGCTTTCACTCTGTACGATTTATTAGAATTAACATATGGATTAGCCGAAAAATACACTTTCAACAACGTATAGTGTTTCTCTTCGGCCCTGAAAGGCTTAATGAAATACTTCTATCACCGGATCCCATCATAATACCTCTCATAGACTATAATTTTTCTTTTGATGTAAGCGTAGTTATCTTGCTATGAACCAAGAGGATTTGTACACACAATTAATCCCAATCACTAGACAAAATATATATATTATGGTAAGCACAAAACTACAATTCCAAAGAACAATTCGTACGTAGCCTATTTGGTCAGCCAAGATTGAATGCCATTAACTCATCCATTAACCCTTTCATATTACCCATGATACGATATGACCATAGCCTTGATGTTTTCATCTTCGTATTGTTTTGACATTCTCTTTTGCGTTCTTTCTTTGTGTGTGTGAATGCAAGAGAGAAAGAGTGAGTCTTCTTTGATTGCACTTCTTTCCAAACCCTAGTCTTCATGGCATCTATGGTTTAACTCCTTCATATAGTTTTTGTTGAGTTCTCTCACAAACTCTCACAGCCATAAGCCCAGTGCTTTCCTGGCAAGACCGCAAATTTCTCGACATATTTTTGGTGAACCCAACGTGAATCTGCTAGGGTGAGAGTTTGTGGGTAACCATGGGTGATCATGTTGAGCAACAGGGTATGCATTTTGACCCAGCAACAATGCAAATGTTTCAAGCATTTGCAATGTTCATGCAACAACAACATGCTACTGAAAGAAGGAAGATTTCAGCAACGAAGGCCATACAAGCGGTCGTCAACAGAATGGATCAGTTCAATGGCAAAGATGTAACCAAGTACTTACGCGAGTATGTGAAGGAGATGGAGCTGCATCGCGTGTCAGAAGGTGAGATGATTCAAAGCTTTGAGCTAGTTGTTGCTCCAGAAATTAGGGAGCATGTTAGGGCAATTAAAGATGGGCATGGGAGAAATTGGGAAGAACTCAAAGTATCTTTAAAGGAGGAATATTTCATGGAGGACTCGGAGAGAGTGACCAAAAGGACATTCTTAGAATGGGTAGTCAAGCCAAAGCAAGGACTATCAATAACAGAGCTACTTAGGGAATTCGAGCGGTGCTATGCACAACTCACTAGGACAGAAAGGGCCACACTAGATACAGAGAAGACAGATCTTTTCTTACAAGCTGCAGGTAAAGAGTTTCAAGAAAATTTGGAGCTTCTTCTTGAAGATAAAGATGCTGAGCAAGGACTAAAGACCGACTGGAATGAGGTTGAAGGTGCTGTCTCACTGCTTGCTAAACGACAAAGAAGAAGGGACAAGATGGTAGTAAACACTACAAGTCCTTCCACCTCAACTTCTGACAAAATGGTAAAGCCTACTTTTATCGCTCCTAAGTTTGATGAGTCCATGCTAGATGAGCTTGTGAAGGGAATGCGTGACTTGAAGGTGAAGTTTGCAAAGCTTGAAGAAAAAGGCCAACCATCAGGGCCACTTCCTAAGCAAAGACAACAGCCCAAAGAAGGGTTTGTTAATAGATGTATTTGGTGTGATAGTACAGACCATGTAAGAAGGGATTGTGATGATTTTAGTGATGCTTTGTCAAAAGATGTTGTCTTTTTTAAGGATGGTAAAATAAACTTAAGAGAGACAGGTCTACCCTTGAGAACTAACTTTGGGAAGGGGGGAATGCAAACCTTAGTTGAAGATGTGGCAACCAAGCATGCCACCTCTTCAGTTGAGGCAGCTACTTATGGAGTAAAAATTGAACATTTTTGTGATGAAGAGGTGAGTGACCATCATGGTCAAATTTGGCCAAATGTCATGCAATTAGCTAAAAAGGGAAAGCTTAAAAAAGAGATTCTACATGAAGCAAGTGATTGCATACGTCTAGAAACAGGATGGAATGATCCTGTGGACTCATTGTCAGTGCATGCCTACATTACAAAATGCCAACAAAATGAGGCAATTGTAGAAGAGAAGCGCAGACGTGAGAATGCTGATGAAGGACCATCAAAAAGAGCTTCTAGAAGTGGGGGAAGAAGCGACTCAATGCCTTCTTAAACACCCTCAACACAAGGAGCATCTCCACCTGAAGTAATCATGGAGGAGTCTACAACAGGAAAGAAGAAAGAGCCAACGAAAGGTAAGACAAAAGGCCCAACTTATAAACTACAATCTGATATTGAGGTTGCTACAGATTTAAAGAAAGTCTTGGAGGAAAGGATCTTGAATAGCAAGATTGAGTTTAGTCTGGGAGAAGTTCTTGGCATTGCAAAGCGTGAATTCCATGAGGAGATCATTGACATCATCAAGACAAAGAGGCAAACCCTTGTTGAAGTTTCTTGTCCACAGGTTGAAGGGGAAACCTCAAAGACACAAGGGATGCAACTGCAAAATAAGGAGAATGATGGAGCTGTGGTAGGATGCTACCAATCTAGTGGGAGAGTGAAGCAAGTGTATTTCTCAAATGATGATAAAGAAGTTGAAGATATTCCTAGGAGTTACTATTCACGAAGTCATTGGGCAAGGGCTACTACAGAAACTTTGGTCAAGGTAGGTGATCTTGAAGAGCCATTTGTTGCCTTGATTGACCATGGTTCAGAAATAAACATAATGTCAAAGAGTCTCTACAACAAGTGCAAATGGCCGATGGACACAGATCATGGCTGGATGGTAAAAGTGGCAAACAATTCATCCGGTGAATTGTATGCAGTATGTCTAGGTGTGAAGGTAACAATAGGTGATGTAAAGATTGACCAAAACTTCTTTGTACAGGATACATCTTCATATCACCTCATCCTTGGACAACCCTACATTGTGGGAGTTCGAATGGAAACAAAGGTAATGGACGATGGTTCAACATATGCTAGAATACATAGCAAAGATGGTAAATGAGCTGTCCAATTTCTCACAGTCTGTGTAAACCATGAAAGAAATCGTGAAAACCTCAGAGAACATCCTCTACCAAAGGTAAGCAAAGAGTTTCATGATCATAGAGAAATGATGGGTTTTTGCCAAGTACCATTGTAAAGCGGGATTGCAGTGGTACAGAAAGAAAAAGGGTCTCGCCTGATCCAAAAATAGGTGAAACTTTCTCAATGAGCTCCTTGGTAACAAGGAATGGATCAATATGTTTTACAAAACTTGAAGATTTGAAGAGATATGAGAGGCAATATGTGCATAATGTACAAATAGGCATGAAAAAGAGTGGGTTGCTAAAGCCTACTGAAAATGTTTTGGGTTTGTGTGAACAAGTTTCTTTTGTAGATACTATGGGTGAGCTTGATGCTATAATGAGGTCTAGTTTGCATCTTGAAAATGAAGTTGTGGAAGTTTGCTCTATGGAAATGTATCAAGTAATAGAAGCCTTCAAAGAAAGCCAAACAGTTGGCCTAGAAGTCCATGTTGAAACTAAATACAAAAGTGTAGCAAAGAAGGTGAAACCAGTAGCTTCACCCTTACCACCCAACAACAGGGAAAAGATTGAACAGGCTTCTTTACAACCAAGTTTGCGGAATCCTAAAAAGATCGGGCATACCTTCACAAAGGAGTCTTTTCAAGAGTTGCAGATTGGTTGCGAGGAGTTTCTAACACAGGAGGAGACAAAGTGCTTCAAAGAAATGCTTTCAAAGCATGGTAAGGCTTTTGCATTTGAGCCACATGAGATAGGATGTGTTGATCCTTATATTGTAGCTCCTATGGTAATTTTCACAATACCTCATGTGCCTTGGAATCTGCGGCCTATTCCGGTTCCAAAGGCTCATTTGCCAAAGTTAGTAGAGCTACTGAATGAGAAAATCAAAATGGGAATCTTGGAGCCTTCTTGTGCTCCATACTCAAACAGGTGGTTCACAGCTCCAAAGAAGAATGGTTCTCTACGCTTCATCCAAGATATGCAACCAGTGAACAAGGTGACAATTAGAAATGTAGGTACAGGTCCAATTGTGGATGAATTTGCAGAGGCGTTTGCAGGGAGGGCAATCTACTCAATGGGGGATCTCTTCTCAGGGTATGATCAATTTCAGCTTGCAATCGAAAGCAGAGACTTGACAACCATGAGGACACCTTTGGGTTTGGTAAGGATGTGTACCTTGCCACAGGGAGCAACCAACTCGGTTGCACATATGATGAATGGGATGAATGAGGTCTTACGCGACTTTATTCCTCAAATCACAATGCCTTTCATTGATGATTTGCCTATCAAAGGATGTGAAGAAAGTGACAAAGATGAAGCTTTGGATCTCAAGGGATGTCGCAGGTTTGTGGTAAATCACATAAATGATTGTGATAAAATTTTGTCTAGGTTGGAAGAAGTGAATCTTACATTGTCAGGGAAAAAGTCTATGTTTGGTGTCAAAGAAGTGCTCATTGTGGGGCACATGTGCGGGCCATATGGCAGGAAACCTTGTCCATCAAAGGTAGATGCCATCCAAAGAATGAAAGAAACATGCACTAGCATCACTGAGGTTAGAAGGTTTCTGGGAGCATGTGTCTTCTATGTTATTTGGATTCCACATTATGCACATGTAGCTGATCCTCTTTATCAGCTGCTTAGAAAGAATCAAAAGTTTAAATGGACAGAAGCACATGTAAAATCCATGAAAAAGCTAAAGGAGTTACTCCAGTCAGCAACGACTTTGAGAAAGGTAGACTATGAGTGTCAAAGGCCAGTGATTGTGACAATAGATACCAGTCCTACAGGGATTGGATGGGCAATAGGGCAAGATGACAAAGAAGGACACAGGTATGTGGTAAGATTTGGAGCAAAGGTACTAAGTGCTCGCCAAAGAAACTATCCACAGATAAAGAGAGAGTTATGGGGTATGGTTATAGCCTTGAAAAGTGGGAAAGAGTACCTAATTGGTACATGTGAGGTTGTAGAAACAGATTGTCTACCACTTCTTGGGATGATTACAAGCTGCTCAACACCAGAAATTGCTATGTTGCGGTGGATTGCCTACATTAAGTCCTTAAATCCCGAGTTTAAGCACATTGCAGGTAAAGACAATACAATGGCAGATATGCTATCAAGGGCAAGGTATGAAGATGAGTCACAAATGATTGATGAGGGAGATGATGTAGGCACAAAATTCTATTCTATCTCTCATGTCAAAGGTAACAATGTCTGCATGACTAATTCACTTGAATTGTTCTTGAAAGATCTTTATGAAGGTGATTGGATTTCTATTGGAAGGTACTTGACTACTCTAACAAAATAGGATGATTGGTCTGAACAAGAATTCAAGAGGATACACAGGAAAGCATATGGGTACTTTTTAAGAGATGGTTACTTGTGGAAGCATCCTAAACAAAAGGGTGCTGCACCACAACGGGTTATATGTAAAAAAGAGACTCAAGTAAAGCTCATGCAAGAGTTTCATGAGAGTCTATGGGCTGGACACAGGGGTGTGTGGGAAACCTTCTCCAAGTTGAAAGAAAAATACTGGTGGAAGGGTATGTATAAAGATGTATCTCAGTTTGTAGAGTCATGTGTAACTTGTCAAATGTATTCAAATGTTCGACATCGTGATGGATTGCACCCTACATATCCACTAGCCATGCACTATAAATGGGTTGTGAATCTAGTCACGATGCCTTTAGGACTCTGGCAGATGAGATACTTGGTTCTTGCACGAGAGGACCTAACTAACGAGGTTGAAGGAAGAGCATTAAGAGCTAAGACCACAGAAGCTGTGTGCAAATTCCTTCTTGATGAGGTGATTTGCCGTTATGGTTGTGTGGGAAAAATCACTGCAGATCGAGGTGAACTGGATGCCGAAGAAGCAAGGGAGTTCTTTTCTAGATTAGGGATCAAGCTTTCTTTTACTACAGCTTACAACCCTGAAGGCAATGGAAAGAGTGAAAGAGGGCATCCTCCTATCATCAAAGCTTTGGCCAAGGCTTGCGAAGGAAGAGTTGGTGAGTGGCCAAAATTGTTACCATATGCTTTATGGGCTGATCGTACAACACATAGCTCAGTAACTGGCTACATGCCTGCGGAGCTAATGCATGGTCAAAAGCCAGTGATGCCTATTGAGGATACAATTCCCACATGGAATGTACTACCTTGGCAAGAGGGGCTTAGTAGGGAAGATCTCCTTGCACTGCGTATAAGGCAGCTAGAGAGAAGACCTGGAGACATTGAAGCTGCAAAAGAACGACTCAAAAATGCAAGGTTGAAAAACAAGGACTATTTTGATAAGCGACATAGGCTCAGGAGCAAAGCAATTGACAAAGGTGACTGGGTTTTAGTGTATGATAGTAGCCTTGATAACCAACGCACAGTCATGCGTAAGTTCTCAAAAAGATGGTTTGGACCGTATGTTGTAAAGCATGTGCAAGAAAATGCTACTTAAAACTTGTCTGAACTAGATGGTACAGAAGTAAAGATTCCCATTGCATGAAAAAGGATTAAAATGTTTAAGAGAAGAGGAGACAATGATCTAGAAGATATGGATGAGGAAGAAGAGAAAAACACAGGTGAAGATCAAAGTGAACATGAAGCTCTAGAATCATCCAGTGAAGAAGAAGACAAGGAAGATGTACAAGAGGTCTAATCTTACAAAGAGACAATGTGGCACATACCGGAGGATGTGCAGGTTTAGAGGGGGTGGATGTCGTGATGTGACACGTACATAGTGGGAACGCATGCTACAAGATCTATCTTGTATTTTTTTAGATACATAATTATATTTCCTATAGTGTAAATATGCATATTTAAGTATAATAATAAGCCTTCTATCTCATCCTATTATTTTTCTCAAGGGTAACATATCCTTACTTTATCATCAGAAAATACTATGGGAAAAGCATCAATAGCTCCGCCTCTTTAACTTGGGGCAAAAAACATTGATTCTTTATTTCTACTATTTCATTATCATCTCACACCCTAGCTAGATCCTATATCTAGGGTAAACTCCAATATATATATATTCTATGTATTTTTTATACTTTTCTTATATTTCTTTTTAAATAGCTACTAGGAGAGAATCAAATCCTAGTGGGACACTAGGTGGCATGATTTCAAAGATACACTTATTTTAATGCATTATTGCAAGCATGATTACAAAACTTTGTCAAGGAGCAATGTCATGCTTTCATATGGCATGAGGTGTCCTTTGGAATTAAATGAAAGTCTAGGCTAAGGAGACCACATGAAGACTTTTGTTGCCATAAATGGACCCTATTTTGATGAATTTTTTACACAAGGTTCCAATCCGAATTGGAAAACGAATTTAAAATGAAAATCGTAGCTAATGAGCTGAAGTTTTTGCCCATATTTTTATTTTTTTATTTGGAGCCACGGTTGAGGAGATATGATCAAAATACTGGACCCTAGTCTGCCCACATCATGCAAGGGAAGCTCATTTCCAACTTTTCCAATTCCTGTTCACACTGGCTCCTTTCTTCTTGTGTAAACCCATGGGGGTTCCCTTCACCTATAAAAGGGGATCTCTTCTTCCTTGGAAGGAACTCAAGCATTCAAGCCATTGATGAGAGGAATTCTCAAGGGAGTGAGTAGTAATGCCTAATTGTACTTAGCCATTAACATAAGCCCAAGCCTACACTTTCTCCTAGAGGGAGACTAGCCATTCTTGCAACAAGCTAACCTTGGAAGATCAACTCTAATCAAAGAAGGTCTTGCACTTGGTGTATCAATCAAAGTGGAATTATCCACTCTTCTTCTCTCTCCCATCAATAATGGTGCCAAAGGGTTTGTCAAGTAAGATGTGTTCTACATTGATGTTTTCTTGATTTCTTGTTGTTTTCTTTTTCATCTCTAATCCAACATATATATATATATATATATATATATATATATATATCTAATATTATCTCCTTAACCAAATCTATCTCTCTCACTCTTAGTAATTCATCCTCTCTACAAATTTTAGGTTCTCTTGCTACAGGTACATCTCTCCCCGCAGTATCCTTATTGCCTACGGGCAAGAATAGGGCTTGGGAGGGAAACTTCTCATCTCTTCACTTCTCTCATATCTACATTTCTCACATACTATCCTAGATGAATAACCCACATGATGATCATTTCTATCGCTTTCACTCTGTACGATCTATTAGAATTAACGTATGGATTAGCCGAAAAATACACTTTCAACAACGTATAGTGTTTCTCTTCGGCCCTGAAAGGCTTAATGAAATACTTCTATCACCGGATCCCATCATAATACCTCTCATAGACTATAATTTTTCTTTTGATGTAAGCGTAGTTATCTTGCTATTAACCAAGAGGATTTGTACACACAATTAATCCCAATCACTAGACAAAATATATATATTATGGTAAGCACAAAACTACAATTCCAAAGAACAATTCGTAGCCTATTTGGTCAGCCAAGATTGAATGCCATTAACTCATCCATTAACCCTTTCATATTACCCATGATACGATATGACCATAGCCTTGATGTTTTCATCTTCGTATTGTTTTGACATTCTCTTTTGCGTTCTTTCTTTGTGTGTGTGAATGCAAGAGAGAAAGAGTGAGTCTTCTTTGATTGCACTTCTTTCCAAACCCTAGTCTTCATGGCATCTATGGTTTAACTCCTTCATATAGTTTTTGTTGAGTTCTCTCACAAACTCTCACAGCCATAAGCCCGGTGCTTTCCTGGCAAGACCGCAAATTTCTCGACAACGCGTAGGATGTCTAACTGCTCAGATTTTGTCCAAACTTGATCCCAAGATTCTCCTAGTGCTCAGCAACCCAATGGTATACTCAAAATTGAATTTGGATGCCAATAGGTCAAGATTTAGGCTGCAAGAGCTTCTAGTGCATTCCAAGAGTAGGATGTCTGACAATTCTTGTCTTTGCTTGGTAAATAGGCCAACAAGGTCCAAATTCACTTTTGAAAAAAGATCTAGAATCCTTGAGACACTTAGAACCTCCCTATATGGCCAAAGTAGAATTTTGCCACTTTATGACCCTGGAGACATCCTACGCGTAGGATGTCTTTTTGCTATGTTTCAGCTCAAACTTGCACTGTAGCTTCCCCTTGATGTGCTAAACTCACAGCTATTTTTACTTTTTGATTCTGACACCTATAGGTTGGTCAAATGATCAAGAATCTGTTCCAAAAGCCTGATGTCCGTTCTGATGAATTCACCAATCAAATCAACTCCAAATTGGACCAAATTTGCCTAGGAGGCTTATCTAAGGCCATATGACAGCATGCTATGTCCACAGGAGAATTTTGGTCTCAGAATCATACAGTAGACATCCTACGCGTAGGATGTCTTTTTGCTCAGAATGAACCCAAATTTGAACCACAGACTCTCCTTAAGGTGCTGATCACTGTGGTATGCTCAGAATTTTGTTTAGAGTCCAAAATCACACATAAGACATCCTACGTGTAGGATGTCTTTTTGGCCTGTTTGACCCCAGACTTGTCCCATAGCTTCCCCTTGATGTGCTAAACTCACAGCTATTTTTACTTTTTGATTCTGACACCTATAGGTTGGTCAAATGATCAAGAATCTGTTCCAAAAGCCTGATGTCCGTTCTGATGAATTCACCAGTCAAATCAACTCCAAATTGGACCAAATTTGCCTAGGAGGCTTATCTAAGGCTATATGACAACATGCTATCTCCACAGGAGAATTTTGGTCTCAGAATCATGCAGTAGACATCCTACGCGTAGGATGTCTTTTTGCTCAGAATGAACCCAAATTTGAACCACAGACTCTCCTTAAGGTGCTGACCACTGTGGTATGCTCAGAATTTTGTTTAGAGTCCAAAATCACATAGAAGACATCCTACGCATAGGATGTCTTTTTGGCCTGCTTGACCCCAGACTTGTCCTACAGCTTCCCCTTGATGTCAGTAACCCAGTGGTATGCTTAGATTTTGGTTTGGATTTCAAAAGCCCCAAATTTTAGCTGTTCTTGCCTTTTTTTCAGTCAAAAGTGCTAAAGTCCGCTTTGAACCCCATTTTCTCACCCAAATGAGGTGAAACCTCTTTCAGTCACTCAATATATCATTCAAGACATGTTCATGCAGCCATATTATGGTTTTGGTCTCAAAATTATGCTTTGACACAAATTGGGTAGGATGTCTGGCAATTTCAGTCTATCTGGCCTTATCCTGTCAAGATATAGTCAAATTTCGACTTTCCAGGTGAAAATAGGGTAAAACCTACCTTCTGAACACACTGGTCAACTCAAAATTTCAAAATTTCCACCAGATCACCCTGTAGACATCCTACGCGTAGGATGTCTACTGCTTATTTTTTCAGATTGAAGTGTCCCTGATGCTTCCTTATGCTCTCAGCAAGTGCAAGTATGCTTCACAATTGCAAAAACATGTAAAAATCACTCAATTTAAGCCTTTTCTTAAATTGGACGTATTCTGACTCCGCCTTTTGGCTTTTGGTCAACAAAAATAGGGAAAAACACCCAAGTCAATATGTTACTAGGATAAAACCTACCCTCTGAACACACTGGTGCAGTTAGAATTTTCAAATTTGGTCTCCAGAACCCCCTTGAGACATCCTACGCATAGGATGTCTATGTTTATAGAATTGCAGGTTTTCTTCACAGAACCCTTGCAAATGCTCTTTTATATGCACAACATCAGACAATCATACAAAAATATCTACAAAAGCTTGTTTAATGCATTTTTACCCTCAAAAGCACACTTTTTCGTGATTTCAAATGCAATCAAGCACTTTAGCAAATACTTCAGTGTTGAATAGCTCTAGATCAGAATCAGATCACTTATCTAAAGCTACTCCTACAAATCATATGGGGTTTTGCATCTATGAGTAGAAAAACGCTTCACTGCCACACACGGACGTCTAAACGCTTTTATCACCTCACAAATCACTCGACCACCAACAACTACTCTAATCCACAGATCCTAACTAAACCCATCTAGTCGCAGACCCTCGGCAAGACACACGCTTCCTGGCTATCCACTTGATCGCGAAATATCCTCTTCCGGATCCACTTAAGAAAAACGATTTCTTTAGCTCAAACTAAATCAAGCAACCATCACACGAGTGTTAGGTAGGAAACCTACTTAGGTCCTTGTGTCCCCGGTAGCGGCACCAATGTTGCGGGAGTGACTCACACACCCATGAAGTGCATGCAAACACTACCTAGATCAACATAATGTCAATCGAGGACACATATGACACGATAGGCACACGGAGGAAATCTCTTTAGCTTGTCAGACTGAGACCATCCTACACATAAAACACTCTGGAAGGCCAACTAAACCACAATGAAGAACCTCACTGCTCTCAACTACACCACATAGCCACATACACACATACGGAAGGTAACTCACCTAATCATGCCAGATTCGTACGAAACTTAAGGAACACCATCCCCTCACTAGGATACACCTGTCCCTAAGCTTCTACACTCAAAACCCTCACTCTAAACCCATCTGCGAAAAACGTGTAGGATGACAGAGCAGAATTTTGAAAGTTCCCAAAACTGAAATTTATGAGTACCTATGCGTAGCTTATGTCGCCACGATTTTATAGACTACTAGCACGCAGAAAACAGACATTGTTTGATACACTTACGGCCACAAAAAGCCCGTAGATGCGTCGGCGTGTGCGCTTCATCTCGCGTGGAATGCTTTGCGTTGTCGTGTAGCTCTCATCGAGCCTACAACAATGGTGTAGTCGGATCTCCAATGTGTTGAGCGAGCCGGGCGTAGCGAGAGGATAAAGCTCACGCTCACTCTATTTCTCTCTCACACACAATAGACGGCAGCGCTAAAGTTTTTGATTATGAAAAAAAATATTTTTTACAAAATGACCTAGGTACCTTATATACTAAGGCTACCTTAGGTTTAACCAAAAATGGGGTTTAAAGGGTCAAATGGCTTTGTATTTACAATCTGGAAGTGCCATTGCACCCCGGCTTCTGAAACTAGAATAACTACTCATTACAAATGACGTTTATAGCCATAATCTGCAGCATTTCATAACTCGCAAAAGATAAGACTTTGGTACGAAACTTGAGTTATGTTGTGTTGTTGACCCAGCGGTCAACAATCTCTTTGGATGTTGATGCTTGAAATTTCCCCTTTGGTTTAGGACCCTCTATTGGAACCTCTCCCCTTAGGCACTTGAGTTTTCTATACTTCTCAATCGTCCTAGTTTCAGCTGCATTAAAGGTAGCAGGTGCACCCGCCTCAACTTTCATCTTGAGTGTGGGAAAGAGACCGGCTGTGAACCTCTCCTTCTTTAGGAACTATGCACCATCACCATGGTTAGCAACATTTCTCACCCATACAGTCCAAAGACGTAGAAACTCTTGTTTATACATATAATAGTCATCTAAGTCTTTTTGTTTGTGAGAAACAATGTCTTGCCATAGCTTTTGAGTGTTTTGGGGGTCAAAGAAGTATCTCTTGAAATGATCAATGACTTTGTAATAGTTTCCCTTAACCTCCTAAGATAGAAAGTCAAACCAAGTGCTAGCATCCTTCCTCAGAACTACCTCAAACATTTCTAAGTGTTCTTCATCTCCTATCACTCTTTTTATGTGGCAAGCCAGTTTTAAATTTGCTAGAAATAGCTCGAAATCCTCGCCAGACTCTCCAAAAAAGAGAGGATATCCTGATATTTGGCATTGGGCCTCCATTGAATCAATTTCAAAGTGATAACACATTTTTGATTTTCTTTCTTAAAAAGATTTACTCAATAATGTTTTCTAAATTGCAATCTATTCCACAAGAAAATAAAAATATGCACATCAAATGACCTATGATAGTCAACAAGAGGCAGGATGACAGGGTTTGGTGACGCAAGAATTTCTCCTACTCTTTGGGCACCAAACATGAACACCATATGTTGTTGAAAATGGATCTTTCTACTAATTGCAACATTTATTCTAATGTGTGGAGTGAAATGGAAGGGAAAAACCTCTATTCCTGGGCCATTATCCATGGTCTATGCATGACCTAATGCTTAAAACGAAACAAAAATATAGCCGTCCAAACTAAGGTCGTACCTAATGAGAGGCAAAATAAAAGGATTTACTGAAGCGTTTATCTTGGCCAACCTAAGAGGCCCCAGAATTCTACAAATTACTCGTTGAAATTGTAACTTTGTGCTTACAATGATATGAACCTTTTGCCTTACAATAGGAACAAACGAGTCATACAAATCTTCGTGATTCATGCAAGCTACTTGATTACACTAAAGGCTGAGTATTCACAACAACATACGCAAGCCCTCCTCCACGGGGGCACCAAAATTGAGGCGGTCTGGGGTGGGCAATAATAGAGGCGACCTCTAAACACCCCTCAAGGCTCCTATGCTGCTCAATTGGGGTTGGGACAACCACAAGCAAGAAACAACAACAACAAACCCACAGCCAAACAAGTGAAGGGGCACCACCTAGTTATGGTATGCGAACTAGGATGCAAGAGAGATTTTGTCACAAACAAGAAGATGTGCCACAAAAACACACACAAGCAATCCCACACCAATCTCACACACCAAATGGAGCAAAGAGAGCTAGGGAAAATGGAAGAGAGAGAGAGAGAAATGGAACTTACGTAATACCTTGTTTGTGACTTGCAAATGGAGATGGTTCATTATGATTCTATCATAGAGCTTGTACAATACTAACTCGATGCTTTAGTGAATGCTAAACATTTCCAACACACACGCACTGTCTTAGGGTGTGGGAGACCTCTTACCACAATATCCTCTTACAATGGACACAAAATTGGCAATGAAAACACACTAAACTTCTTTCTAAAACAAGATCAAATGAAAGAAACTTAAAATACACAAGTCATCTTGAATTCACCAAACCGTATTGCACGAGTAGAAGAACGAGGATTTGAACATCAAACCACGCCTTTGATGCACCAAACCTCAATTTATTGATGATGGAAGAACATATAACAATCGTGATTTGGAGATTTTTGAATTTACGCTCTCTCACTTGCAATGCGTAGCTTGAAAGCTTCTTTCACACCAAAAGTGAATCTCACAAAGTGGTTGCTATGCCTAAGTCTCTCCTCACGCATAGAGTGTTGGGGTGCTATGTGAGATACTTGGTGTTCTTTACAAGAAGGAGAGAGGCCTATTTATAGGTTGGAGACCTCTCATTAAGATTATTGAAAATCCTAATTTACAAGCTAACAAACAGGATTATGATTTTTTTATATATCAAAATGTTGCAAGCCTTCTTTGTCTGCTTGAGTCATGGATGTTGGCTCAAAGGATAGCATTATTGATGGTTGATAAGGTGAAAGTAGAGTTTTAAGAAAGGGGGGGGAGAGAGAGAGAGAGAGAGAGAGAGAGAGAGAGAGAGAGAGAGAGAGTTACTATGCACATGTCTTGAGGTGAGGTGTCTTTTAAGGTTAGGTCAATGGCTATTTTGTGTTAGTATATTAGTGATTAGTGTTAGTAATCACTAGAAAGTTAATGATATATTTACAATAGGTAGAATGAGGTGGATGGTTGAAGTAAGATGATTGAATGAAGTGAGGAAATCCTTGTGATGGTGAAGCTTGAAGAAGTTTTAGATTCTCAAAATGACTATCGACCCTCTTCTTCTTCTTCTTCTTCTCTTCTTTATGCCACCCCCGCCAAGATTGATTATCGCAATGAAAATGGAAATTGGGTTGATGAGATCTCTCAATTTGCAGAGGTTAAGGATGGTTTACATGTTGAATTTTATGTATATAGAGAAGGGGTAAGATGGAATTGTACTTTGGAAGTAATAGAGTGAGGCATAGAGATAGTGTATGTACATGTAGAGCTCATATGGAAGCTTTGTAAGTAAGAGGGGAAATTAATGGTGGAGAAGGTGAGAGAAACCAGGGAAGGTGTAGGTTTGAGTGAAGGATTGAGAGGAATGAGTGTGTGTGTGTGTGTGTGTGTGGAAAGAGGTGAGAGAAGACTATGCGCTACTTGTGAGAAAAGTGGGCAAGCTGGGGTCCTATCAACAAATCACACCTCACCGGTGGTAGCTCCAAAAATTTTGGACATTTTTGAGGTGATTATTTAGATCTTGGTCCACATTTTGTCTTTTAACCACCACTTCAAATTTGGAGTGGAGATGGACATAAAAAATCCCACCAAAATACCTATTTTGATTTCACAAAAAGTCTTCAGTGGCCCCCCTTTTGTTGAATTTGCATATGGCTCCAAAGGTGAGCCCCTCCTTGCATTAGAGCATGACCTAATTGATTCTTAGGGGTTTGAAAATGTGCATGCTTGTGGATTATGCATAAATATAATATATGGATATGATGAAAAAACTAGGTTAGTATATATAAATAATTCATAGAATCTAGATTAGTGAGGGCTATATATAGAAAAAATAAATATATGAAATATAGGGAATCAAATGAGGAGGGAACTCATTTTTTTATTGATGTTTATTTATTTACAAGAGGTAAGAAGAAATACATGTAAAAAATATAAATTTAGTGAAAGGCAATGGCTGATGGTGGAAGGTATTTTTTGAGGTTTTTTCTTGGAGTGGATTCACACCGAAAATAAGAGAAGCTTGCATGAAATGATTTTTTATAGAATACATAGATAAGAAAGATTATGGTAATGGTTAGTAAATGTACATAGAATACTTAGGAAAATAACGTGCACCTAGGTAGAAATATTTAAATAAATACCTATATACAATGAAATATTTACACATAAATGGGCCATAATATACTGTGGCTTTTGTTTTTATTTATTTTTTTGGCTCAGCTAGCCTAGTGACTCACACACGCCTATGTCCAATGAAAAGATAAGAATAGCCACAGTGTCTAGGTGATTTTGGTAGGGTGAGGTATCTCACTATGGCAATTACGGAGATCCAAAAAATGGCTATCAGCACCACGTTGAGAAGTACAAAGAATCATATTAATGTACATAGTTAGCATTTCGGAGAGTATTTGTAAGTACAAATTCTGAAATAGCCAATGGACTGGAATACAAATTTTGGAGATAAGGGATCAAAATGTTCTCTAGATAAAAGTCATGCTCATGACCTTCAAATATGAGAGGCAAGAGAGTGATGCCCGGTGGATTTAGCAAGCCCTTATGGGGTGTGTCATCTATCAACAAAGTGTTGATATCATCATATGGGACATGGATCTGATAAAATGGTTTATAGTATAGGAATACGTCTGGTTTGGTAGGGTAGTAGTGTCAGTTGGTGAAAACACGCTCCTTTTGTGAATACAAAAAATCAAATTGCTAACGTTCATTTCTCGCTTCGTTGCAAACCATATTTACAAGGGGATTGAGGTTTGTCTGCAACATAGAGGACCACATTGCAACTCGCAAACCTTGGAAGTAGAAACTGTATAAATTCCTTGATTCCCAAACGCACAATGGCTCTGTGATTGCCTATCCTGAAGCTGCATAGGTTGAAAAATTGTGCGTGGAGAACATACGGCTCCCAAAACAACAACAATCTGTTGACATCCAAAATAACTAGTCTCTACAAAC